>NW_027069563.1:313526-369799 GCF_002906115.3 Quercus suber
TCTGAGACCTTATCAAAGTGTACCTTATGCAACATATGGACAGACAATTATAGCTGTAAAGTTGTAGACACAAATACACATGCAATAACTGTTGGATCTTTCAGTCTGCTTTTAAAAAGTCCAGCATCTATGAAGTTCTCCACACACTAAACACTCTCCTCAGAAATAGTGGTGTTATGGGTTTCCATAGGATTCTTGTGCAACTCACCTGGGTTGGTGTGATATCATCAGTCATGGCAGCCACAGATACACAATTTCCATCAGCCCTGCCTAATTGCCTCGACAGATGTGGAGACCTACGAATTCCATATTCGTTTGGCTTAAATAAAGTAACTTTTATTGGTGTTAAATAACTAAAATTATATATCCACTATTATAGGTGCTCTTAGTGTTTAAATTACTGTGTAAGATTTTTTTTTTTCGTTTACTCTCAGCCACAAACGTATCCTGACTGAGGTAGACTCTAACTTATCTGAGACCTTATCAAAGTGTACCTTATGCAACATATGGACAGACAATTATAGCTGTAAAGTTGTAGACACAAATACACATGCAATAACTGTTGGATCTTTCAGTCTGCTTTTAAAAAGTCCAGCATCTATGAAGTTCTCCACACACTAAACACTCTCCTCAGAAATAGTGGTGTTATGGGTTTCCATAGGATTCTTGTGCAACTCACCTGGGTTGGTGTGATATCATCAGTCATGGCAGCCACAGATACACAATTTCCATCAGCCCTGCCTAATTGCCTCGACAGATGTGGAGACCTACGAATTCCATATTCGTTTGGCTTAAATAAAGTAACTTTTATTGGTGTTAAATAACTAAAATTATATATCCACTATTATAGGTGCTCTTAGTGTTTAAATTACTGTGTAAGATTTTTTTTTTTCGTTTACTCTCAGCCACAAACGTATCCTGACTGAGGTAGACTCTAACTTATCTGAGACCTTATCAAAGTGTACCTTATGCAACATATGGACAGACAATTATAGCTGTAAAGTTGTAGACACAAATACACATGCAATAACTGTTGGATCTTTCAGTCTGCTTTTAAAAAGTCCAGCATCTATGAAGTTCTCCACACACTAAACACTCTCCTCAGAAATAGTGGTGTTATGGGTTTCCATAGGATTCTTGTGCAACTCACCTGGGTTGGTGTGATATCATCAGTCATGGCAGCCACAGATACACAATTTCCATCAGCCCTGCCTAATTGCCTCGACAGATGTGGAGACCTACGAATTCCATATCCGTTTGGCTTAACTGAAGGTTGTTACTTGAATGGAAACAATGGATCTACAGAATTTTCAATAGTTTGTGACAACTTGTCCGGAAAACCTGAAGCAAAGACTGGAGATTTCCTCGTTACAGACATTTCCATCCAAGAAGGCCAGATTGAGATCATGATGGATAACGAAATTGACTGTTACAACTCGACAGGCACACCTCTGAGTCTGAGTAAACCCAGGCGGAAACGAAGTCTCACTAACCCGATTTTCACCATTTCTCACACCAAAAACAAGTTAGTGTCCGTTGGATGCGACTCTTATGCGTACCTTAAGGGTTTCAGGAACGATAAACGGTTCTATTCTTTTTGTCGCTCAATATGTGATAGCAAAAGTGATGTAGTCAACGGGTCTTGCTCTGGGGTTGGGTGTTGCCAGACGGATATTCGTGGAGGATTGAAAAATATTACTGTGGAAGCATATAGCTTATATAAACACGTATACGTCTGGGAATTTAACCCATGCGGCTATGCCTTTATTATCCGAGAAGACAAGTTCAATTTCTCCTCGGCTTATCTTACCACTCTGCGAAACAATAAAACCCTTCCGGTGGTTCTTGATTGGACAATTGGTAGTGAGAAGTGTGATCTTGCTCGGAACAAATCGAATTACATATGTGGAGAGAATAGCAGATGTGTTGATTCCATGTACGGGTCTGGGTACCGTTGCGAGTGCAAGAACGGTTACCGTGGGAACCCATACCTCGACCATGGTTGCCAAGGTATTCAATTTACTTACTACTTATTTACAACAATTTTTTCAAGAATAATAAAACGTTTTTTTGGGCAAATTTCTAATATAATATTTAGCCTTATTTTAGTAACATATAAATGGCCACAATTTTTTCTAACAATTGTTTAAACTGATAGGTTATGATTTAATAATAATAATTGTAGGGATTCAATTTAGATTGGACCCAGAGTATGAATGAGTTTTCAGCCCAACAAGTTCAAACAATAAATTTTTAGAGTATGGGTACAAGAACTAGTACCGTTTGACAGGAAATGTTATATTCATCAAGTAACAAGGATATTTTAGGTTGATTCAATGAGAAAAACTCTCTTCGGCTATGTTTCAGTCCGTCTCTCATTTTTCTTTTTCTTTTTATGGAATCTCCCCCCTCTTATCTCATTTGTTTCTATGTTATATACTCCGTTCTCTCCTCCACTTTCATTGTACACGTGTAATTCTTATTTTGAAAGCTCCTTTCTGTCCCATCCAGCACCTACCGGAACTTTTACTTAGTGGCCATAAAGCTGCTTAGTCACTGTTCAGGTATCACCTCTACATTAATGCGGCCAGAGGGTTAGCTGGAGAGCATTTAATGTGGAGGTGATGGCCTTGAAAGATATTTGCTACCTTCCCCGACTCCTCCTTAGGTTTGTACCTAATTTCTAGTTCAGATACAACTTGGCGGAGTCTCCTGAATAAAATGAAAGTTACATTCACCTCGGACTTTGGTGTCCTCAGACGTGCGTTACGCCGCTATATACAATATCCGCTCCTTTCTCTTATATTATCCATTTAATAATAATAATAAAAATTTTAAGCTATCCTCGGATAACTAAGCGTCCTCGGATTGAGCCGTTGGACCCCGAGCCCACTTTTGAGGATTCTTATATCTTTTTAACTAACATACCCCACAATAATAATAATAATAATAATAATAGATCTATGTAGAAGTTGTATACCAATTTTAGTCTCTAATATAACTATTGAGAGGCAATATTTTTATTTTCGTTCCAGTCAATGCCTTTTTATTCTATTTTTCGATTTCAGTTTTAATTTTTAATTTTTTGGATTAATTACTTCTTATTTACTTTAAGATGTCCACTACAGATATTGATGAATGTAAAGTCAAAGACAGCAATAATTGCACGAGCAAACAAAAATGTGTTAATAAACCCGGAAGTTATGATTGTTTGTGCATTGAAGGATACCATATGGACGAACCTGAACGGGTATGTGTCCCCGATCGATCAGCTGGCCAATCATCATCGCTCGCAATTTACCTCGCAGTTGGTGAGTATATTTATTGTATGTCTGTATTTGCGCCATCAGATTCTCCTCACAGGTCAAGATCCTGCGCAATAATAAATTAGTGTGAGATGACAGATACTAGATACATACACCCATTGCATAGAATATTTTTCTATTAAAAACCATTAGCAAAAATTTAGCTACAAAACTAATTCTAATTTAAGGTTTATAAGTTATCATTTTATTTAATAAAATAAACATTATATAAATTTTTAAAATATAATTGTTAAAATGCAAATGTCTTACACTCTTAATAAACATGTCAATTTTTGTGTTAATTGGATATATTATCTGTTATATGATATTTTTTACGTTTATATTTTATGAATAATTTTAAACTACAAAAATTTGTAATTTAAACAATTTATTGATGACATAGCTATTGATTTTTAATTTTATAGAAATTTTGCAAGTATGGAGAATATAAGAAGAAGACGTAATACAATTGAGGATTTGTCAAAGACTTAAAATTCATATCTAATAAAAAAATATTAAGTAAGGTTGCAATTTTAATCTACAACTAATTTTGTAGCTAAATTTTGTCTATTTAAAACTTCAATTATAAGGATGAAAACAATCACTTAAGGTCCATTTGATTGGAGGGATTTCAAGGGGTGAAAATGGGGGAGAGAAGAGTAATGAGAAAATAAATTTTGGGGTGCTGTGTTGGTGGGATTTTTAGGAAGTAAAAATTTTTCCAAGCATTTTCTCATCAAACCTACCAGATTTCAGTCTCCCCAAATTGGAGAGAAAATAGCAAGAAAAAGAATGAGCTTTGCTCTTTTTAAGTTTCAGACAAAACTACCCCAGCACCATCAAATGTTGGTCTTATCTTTTCTTTCATTTTTGGTCTTTCTCCTTTTTAAATGTTGTCTCAGTCTTCTTTTGTATGGGTCTTTTTCAATGTTACGTTGTGTGAGTCTCACCTATCATCATCTTCTTCTTCTTCTTCTTCTTTCTTTCTACTTTTCTTTTCTTTTTTTCTTTTTTTTTTTGGTGCTCATCTAGTCATCTGTTTCTTTTCTCACCAGACACCATTTTTGGGTTTTTATTATTTTTTATTATTATTATTATTATTTTAGTTTTGGGCTCTTGAATTATAAAGTTTCCATTCATACATTATTTTTTTTAAAATAAAAATAATATGTTTTTTAATCTAACAGGGATATAATGATAAATTTATACAAACTCCATTATCTATCTTTTTTTTTTCAACCAAATAAAAAAGTTTTTCATTTCTCTACTTTTCCACTCTCAGCTAGACACAAAGTCTATTTTTTTAGGCAAAAATATTTTCTAGAAAATGAGTCAATGACTTAAATGAGTTGAAAAATAATTTTATAACTTTCCTTATTTAGTTCGCTATGAGATGAAGTTGTTTTTCAAAAAAAATTTAATACTCTAAAAATAAGTCATACTATTTTTGTTGACTAAAGATACTTTTTTTTTACTTATTTTATTTTATTTTTTTGATATTGCTCAACACTAAAAAATACTGAAAACTATCTTTACATGAAATTTTCCATTGAAACAAATGGGGTGTAAAATCTCTTCTTCTTTTTCACTTTTTCACACTTCTAACTAAACAAACCCTTAGAGATTATTCACTAAGCTTAGATTACTACCTTTAAAAAATAAAAATTAAGTGAACTAAACTTGGAAGTTTGAGCTTTAACGTTATTAATCTTTACAGTGATGCTTTAAAATTTACTTAAGGCACATTTGGTACACTGAATGTAGATTATAACAGGAATGGTAATCTCTATTACTAGAATAAAATGTATTACACCCTCAAAAAAAAAAAAAAAATGTATTATAATGAAATAACTAAATCTATTCATTAGTTTGATTGTAAGTTGAAACATTAGAATAAAAATTAAGATCTATTTTAGGAAATATCTCATTCATACAATTATATTTCCTAGAAAATAATATTTTTTAAATTTTAGAGAGATTAGTTATTTTTTAATGATTTTTTATTTTCATAAGGAATAGTTATTACAAACATTTATTTTAAAGAATAATTATTTATAAGAAATGACTATTCCTTGTAATAAAAATATAAACTAACTATTGAATAACTAAATTATATGAATAGCTTTACATTACAGTGTTTATTATATATAGTCTATCAAACATGCCCTTAATTTCATCTCTCTAAATATTCAAATAATAGTCAATTTTATGCTTATAAGCTTAAGTTGTTATAATTAAAGATAAGATTGATTTAGTTCTGAAATTAATTTCAACTACAAAATTAACACAATTAATAATTAAAAAAAAAGGAGTAATAGTTCTGCTCTTAAAAAAAAAGGAGTAATAGTTCTGAAAGCTAGGCACACTAATTAAAGGTTGACATGCTCTTTAACTCTTTCTTCCTATCAGACGCACGTCACGCACTCACGATTATTTAATATATTTATACTGCACTTTCTCTACCAAAAGAGAAACACAGACTGTTTCTCAAAAAAAGAAAAAAAGAAAAAAAAGAAACACAGACTTGTCCTACTTTTCACGACCCTTTAAAGGTCCGTTTGTTTTATCATCTTAAATTTACATTTTTACATTTTAAATAATATTAGACACATTTTCATACACTCTTTTACTTATATATATTTCAAAAAATTACAAACAACCTTTCTTACACTATTCTACCAAACACCCCTAGTCTTTTGAGTCTTTGTCTAAAACTCATTTTGGCCTTTTTGGAATCCCATTGCCATATATGGTTGGTCACGTAACTCACGTTGTCTGCAGGTGAAATATCATCGTTATCCTTTTTCTATTTCTTTTTCTTTTTATAATCTTTATTATCTTTTTCTCTGTTAGTAAAGATGGAAGCAAATGACAGTGTTTGAAAAGAACTTGCTAATGTTAAAATTTTGAGCTATAGGGTAAAGTAATTTAGCGTAATACTCCTTATTTTCAGTGTCTTTCTATTTGGAGAGAGAACTACTGTTGACAATGATGGCATGATGATAAAAAAAAAAAATTGATACTAAATGTTAGCCATTAATTGCACCAATTAGTTTTTTTTTTTTTTTTTTTTTTTTTTGGGTTAAAGTTTAACTGTTTAAGTATGAAAATATAGTGGGTTTCAGTTAACTCAATTGATAAAGTTTCTGATGGTTGTATAAGAGATCTAAGGTTCAATTCCTGACTACACAAAAAACTGATTGATGTCTTGGTTTAATGATAAAGAGCTATCATCAGAGTAGACGTCATAGGTTGAAACTCTCTCTAAAAAAAAAAAAAAAAAAAATGAAAATACAAAACACTTTAATTTTATTATAACCTCTTTACAAAACACTTTTATTATAACCTCTTTTATCATTTTTCATATAAAAAAACACTCTCAAGTTGTCAATTTATTATTGAACAGAATACGAGCTTCAAAGCACATTAACATTATAGTTTTGTCAATCATTTTAAATGTTAAGGATGTGTTTAGTTGGAGGTGAAATAAGAGGAAAAAAAAAAGGAGAAAAATTGTTGAAAGAGGTGTTAAATTGGAAGAGGGAGGGGAGGGAATTTTGGTGTGGCCAAGAAGTTTTCTCTCCTAGCCCACCAAAACACAATCTCCCAAATTGGAGAGAAAATTATGCAAAACTTTTTGGACAAAAATGCCCATTCAAGCCTACTGTGTGTATACGTACCTGCCTTTGTTTCTTATTTCTTTTAAAATTTTTGTTTTTAATTGGATGTGGGCGTGGCCTTTGTTTCTAACTGCAATCCTGCTTTCTTTTTTGTTTTTTTGTTTTTTTTTTTTAAACTGGGATGATTTTTTTTTTTTTTAGGTGTGGTTGTTCTGCTTTTTTGTTCTTTAATTGGGCATGATTGGTTTTTTTGGTTGATTTTTTTTTTTTTGGTATGATTTTTGTTTTAATAAACTTAGTGTGACTGTTTTTTTTTTTTTTTTTTTGTTATTGTTGTTTTTTTAACTAGATAATTTTTTTAATAAGGGCATATGAGTCAATTTATATAAATTAAATTTTCTATTCTCTTACTTTTCTTATCAATCAAATAAAAAAGTTTTCAATTCCTTTACTTTTTCACCCTCTCGACCAAATACAAATAAGAGAAAATAAATTTTTTTTGGTCCTCCCAACCAAACGGACCCTAAAACTCTTTTTGGTTAGGACTTTTATCACAAAAGATCTAAACCTAAAGCGTCTACACCTAAAACTCAGGAGTCTACTTCTTACTATCCTCAACTATGTTTGCTTTCCCTCAAAAAAAAAAAAAAAAAAAAAAAAAAAACACTTACAAAGGAACATTGTGGTTTTAAAAAAGGATGTCAATTCAAAACTTGGTTCACCAGTCTCTTTTAATTGTCCATATTTTTAGTTTTGATATAATTTGACATGAGCCGGATTTTAGAGCCACTCGTAAGAGATTTATATTTATGTGGTAGCCACCACCTACGCTATAAATGAACTTAGTCGAATCATCTTCATATGATATGTATGATAAATATTTAGACTTTTACTATGTTTGCCATAAAAAAAAAAAAGGCAATAGTGTTAACAAAAGTATAAATTTAAAACGTTGTACTTGGCGAAAATGCATGTTTGAATGTGTGCAGGCCTTTTTAGCCTCTTAGTACTGCTTCTGGGATATTCTTGGATATATTGGGGATTGAAAAGAAGAAAGCTCATCAAACTCAAGGAAAAATTCTTCGAACAAAATGGTGGCTTACTATTAAAACAACAACTCTCTAATCACCAAATGTCTGTCGAGACAACCAAAATCTTTACCACAGAAGAGCTCAAAAAAGCCACCAACAACTATGATGAAAGTAGAGTCCTTGGTCAAGGAGGCTATGGAACTGTGTATAAAGGAGTATTATCAGATAACACAATGGTTGCCATTAAGAAGTCCAAAATTGGTGATCAGAGCCAAATCGAGCAATTTATAAATGAAATGATTGTGCTTACCCAAATTAATCATAGGAATGTGGTTAAGCTATTTGGTTGTTGTTTGGAAACAGAAGTTCCCTTACTAGTTTATGAATTCATCACAAATGGGACTCTTTCTAGCCACATTCATGATAAAAGCCTATCATCCTTACTTTCGTGGGAAAAACGTTTGAAAATTGCAACAGAAACTGCAGAAGCACTTGCATACTTGCATTCATCAGCTTCTTTGCCAATTATACACAGAGATGTGAAAACTACGAATATTCTATTGGATGATAACTACATAGCAAAAGTGGCCGACTTCGGAGCTTCAAGGCTAGTTCCTCTTGATCAAACACAATTGAACACTTTGGTGCAAGGAACTTGGGGGTACTTGGATCCAGAATACATGCAAACTAGCCAACTAACAGAAAAAAGTGATGTATATAGCTTTGGTGTTGTTATGGCAGAGTTGTTGACAGGTAAAAAGGCACTTTCTTTTGATAGGCCAGAAATTGATAGAAATCTATCATCATCATTTGTTTCTGCCATAAAAGAGGATCGTCTACTTCAAATTCTTGAAGATCACATTGTCAATGAGGTTAACATTGAGCAATTGAAGGAAGTTGCTAATCTTGCAAATAGGTGCCTAAGTTTGAGAGGGGAGGATAGGCCTTCTATGAAAGAGGTGGCAGCGGAGCTAGAGAGATTGAGAATTATGGAAAAACATTCACTGGGAAACATTGATGTCTATGCAGAAAAGACTGAGCACTTGCTTAGTGCAACTAGTCACTCTTTCAACGTTGATGTTGACATTGGTTGTTCTACTAGTACAACTGTTGAGTATGATAGCATCGATAATATATTGGTATCAACTGATAATTGCATTTGATATGGTACTATAATGATCCATGTAATTTCGAAGTATTCATCTCACAAAGTTGGCTGTTTTTAAGTTGTTTGGAAGTGTAGTAATTTACGTTTGTTTTGTGAGTTGTGTTTTGAGTCTTGACTATTGGAAATGTAGTAATTATGGGAGAGGTTGTATGTTAAGGCTTGTTTTATATTTATTAATGGTGGAAATGTAGGGGTCCTAATCAAGTCTTTTGTGTTGATTTTTAAATGGCTGTTATCATTTGGTTGAGCATAGCTCTCATTAATCCATTTCTTTTTCTTTGTTGTGCTTATGAAATTTCCCAATATTTTGTTCCTTCCTCTTTCACCCACATTAGAGTTATTGATATATATATATATCTCTCTCTCTCTCTCTCTCTCTCTCTCTCTCTCTCTCTCTCTCTCTTGATAAGCAAGAATCAATTTGACTATTTGATAGAAGTGGAGGTGTGATTGCACTTTTGTATGACATTATTTTTGGGGTTTCTCTATTATTTAAGATGCTTCTATTCTTTCTTATTTTCATTTGGATGTAAGAGACATGTCAAATAAGGAATCTAGAAGTTAATTCACATACTCCCTGTTACAATATATTTTACAACTTTTTTTATAAACTATTGTTATAGCAAATTTTTATTAGTTTTCATCTGAGCCCACTATTAATAACACTTTTCACTTACTAATAATCACTCATCACATTAGTAGTTTATAAAAATTTTTGTACTTGGTTTGGGTCAAGGAACTTTAATTTTAACAAAAATACATAATTTACAAGAAATAAAAATAAAATAAAAATTATGTGAATATGTTAACTTGATACCAAGCCAGAGAATATAAACTATATGATTGAGCAAAATGGTTACTAATGGATACTCAAGAGATGCTAGAGAATGAGTAAATGACGTAAAACTGAAAACTAGTACTCTAATGCTACAAGGCATAGTGCATATGATAAAATAAAAATGAGAAATAATAACTTAAAAATAAAACATTAAAATTTTATTAATTATTTATAGATATGATAAAATTTCAATTTATGACATCCAATTTATGATGATTGCTCTTTATCATCAGACCAGTAGACTATTTGGAACAAATAAATTAAGGCAATCACAATAATCAAAAACCGAATAGAAGAATTTTTCATAGACTTTTATCAGAACCTAAATATAATATATTTCAGGAATTTAACTTATGTAGGAATTTTAATATACATTTGATTTTGTTTATTTTTAATTGTATCAATGCATATACATGAGATTACGAGATAATTTAAGTGAAACATTACACATTTTGAGAGTGTATTTGTGTATAAATACAAGAAAAGGAGGAATATACTTTTTGGCATGCTCAATTTCACCAAAACAACAAAATTAATAGGAAATTTTCGTGAAAATAATAATTGTAAATATAATTTATGCTAGATCACATTTTATCCATTACTCCATATATCCTCGGTTCAAATTTACAAAATTATTAAAAATCAATGACTATCCCATTTATTAAAAGTTTAAGTTTGATTTATTTTTATTTTTATTTAAAATTATATTTAATACATGATTTTATAAAATCGATCATAGTTGTCAATATCGTACGATACACGATACGTATCGTGTGAAAAAAGTTCTGTATTGTATTGACATATCGTAAGTGCTCGTGAATCGCACGATACAGTGTGCGTATCGTATCGTATCGTAAAATCGTACGTATCGTACAATATATAGACAAATGCTTTAAAATGATATTTTTTTGTTAAAATTTGTACTTTTATTTGAATCTAACAAGTTGTTAGACTTGTTTTTAACAAAAAATTATTAGTTTACTTAATTTAGTCTACTAAAATAACATATTCATAAGTTTTTTTTCCCCTTTCTCCTACAATTGGACTATACTGTAGTCTGTACACACTTACCTTTCACTTTAATATTTAAAAGTTTATTTTAATTTTTTATTATTATTATCATTATTGTTATAAGTCCAAGAAACTAGAATGCCAAAAAAAAAAATTTATAGAAAAATTATTAAAATAAAAAGAACAAGAAGAGATAGTAAATGTTAATAACGAATAATGATGAAGAAAATTTTAATGAAGAAATAAATTTGCAAAATTATAAACATGATGATATCGTTGACTTAGATGGGATTGATTAGGCAATTTGATGAATATGATGAAAATAAATTATCATTTTTGGGTCATTTGTAATATATTATTACTTTTGAATTTAAGTAATTTGAATGTGTATGTTATGAACACATGCTAGTTTGATTTATTTAATTAGCTTGTTAAATATTTTTACATAAGTGATGAATAAGTTAGTCATTAGTTGAATATATTCAAAATTTATAAAGAATATACCCTTTATATATGTATATTTATAATTTTTTATAAATTTTATTAAGTGTTTGTGTATCTTACGATACACGATATGGAAAAATTAAAAATCGATTCACGATACGATTCACGTTTTGGCAATTATGGAATCGATGAGTAAATAGACTCTATTAATATAAAATTTGGTGTGCGTGTTTAAAGAACTGGAATGTGTAATCTAATATTAATAAAAAATATTTAATGATAAAACCTTAAATGAAGTTATATCAAGTGTATATATTTCTAAGATAAAAGAGCTTTATTTGCAAAATAAACCAAACGACAATCTCTTTTTACATGAATGATATTGCAGGCCCAGGTTATCTAACTCTTACTAACGAGCACCTTAAACTCCATACTTTCATAAATGTGCCCCAAAATAATCCAAACAAATCAGACCCTCACACATGATATGTGCATCAATTGACTTGTTGGGTTTAAAACGTGTCATTTAAAAGTATGATGTTTCTCAAAAAATAAAATAAAATAAAATAAAATAAAAGTATGAGGTTTAAATGGGATAGTTTAAAAAAAAAAAAATTAAGGGATTTAATGTGTCCCAATAATAAAATTATTATAGATTTATTTTTTCAAATTTTATTTTTCTTTTACTTTTTCCAAATTTAAGTCCAAATCCTCCACCACTTTGTTATAACACGAGCAAAATACTGCTGAATGAAAGTGCAATTGTTATCTTATTTATGTAAAGACTATAAATATATGTATATGTAATAGCCTGAAAGGCTGGCTTGTTGTGTGATCTTCGTTGAGCCAAATCAAAGTGGCTAAGAAGCCTAAGATTTGTATTCATTCAGTCGTGAGACTAGTACCAAAGTCAGAGGGTAATAGAAAAATAAAAAGAAAATCACTATATATATATATATATTGGGTTAAAAAAAGATTGATTACGGTTAATTAATTCAATTACCTAAGTTGAGTAATTAGGTTAAATTACATGCAAATCGTGGAGGTACCAACAATTCATCAGATAAACTAAATGCGGCTGAAAATAAATTAATATAGTGATTTGTTGACAAATGGGGAAAACCTCTTGCAAGACAAAAACTCCACCTGATGAATTTAAGGTTATCACTCCCAAGAATCCACTAATCAATAATCAAATGGCTACTAGTATGAGGAATCTTACCACAACTCTGGATTATCCAAAAATACTAACTTACAGTTGAACCTTTGCTCTAATACCCAATTTTACTTGATTTTGTAGCAGACTTTTTTCATTTGTTGCACAAATCTCCAATCTGTGACTAACTCCTTTGCACAGATCCCAGTATGTGATTAATTTCAGCAACATGATTGATTATTGTTGTTGTTTGCAAAGTTCTTCACTTCATAAACAATGAAGATTAAGAAGCACTTGGTTACAAAACCCTAAGGTGCACAAACGCAGTAGCTTCTCATAGAGTATATGAGTTCTAAGTCTCTGTTTCCATACTTGATGACTTTTAAAATAAGCCTCACATATCTCTAGGGTTGTAGAGAGAGAAACCCTAATCATTCAAGTTATCATGAGTCGAAATTCAAATTTGAAAATTTTGAACGTAATTCTCGAAAGATCAAGCTTGTGTCGAGCTTGTGTCAAGCTTTTTCATTAATCCTCGATAGTAGCTAGTATCGAACTAGTGTCGAGCTTTAATTAAACAGTTTTTCTTTACTTGTTTCTTGAATCAAACTTCATGTCTATAATGGTACCACTTGATATGTTAAAACAACATACTTCTTCATACACTAAATCAAATTTAGATCTACCAAATTACAAGTAAAGTGCGTTTTCTCAAAGGATTAGCTAATTAAATAGTAAATATAACCCTGATATCTATATACATATACATATATATATATACACACACACACACACACACACATATATATATATATATATATATATTATTTTTAATTGTTGGAATCTATATACATATACATATATATATATACACACACACACACACACACACATATATATATATATATATATATATTATTTTTAATTGTTGGGGAACTGATTCTTTTCCTTTTTTTTTTCTTTTAAAAATTCCTTACAAGATGACGAAGCAACAGACTAAACAATTCTTTGGCTTAAACTTACCAAGTGTATTACTCTCTAAAAACAAAGACTTTTCTGTAATATACTATTATTAAATAGTTAATAGTAGAAGTTGTTTGTTAGGACCTTACCAAAGTCTACCTTATGCAATTTGCAACACATGCACTTATAGCTGCAAAGTTGTAAAGACAAATACTCACTCATTTTTGGGTCTCTGTCTGCTTTTAAAAAGTCCAACATCTATGAAGTTCTCCGCACACTACACTAAACACTCTTCTCAAAAATAGTAGTCCTATGGGTTTCCATAGTATGCTTGTGCAGCTCACCTGGGTTGGTGTGAATTAAGGGATGGCATTTTTTATCCATATTCATGAACCCACCCATTACTTACCTAATTTGGATAAGTCTTAACCCAACCCATTTGAATATTTGGGTTAAATAAGTAAAGTCCCATTATGTTATTTAATTATATGGGTCTTAATGGATAAAACCCACTAAAAGACCCATCTAAAATTTAAATAAACAACATAAAATCTAAATTTCTAAAAAATGACCAAAATACACCTAAAACCTAAAAATTACAAAAATACCCCCAAAACCTAAAAAATGACCAAAATATCCCTGAAACCCAAAACATGACCAAAATACCCCTAAAACCCAAAAAATGACCGAATTACCTCCGAAACCTAAAAATTACTAAAATACACCCAAAACCTAAAAAATTACCAAAATACCCTCAACACCTAAAAAATGACCAAAATACCTCCGAAACCTAAAAAATGACTGAAACACCCCCAAAACCTAAAAGATTACCTCCAAAACCTAAAAAATGACTAAAATACCCCCATAACCTATAAAATGACCAAAATACCCCCAAAACCTAAAAAAATGACTGAAATATCCCCAAAACTTAAAAATTACCAAAATACACTCTAAACCTAAAAAATTACCAAAATATCCCCTAATCCTAAAAAATGACTGAAATACCTCCGAAACCTAAAAACTGACTAAAATACCCTCGAAACCTAAAAAATTACCAAAATACTCTGAAATCTAAAAAATGATCAAAATATCCTAAAACCTAAAAAATGAAAAAAATAACCCCAAAACCTAAAAAAAAGATTGATAAAAACCCCTGAAACCTAAACTATGACCAAAATACCCCTAAACATGTAAGATGACCAAAATACACCTGAAACATCTAAAATTATCAAAATAGGTTTGCGGTATTTAGGATGTTTCGAGGATATTTTCGACAAATTAAAGGTTCTAAGGGTATTTCAGTCATTTTATAGGTTTCGAGGGGATTTCAGTAATTTTTTAGGTTTCAAGGGAATTTCGGTAATTTTTTAGGTTTTGGGGTTATTTTGATCATTTTTTAGATTCTAAGGGTATTTCAGTCATTTTTTAGGTTATGAGGACATTTTTGTCATCTTTTAGGTTTTAGGGGTATTTCAATAATTTTTAGATTTTTTGGTTATTTTGGTAAATTTCTAGGTTTCAGAAGTATTTTGGTAATTTTTAGGTTTTAGGATATTTCGGTAATTTTTTAGGTTTCGGGGGTATTTTGGTCATTTTTTAGGTTTTGGGAGTATTTTGGTCATTTTTAGGTTTTAGGGGTATTTTGGTCATTTTTTGGGTTTCAAGGGTATTTTGGTAATTTTTAGGTTTTGGGGGTATTTTGGTAATTTTTAGATTTCGGGGTATTTTGGTCATTTTATAGGTTTTAGGGATATTTTGGTAATTTTATGGGTTTTAGGGGTATTTTGGTCATTTTTAGGTTTCCAGGGTATTTTGGTCATTTTTTGGGTTTCAGAGGTATTTTGGTAAGTTTTGGGTTTTTAGGGTATTTTGGTCATTTTTTGAGTTTAGGGGTATTTTGGTCATTTTCTAGGTTTTGGGGATATTTTGGACATTTTAGAGGTTTTGGGGGGTATTTTGCTCATTTTAGAGATTTTGGAGGTATTTTGGTCATTTTAGTGGTTTTTAAGCATATTTGGTGATTTTAGAGATATTAGGGGGTATTTTGGTTATTTTAAAGGTTTCATGAGTATTTTGCTCATTTTAGAGATTTTGGGGATATTTTGGTCGTTTTAGTGGTTTTTGAGCATATTTGGTAATTTTAGAAATATTGTGGGTATTTTGGTTATTTTAGAGGTTTCATGGGTATTTTGCTCATTTTAGAGATTTTGGGGATAATTTTGGATGTCTAAGGGTATATTGGTAATTTTGGAAGTGTAGGGGTATCTGCGTCATTTTAGGTATTTAAGGATATTTTGGTAATTTTGGAGGTCAAGAGGGTATTCAAGTAGCTTTAGAGGTATTTAGGTCATATTGGGTTAAATGGGTGGGTTATTAATTAAATGGGTTGAGTTGGTAATGAATAATTAATTTATATATAAATGGGTCACAAATGGATAAATGGGTAATTCATTTATGACCTAACCCACTCATTTGCCACCCTTAGGTGTGATATACTGATATTATCATTCATGGCAACAGGGGCGCCCAACAAATTTAAAGGCTTAAAAGGCGATATATTTAAATAAAGCATTTTTGTTATCACTTAAACAATATTTAACTAATATTTAATATCATAATTTTTTTTATAAAAAAAAAATCATTCTTTTTATTTAGCAATATGCTTTCTTCTTTTGGAAAAATGCTAAAGTTATAAAAAAAAATTACAAATGAAATTGCAATGAATGTGATTAATGACACTTCAAGAAGATTATAAACAAGTACTTGAATGAATGATATTAGAGATATTATAAATTTTACAATATAAGGCTTACAAAGTTGTATTGTCTCTAGCATTTTCCTATTTGAACTATTTCTTGTGATTAGTGACACATATATTCGTAAAACCCATGTATTTAAAGTTGTATTATCTCTAGTATTACTCAATTTTTTGGGACTCCATAAAAGTATATGAAAAATGTAAAACTATTTTTTTTTTCAATATCTTCAATATATATATATATATATATACTTTAAAAATATATATCAATTTTTTGCCCCAAATTTTTGGGGCATTTTTTTAGTAGGGCCCCCACGGCCCTACGTAATGGCCTAAGTGACCCAGGCAGCAACGACATTTCCATTAGCCAGTGGCGGCTCTACTTGTGTGTGAGGGTGGTCACATGACCACCCTCACTTGCTAAATTTTTTTCATTATACTTAGCCAAAAAAAAAAAAAAAGTTTAAATTAATCTATTCAGTAACCACCTCTACTTGAGAAAAATGTATATATATATATATATACTTACAAAAAAAAAAATATTATATACTGTATTAACTTATTTTGACCACCCTAATAAAAATGTTAAAAAACATGATCTGAGAATCACAAGAATTTGAATTCAACAAAAATAATAGTTATAGGGTCAAGATTTGTAGCACAAACCCAAAAGATGTGGGATGTGAGCCCAACGAGCCCAATACAATGAATTTGTAGAGATTTGGTGAAAAAGTTGGGCTATTTGTGAACTAAACAATGGTTAATAAAGATTTAAAAGATGAATAAGCACAAAAACACACTTGAAACTTGATTAAATTGGTGTTCGAGGAGATAAACTATGAACTGAACTACTGTTCTTGAAAGTTAATACAATCTTTAATGCTACAATAAATCTTTTTCTTCCTTCCTTTTCTATTTTTTCGATCCCTCTTTATGAGAGGTCTTTTACATTTATATAGTTTTCTTTCAAACTATCTTGATCATACACTTGTTAATCATCTAAGCATTCACTCGAGTATATGTCCCATCAGGCACCTTCTTTCGTTCTCTATGAGTGGTGGCAGTTGAGACTGAACTGTTCAGGGGTCTTCTCCACATAAATGTGGCCAAAAAAGTTGCTGCAGTGCATTTAATGCGGTGGTAGCAGCTTTTACTTGTAGATATTTCTGTATTCTTATCACCTTTGTATGTGCTTGAAGTTCATCCTTATCGTTGGAACTTCTTAGAAGGTCACCTAAATCGCCCAAGTACTTGCTTGACCGATATTCATACTATCCGAGAAGGATAACCTCCTCGGACCATATTCCTCCATCCTTTCCTTGCGGGATCCTCCATTTTGGGGCTTCTCCTAGTCATTTACTCCTCCTCGGATGTATCCACATTCTCGAATAGGGCCAAAGGCCTAATATACGAATTTGGGTTTTTATCCCCACAATAGCCACTCAAAATTTTAATTTTTCCCTCGTATCCGAGGAGAAAAAATGGGATTTTGATTTGCCACTGAAATAAGGGCTAGGAATGTAAAAATACCTGAGTTTACACGTGTGGGAGCATAGTTTTAGACACTTCATCATTGTTACTGACGTTTCGAAGTTCACGAAGCGTCATTAATTACTCTAGGGCGCACTATGTCTTTGGCATCCAAAGGTGAAACATTGATCCAACGGACGACATTTTCCCTCAAGGTTTGGGCTGGATAATTCCCACTCATTTTCTATCCCTTATATAAAGCCTCAAAGGAGATCATTTTTTCTTTACTTCACAATTTCTTAAACTCTCCAGCGAACTCAAGCATTCAAACTCACAAAGATTGTCAAGTCATCAGTCTTATTTCTTTAAAAATCCTTCAGAATCCTTCTGAGGATTTCAAGGATCACCTTCCAACCCAGTTCGTGTAAGTTCTAATTTCTTCGAACCCTTCTTTCTCTCCTTGGCCAGCTTCCTCGGCCTTCAAATTCTCATTTCCCAGTTGTCGTTCTTAGTGTTTCCCTTTTTCTTCTTATTTGAAATGGGTAGATTTAAGTATTTAGTGGACAGTCCTGCCCTGATAGAGATATTTAAAGAAACGTATCACATACCACAGGACGTAAACCTCCGGTATTGTCCCCCGGAAGGAATAACAACTGACTGAAGGGTGGGAGAAGTCATAATCCCTATGATAACTTTCATAGAAGGGGGAATGACTCTCCCTATGGGTCTCATTACAAGAGATTACCTTTGTAATCATAGGATGTCCTGATCAATGCGCACCTAACGTCTTTAGGATCCTAGGAGCGGTTGATGCTTTGAATTGGCATTTAGGCTTAGGGCTCACCTGGCTTGACGTAGTCTATATGTATGAGTGTCATAGACAAAAGGGGGCGGGATTTTACTTTATATTCCGATCCGACATCGTTAGGCTCATCTCCTGTCTTTCCAAGTCTAACAAGAGGATGAAAGACAACTATCTGATCGTCTCGGAAGCGTGGCACAATGGTCTTCATTGCCCACCCCAACTAGGAGAGCCAGGTGGGATATCCTAGACTTAGGTTCCCTAACAATAGATTTAGGGTCTTCATCATTAGCTTTGTTTTTCTTCTCTTTGTATTAGTGTTTTACTTTAAGTTTCTGATCATGCTTAGTTCTGTTGTGGTGTTAAAGATAAAAGGCACGTAGCTCCTCAGCTCAGCCTGACTAACGTTGCTGCATTTAACTATCTACTGAGATCAGAGATTTTTGTAAGTGAAGACGAGCAACTTCGGGCCGTCCACCTTATTCTAGATTTCAAGCCTCTCTCAGATGCGTTTCAAGCGGTTGGCAACGCTATAAGGCAGGGTGACTATCAGATAAATCGGATAGATATATCTCGGCCTAATTTTTTAGCTCCGTTCGATCTTCCCTCGTACCACATCCGGTCTCGTAGGGTGTACCACTGCTCGTCCCTCCAGTTCAATAGATTCCCCTTGAAGCAGCCGCAGTAGGGGAAAGAGTTGCTTCCTCGACCTCTTCACTAGAGGAACAGATTGACAAGTTCCGTTTTGAAGAAGAGGCATCTAGGGAGGTTCAGGTAATTCCCCTCTCGGACGCCGAGGAAGAAACTGATAGGAATTCCAACGTCCACGCCCCCGTTTTAATAATTGCCCTTCCAGACGACTCTTCGGAAGAGGAAGAAGGAATGGCTTTGAATATAGGGAGCAAGAGCCTAAGGGACCTTATGAAGGCAAGGAACAAAGCACCTGAGCCTAAAGAAACTAATAAGTCCTAGCCCGCTGTTAATCTTCCCCCACCCCTTCCTCAGCTTCCTGCTAACCTCGGCCTAAAGCCAATCCCTAAGCTGAAGAAGAAAAGGCCTAATGTAGCTCTTAAGGAAGGTGAGGTGGAGCCCTCAAAAGGAAATAAACAATAGAAAGTGGCTAAGGACCAAAGGAGCAAAAGGACTTCGTCTGTTGAAAGTCGAGAGGACCCTCTCGCCGCTGATGTACACCGAGGACCGCGCATCTGGTCTTCTAAGCTGGAGCTAGATGGTGCCCCCCTCCCCTAGGAAACCTCAGTCAGGAATTATCAAGGGGGGCAGGCAGGTTTTATTGCTGAGGTCTTGGAGTAACTAATTCTCTTACCAAGAGATATGGATGCCTACAAGCGCTTTAGTCAGTATGAACTCTTCCTATCTCTTAAGAGGGACCTGGCTATGGTAAGTGACTTGATCTGCTTTTCTAAGTAAACCATTGATCATTTTTATTCATCCTTCTTCTTTGTTTTGCACTTTTTTTTTTGGTTGCATTCTGTTGTTTAGATTACCCAACAAGTTTACGTGGCCGAAGAATGGAATAAAGATGCCCGCAATGAAGCCAAGATGGAGGCTCATTCTCAGTTCGAGACTGAGAAAACTTTGGGTAATCTTAAGGAAGATTATGCTAAGCTGTCCGAGCAGCTAAAAGAGGTGATGAGGGCTAGGGACAGTCTTGATGCAAGCCTTAAGAATGCTGAAAAGCAGGCCGAAGATCAACGCCAGCAGTTGCATATGACTAGAATTAATCTGGAAACAGAGAGGCAAATGGTGAAGGATTTTCGAGCCGAGCTTCATAAGGCCAGGAAAGCTGCCCAACTAGCTAAGTAGGCAGCCGAGGCTGAGAAGCAGGCAGCATATAAGCTTGGTGTAGAGGAGACTCAAGCCAGACTCATAGAGGAGCTCTCTGCAGTATGTAGGGACTACTGTGACGTATCTTGGGGTAAAGCCCTTGATGCTGCTGGGGTCCCTACAGATTCTGATTTGAGGCAACCTGGGAGCATCTACTACGATCCTGACATTTGCGAACTCCCAGGTCTTGACCCCTTTCCTTCCAAACAACTTCTAGAGGCATCAAAACAGCCCTCGGTCAGCCAAGTCCCTCCTGCCCTCCTTGAAGCTCCTAAGGAGTCTAATCAAGTTGGTGGTCAAGGCAAGAAAGCTGAGGATCTTCAAGACAAGGGTAAGAGCCTAGGTAAGAAGGAAACTCCTTCTGAACCCAAGGACCAAGCCCCAGATGCTGCTGCCACCCAGTCCAGCCAGATTATTGAACCCTTAGTCTCCAAGACGAAGGTTTAGATATTATTAGGACCTTTATTGCTATTTTTGTTTTGTTTGTTGCAAGGGAAAGAAAAGTACTTTATGATCAATGGAAACATTCTTCCTTTATTTTCTATATCTTCATTGTACACCTTATAAGGTTTATTGTTATTGCAAATAGTGTTGATCTGTAGCTACTTTAACTTGAGTAGGCTCAACAACAATATCCTGCTAATGATGTAGATAACTTAGATAAAAACTGGTAAAAATTGGATCATATAAGAAACGCTAATGAATTTAGCAAGCAATGAAAGGTATAAATGTCTTATATATTCTTTGATACCTAAATAAATAATGAAATGCTTTACCTGAATTAGGTTCTATATAACACATACAAAGGATGTCATTAAGCATTTATTTTTACACTAGTATATAATCCGAGAAGTCTAACATGGTTTAAGATCCATTTCAGCATTTATAAAAGTTGTAATGGAGTGTTAACTAACTCATATCATCTGGTCTGAAGATTTCAGGCATGATTGAATTTAAGTTTAAACACTTATAAGAACTGTAATAGAGTGTTAACTAACCCAAATCATCTGGTCCGATGACTCTAAGCATGATTGGATTAAGTTTAAACACTTATAAGAACTGTAATGGAGTGTTAATTAACCCATATCATCTGGTCTGAGGACTTTAGGTATGATTGGATTTAAGTCTAAACACTTATAAGAACTATAATGGAGTATTAACTAACCCATATCATCTGGTCCGAAAACTTCAGGCATGATTGGATTTAAGTTTAAACACTTATAAGAACTGTAATAGAGTGTTAACTAACCCATATCATCTGGTCCGAGGACTTCAGGCATGATTGGATTTAAGTTTAAACACTTATAAGAACTGTAATGATGCAAAACCTTTATGTAATAGATAAACATATTGATCAAAGACAAATTCATTTAATAATAATACTTTTTAAGGCTGCTTACATTCCATGGGCGTGGTATTACATGGTCGTCTAAATCTTCTAAAAAAATATGCCCCGATGCCATCCCCTGAGGTAATATGGTATAGTCCTTCCCAATTGGGTCCTAACTTCTCTTAAGCTGGATTCTTTGCAGTGCCCACAACTTTCCTTAACACTAGATCCCCAGGTGTTAAAGGCCTTAGCTTTACGTTGGCATCATAATCCTGTCTGAGTTTTTGTTGGTAATATGCTAATTGGACTATTGCGTTTTCCCTTCTTTCCTCAATCAGATCTAAACTCTTTTCTAGCTGCTCATTATTGCTACTCGGACTGAACGAACTAGTTCTTAACGTTGGGAAACCAGTCTCCAGAGGGATAACAGCTTCAGCCCCATAAGTCATTGAAAAGGGGGTCTCCCTAGTAGACCTACGAGGTGTAGTTCTATATGTCTAGAGAACATGTGGCAGTTCTTCCACCTTTTTGCCCTTCGCATCATCTAGTCTTTTCTTTAGTCCATTTACTATGACCTTGTTAACAGCTTCCGCTTGCCCATTCTCCTAAGGATAAGCAGGGGTAGAGTATCTATTCGTGATTCCCAATTCGCAACAATAACTTCTAATACTTCTTGTTTCCTACTGCTTTAGGGAATGGACCCACAATATCTAAGCCCTATTGAGCGAATGGCCACGGGCTGGATAATGGATTAAGGATTACCCCTGGTTGGTGTATGTTTGGTGTAAACCGTTGACACTGATCGCACTTTTTAACATATTTATGGGCCTCCTTTTGCATATTTAGCCTTCAATAGCCTTGGGTAATGGCTCTATGTGCCAAGGATCTGCCTCCAGTATGGCTCCCACAGATTCCTTCATGTAATTCCTCGAGGAGTGATTCAGCTGTTTCAGGATGTTTACACAACAAATATGGCCCTTAAAAGGAATGCTTGTATAATTTCTGGTTCTCGAATAGCCAGAATCTAGTAGCCTTCCTTCGTACTTTGTCAGCTTCAATCTTTCTTCAGGCAAAGTATCCTCCTTCAAGAATTGAATTATAGGGTCCATCCAACTTGGCTTAGCTCTAATTTGATGAACTCGAACAGCCTCTCTTCTTATCTCTGTGAGTTTGTACAAGTCCTCAACGAGGATAACCCAAGGCAGATTCTGTGCCGAAGAGGTTGCAAGCGTGGCTAGAGAATCAGCATGTGCATTACCATTTCTGGGGATGTGCAACAAGTTAAAAGATTCGAACTCTGATTGTAGACATTTAACTTGGCTCAAGTACCCCTGCATTCTTTCATCTTTCGCCTCAAATTTCCCTTTTACTTGGCCGACGACCAGTCTTGAGTCCAAGAACACTTCCATTGACTTTCCTCTCATTCTTTGAACCATTGCCATTCCCATCAGTAGAGCTTCATATTCAGCCTCATTATTTGTGGCCGTAAAACTCAGCCTAATGACTTTTCAATAATGATTTTCTCAGGGGATATTAGCACTAACCTCACTCCAGAACCTTTCTGATTTGCTGCACCGTCAACATACACCTCCCAAAATGAGGGGCTTTATTGAGAGACCATGCCAACCAATTTTTCATCTATGTTCTGTGCTAGTTTCAATTCTTCTAAAGAGGCTTTAGTGAACTCGGCCACTAGATCCGCGAGGACTTGTCCCTTTATGGAGGTACGGGCATATACTTGATGTCAAAAGCCCCTAGAACTGTACCCCATTTAGTTATCCTCCCTGTGTAGTCAGCACTTCGGAGTATGGTTTTAAGCGGAAGTTTGGTAAAGACAACAACCGTATGTGCTTGGAAATAATGAGGTAGCTTCCGTGTACTAAGCACTATTGCCAGGATGGCTTTCTCCAGTGGTAGATAATGAATCTCGACCTCATGCAACGACTTGCTCACATAATAAATTGGCCTTTGTACACCACGATCAACTTGTATCAACACCAAACTTACAGCATAAGGGGCCATAGCAATGTAGGCAAACAAGACTTCATCTGGTTCAAGACTGGACATGATTGGTGGCCGTGCTAGATAGTTTTTAAGTTGTTGGAAAGCTAAAGCACATTTTTCAATCCATTCCAATCCTTTCCACTTGTTGATCAACAAGAAAAAAGGTCTACACCTACCCTCTGATCGAGAGATAAATCGGTGTAGAGTAGCGGCCATTCCAGTCAATTTCTAGACTTCTTTGGGATTCCGAGGTGATTGTAAATTGTTAATGGCCTTTATGTAGTCGGGATTGACCTCAATCCCCCTATGAGTTACCATGTAACCCAAGAATTTTTCTGACCCCATGCCAAACGAGCATTTGGAAGCGTTTAGACGCAACTTGTACCTTCTAAGAACTTCAAAAATGTTTCTAAGGTCTTCCACATGCTCGAATACAACTTTACTTTCCACCACTATGTCATCTATGTAAATCTCAATATTCTTACTCAACTGTGGTTCAAATATCCTCGTCATCATTCTTTGGTAGGTGGATCCCGTGTTTTTCAAAGCCAAATGGCATCATTTTGTAGTGGTAGTTCTCAATAGTGGTGACAAAAGCAGTCTTCTCCTGATCATCCAGGGCTAAAGATATTTGGTGATAACCTTGAAAAGCATCCAGGAAACTCATCTGAGGATGGCCAACAGTGGCATCCACTAGCTGATCTATTCTAGGCATAGAGAATGGATGCTTAGGGCAAGTTTTATTTAAGTATGTGAAATCTACGCACACTCGCCATTTTCCATTCTTCTTCTTTACCACCACAGTATTCGCTAGCCACTCAGGATAAAACACTTCTTTAATAGTTTCAGCTTGTTTGAGTTTTGTTACTTCTTCTGGTACTGCATCAGTGTGCTTCTTGAATGGGCGCTGAGAAGGCTGTTTCCTAGGGGCGATCAATGGGTTGATGTTCAGGTGGTGACATATGAATTCTGGATCCACCCCGGGGCTTCATAAGCATTCTAGGCAAATACATCAATGTTTCTTCTAAGGAATTCTATCAGCTTTTCCTTCTCTTGAAGAGGTAACTGAGATCCAACCTGAAAAAACTTCTTCGGATCATCTCCGATAGCAACTTTTACCAAATCTTCACACCTCGCCTCCTTGGTTGAATCATCGATAGGCAATGCCAGGGGTTTTAACTGCTATAAATCCTTTCCAGCATAGGCCAAAGACTTAGCCTCAAGCTTATATTGAATGGCAACCATTAAGAATTGTCTGGCCATAGATTGATCTCCCAATATTTCATTAACCTGGCTTTCAGATGGATACTTAACCTTCTGATGCAAAGTAGAGGAAACAACCCCTAGCATATGAAGCCAGGGTCTGGCCACAATTGCAGTATAAGGTGAATATGCATCTACGACAATGAAATCTACCTCTACTACTTTCGAACCAGTCTGCACAGGTAGTCGTATTTGGCCCTTTGGGACAACAACTTTTCCGTTGAAACTCACCAGGGGGAACTATAGGGTGTTAAGTCCTCAGGTTTTAAATTCAGCCCCTTATAGAGATCAGGGTACATTATCTCAGCTCCACTGCCTTGGTCCACAATTACCCTCTTCACATCATACCCTCCAATTCTGAGGGTGATTACCAAAGCGTAGTCATGGGGTTGGATGGCCCCAATCTTGTCTTCATCCGAGAAGCCTAGGACTGGTGGAATATCCATTTTAGCCCTCTTTGGATCTTGATTAACGTCTCTTGTAGATAGACGGGCTACGGACATTACCCTGGACGGGCAGGATCCTGTTCTGCCTGGTGCAGCGAAAATGATATTGATAGTTCCCAAGGGGGGTCTTGAAGAAACATCTCTTCCAGATTCTGAGCTTGCCTGTCTCCCCTGACCACTGGAATGATGCAGGAGTTGTTTTAATTTGCCTTCGTAGACAAGTTGGTCCAAGTGATCCCACATACTTCTACAATCTTCCGTGGTATGCCCATGATCCTGATGGTACTAGAAATAGAGGTTATGATTACGTCTTATTTGGTCGTTTGAAGAACGGTTCATTTTTAATCTTCTCTAAAACTTGATGCATTGGTTCTCAGAACACGGCGTTAACTGCTTGAAGATTCGCCGATCTTGATTGTCCAGCAAAATCTCTTCGTGGTCTATTGTTACTGTAACGATCCGACTTGAAATCCCTCATTTCCTAAGGGATAACCTTATCCTTCCATTTCCCTTGCTGTTGATATTCTTCAACCCTTTTATACTTATCAATTCTGTCTATCAGTTGACGCACACTGGTGACAGGTTTGCCAGTTAGAGATTTCCTCAAACCGTGATCAGTGAGGAGGCCGAGCTTAAATGTACTGAGGGCCACTTCGTCAAAATCGCCATCCATCTCGTTAAACATCTCACAGCACCTATCTGAATACGTTTTCAGGGTCTCACCCTTTTGCATGTTCAAGGATAGTAGGGAAGCCAAGGGCCGAGCAATTCTACGACATGTGACAAAACGGGAACTAAATGCTTGAGTGAGTTCTTTGAAGGAGCTTATAGAATTTGCTCTCAGGCTGTCGAACCACCTCATTGCAATTGGTCCCAGACTGGAGGGAAAAACCTTACACATCAAAGCTTCATCCTTGGAATAGACAGCCATTCTTTGGTTGAAATGGCTCACGTGTTCCACAGGGCTTGTTCGACCATTATAGATAGTGAATGTTGGCTGATGAAAACGACAAGGAAGTCTTGTCTCTTCAATCTTACGCGTGAAATGCGATTTGGAGATTTGATTCAAGGCCTTGCTCATAGCGTCATTCCCTACACCTCCACGTGATGGGCTTCGAGGCCGCCGTTTACGACAATGTTCATCCTCATAGGAAAAGGATTCACTAGGTGGGGTTCGAGACTTTCGCCAGTAATTAACATCTTGTTCATCACCAGAATTGTCATCAAAG
Source organism: Quercus suber (assembly GCF_002906115.3). Lineage (NCBI taxonomy): Eukaryota > Viridiplantae > Streptophyta > Magnoliopsida > Fagales > Fagaceae > Quercus > Quercus suber. The sequence goes on from NW_027069563.1 coordinate 340,210, forward strand.
TTCGAAGAAGTCCGCTTCCTCTTTGCATGGCGTAACTCCCTTTTTAACTGATCAATCTCTAGTTGCATGTTCTTGTTATTCTCTGCATGGGTCATATGACTTCCACCTCAAGGTTGGTTTCGGTCAGTATGTGTGGTATGCACACTACCTTCACGATCACCTTTCTGCTCCAGGTTGAGAAAAGGATCAACGTGTTAGGATGCCCTGGATTATGCTGGTTGTGGGCCTGGTTCTGCCATCGTCAACTGTTGCTCTTACTCGTGCTCAAGCTTTTCCCACAGAAGGCACCAATTGTAGGGTCAAGATTTGTAGCCCAAGCCCAAAAGATGTGGGATTTGAGCCCAATACAATGAATTTGTAAAGAGTAGGTGAAAAAGCTGGGCTATTTGTGAATTAAACAATGGTTAATAAAGATTTAAAAAATGAATAAGCACAAAAACACACTTGAAACTTGATTAAATTGGTGCCTGAGGAGATAAACTATGAACTGAACTACTGTTCTTGAAAGTTAATACAATCCTTAATGCTACAGTAAATCTTTTTCTTCCTTCCTTTTCTATTTTTTCGATCCCCCCTTATGGGAGGTCTTTTACATTTATATAATTTCCTTTCAGACCATCTTGATCGTAAACTTGTTAATTATCTAAGCATTTACTAGAGTATATGTCCCATCAAGCACCTTCTTTCGTTCTCTATGAGTGGTGGCAGCTGAGACTGTACTGTTCAGGGGTCTTCTCTACATAAATGCGGCCAGAAAAGTTGTTGCAGTGCATTTAATGCAGTGGTAGCAGCTTTTACTTGTAGATATTTCTGTATTCTTATCACCTTTGTATGTGCCTGAAGTTCATCCTTATCGTTGGAACTTCCTAGAAGGTTACCTAAATCGTCCAAGAACTTGCTTGACTGATATTCATACTATCCGAGAAGGATAACCTTCTCGGACCATATTCCTCCATCCTTTCCTTGCGTGATCCTCCATTCTGGGGTTTCTCCTAATCATTTACTCCTCCTCGGACATATCCACATCCTCGAATAGGGCCCAAGGCCCAATATACTAACTTGAGTTTTTATCCCCACAATAGTATTGCTACATCCACAATATTTTCACAATAAATCTTATGTAGTTAATTGTTACTAATTCTAATTTGAGCTCAATATTAACATGTTTTACCCACCAATAATAGCTTGTTGCATAAGATATGTTATGAAATTGTTATAGTTACTTTATTATTCTCATATTAGCATTTTCAATTTCCCCTTTATCTCTTACTAGTCTTTTTTTTTCTTTACTAGTACAAAAAATTGTAATATTTCATGTATTTGCGTGTTTTTTTATTTTTTATTTTTTTTGTGATGTTGATATATTCAAGTTGTCTCTTTATTAAATTTTGTATAATTTAAGTTTTTTAGTGAATACCCTAAAAAAATTTTCTAAAGCTGCCACTGCCATTAGCCTTTCCTTACTGCACCGACAGATGTGGAGATGTAAAAATTCCATATCCGTTTGGCATAACTGAAGGTTGTTTCCTCAATGAAACTTGAGGTTTTTTTTATCAATTGTAGCCACTCGTCCAGTCAACCTCAACCATTGACTGGAAACGTGAAGGTTACAAACATTTCCATCCAAGGCCAGATTGAAATCTTGATGTATAAGGCTTATGACTGTAACATCGATAAGTGGGGTACGCGTGAGCCAAACATCAAAGCAACTCTCTGCGTCCCCAGTTTCATAGTTTTTGTCGTTCAAAACAAGTTCGTGGTCGTTGGCTGTGACACTTATGCATTCCTTAATGGCAATCTAAACGGTCAACAGTTCTCTATCGGCTCTGTCCCAATGTCAAAACATAAGCAAACGTAGTCAATGGTTCTTGCTCTGGGATTGGGTGTTGCCAGTTAGATATTCCTCAAGGATTGAAGAATGTTTATTTGGAAACATAAAAATTTAAAAACCACACTAAAGACTGGGATTTCAATCCATGCAACTTTGCCTTTATAATCCGAGAAGACAAGTTTAATTTCTCCTCAGATTACCTTATTAGTCTAAGAAACAATGAAACCCTTCCCATTGTTCTTGATTGGGCAATTGGTAATAAACGTGTGAAGTTGCTTAGAACAAAGCGAATTACATACGTGGAGTGAATGCCACATGTAAGGTCCGTTTGGGATCCATTTATTTTGCTAAAACTGGAAACTTTTTACTGAAAGTACTGTAGATAAATGTAAAAATTAGCTGAAATAGTGTTGTGGAACCTATGAATAGTAGCAAAAATAAAATAAATAGTAAAATAAGTTAGCAAAAATAATCTTTGCCAAACGGACACATATTGATCTCAATCCCATCAACGGCTCTGGGTACCATTGTGAATGTTAGAAGGGTTACCTTGGGAACCCGTACCTCAAAGATGGTTGCTAAGGTATTCAATTTACTTATTATACAACAATTTTCCAAAAATAATAAAAAATTTTAATGAAATTTCTAAAATATCATGTGGCTTTATTTTAGTGACACAAAAGAAATTTTTTTAATTTTTTTCACAATATTTGACTTCATATGTGTGATTTGTGTATAATAATAATAATAATTGATGATGCTCGAAAATCAGTAGGCTGAAATGCTCCGGGCTATAGTGATATCTTAATGACCTAAAAGAAAAGAAATGATTGTCTAAGGTGACTGGTGTAACCCAGCCAAAGATCCTCCGACGGTTAAGTCAATTTTCTCTCTAAAACACCATGATGGGAAACTGTGAATAGTAGAACTTACTTTAATTACGAGGAATCCTCTCCATGTTTTAGGAATGACGAATCATGGTTTGATTATATTGAACCTTTAAAAAGTTCTTTTAAAATTCACTAAGTGTTGTCTAGTCATCCATACCCTTGGGTCATGGACAACTATCCTGAAATTAGATGATCTTGTTACCCATGGACGGATCCTATTCATGCTCGTGATGCTTTTGTTGGGTTTCTTTCCTCGCAAAACATTCTGGACGTGGTCTAGTCATGAACGACCACTATGGACAAACTAAACTTAATTTGGACCCTATCAGTTGCCTTATTGTCCTTGTGTCATCCATGTTATTATTGGCTCGACACGTGGTGATTTTTCATTGGCTGAAGGATTCTCCAGGTGGTATGTTAGGGTGATCTGAAATCAGACATTTAGGATATTGACACGTGGTGTAATCCTAATGGCTTACCAGTCACATCGTTTCGTTCTTCAAAAAGTTACCGTGTGGTGCATTCTAACTGGTTCACATCGTTTCAGTGTCCCACCCTGCTGACCATAAATAGGGCAATACCTCTCCTACCCTCTCACATTTCTAATATTTTCTTCTCTAACATAAGTCGTCCTGCACCTCATCTAGAAGTTTCCTTTTGTCTTTAGTCATCCTTGTTTAGAATCAGGTATCCTCTTTTCTTTGTCTGTAGGTTTTTCTTTAGAATTTTTTCCAAAATGTTTGAGATAGTAGTATCTTCGTCTGGAGATAGTGACGAGAGGGAGATAGATGAGTACCGAGACAAGAGTAATGGTGGTGGTAGTAGTAGTGACAGTAGTAGTAGTGGTGTAGTAGTAGTAGTGATAGTGGTTTTACAGACGAGTAGTACTCGTTTGGGGTACCTGGGGTTCCTTTAGAGGCTCTCTATGAGGAGTTAAGGCGGAGGGCGGCATCAGGGTTGTCTACCAATCCGTCCACTAGTACCTCAGCGCCTATCCCCTTCTCAAGTGAGAAGGAGGAAATTTTGTATTGTTGTGCTATAGGTATTCCTTCAAAGACATATGAGAAAAGACTTTACTCTCTTAGGGGAAAATATCAAATTCCAGACGAACTTAACCCTCGTCTAATCGTTCCTGGTGAACAATGCTTTACCCCAAACTCAGGGGTTGGTGTATATGAGGCTTACCTGTTAGGGGGTCTTAGTTTACCTCTCAATGCTTTTGATAGGGAGATCCTCCATAGGTTGGGTGTAGGTCTAAACCAACTTAACCCCAACACATGGAGGCTTATTGTATTTATGCAAGTATTATGGAGAGAGGCTTTTGACAGGAACCGTCCTATTACTATAGATGAATTCCTATATTGCTATAAACCCTCTGAAGTAAGACAATCCGTAGGTTTCTATCAGCTTTTAGCCAGGGGTTCTAGTTGTAGGTTGATAAGGTCCCTTCCTTCGTTTGATAGAAGGTGGAAGACAGAGTTCTTCTTCATCTCAAGGTTTTGGGTAGGGAACCCTGTTGAGGTAGGCAGGGACCCATTCCCTCCCTACACTAGTGAGATATGTTGTCTGCGTCTTGAGGGTATGTTGTTTTCTATTGCTCGTGTTACTTGTTCCATTATATTTACCAAATTCCATTTTTTTTTAGCTGTAAGACAACCTTTTTTGACCAAATTCTTCCCAGATTGCATCCAACAAGCATGCTCTTTTGCAGATAGAAGCTTTCACTTTTTGGTGACACTTCGCCATCTATAAGTTTATAGAAGAAGCATTAGCATATGAGCATACCACTCGTCGACGTAAGTGATTTATTTTGTTGCATTCTGGTTGGTTAGCTCCTCTAGACTTTGATGCTCCTTTTTCCCATATAGGAATGGTAACCATAAAGGAAAACAAGGGAAAAGGCGTTGCTGGTGATGAAAGTGTTTAGCCTGGGACTAAGGCTCCTGCTTAAACTCGTCCCATTTCCTCATTTACATTGAAGCTCATCCCTCCAGTTTTGTTAGAGAAAAGGAAGCCTATATCTAAGAAATTGGACACGAGTAATCTTTCTAGCCATCGAGGCAACAAGAAACAGAAGGTTGACTCCTTGACGCTGTCCATTACTCTTGTCGTGCTTCTTGACCTTGCTGATCTTGCTGCCAATCCTACAGTCTTTAAGGTTGAAGATTCCCTTCCTCATCCTGGTGCAAATCCGTCCAAACCTTCACTTACTGGGCCCCCTGATAGTGGCCCAATGACCCTCTTAAGGAGTGAAGGTCTAGTTTGGGACAGGTTCAAGCAGGCAGTGATTGATAAAGACATTGCCATCTGTTATGACATGTTTGTGAAGGAGTTTGAACGGTCTATTGTTCACGATCTCTTCAAGGTATTTTAACCTGTCCTTAGCCATACTAAAATTGAACTTTATTCTCTTTATCTCACGTCCATATTTCCTAATACAAGCCATGTCTAAGTTTATGGTGGCGTCTAGGCAAGCCTATGAATTGGACAAGGATAGGATCAAGCTAGAGGCAAAGGTTCGTGACATAGAGAAGGAATCTAGCCACAAGACGGGGGGAGGATGAAGCTGGAGGACGAGGTGAAGGAGTTGAAGAGTCTGGCTAAGGAGCTGAGGACTGATATTATGGAGAAGGACACTCATCTAGACCATTTATAAAAGCAGAATGACGAGCTCAGGTCCTCTTTGAGCAAATTCAGAGATGAAGTGATTAAGGAATTCAAGACGTCCAAGGAGTTCACTGACCTCCTGGACGAAAATTATGTTGCAAGCTTTGAGGATTTCCGTATAGATGCCATTGAATCATTTCATAGGGTAGACTTTGATTCTATCAAGCTCTGTACTGTAGCTGAGAGTTCCTTACTCCAGACAAGCTTAAAGGACGTGAATATTGAGGATGATGCTTCTACCCCTCATCCAGCAAAGGATGACTCAAAGTTTGGAGGCAATGCCCCTGGTGGTTTATCCCAATAAATTAAGTTTTAGGCAAAAATTTACTTTCCTTTATTTGCTTTCTTTCCTCTTCTCTTTTTTTTGGGGGGGGAGGGGGTTTGGGAGGGGTTCGTTGTTTTGGACCATTAATTTTTTTTTTTTCAAGTGCATTACCTTGTCTATGTTTAAGGATGGGTTCTCATACATTTTCCTTTTTTAGGCTTGTTACTTTAAAGGGTTTTTGGATTATGGTCGTCTACCCTTAGTTCATCTATAAATATATTGTCGTCCATGTTTGAACACCTGTTTTTGTTTCTGTTGCCAATTTTAATATCCAAGTATTTTCTCATCCATAGTTAGGTTTTTACTTTAGAGTGGTTAAATATTTCGTCATCCTTAACTTGGACTTATTTCTGGAATTCTTACTTGGTTGAGTATTTTCTCATCCATAGTTTGGACTACTCAATTGCTTGGACATTTGTCGTCCTTAGAAATTGCCTATTTATTGCATGCACGCTTTTTCTTGTCTTTCATTATTGGACGAGTGCACTGGGAGGTGTCTTTTCCTTCCCTTTGCACTTATGTTTTTACCTTAAGGTTTTATATATGATAATTTGCCTTTTCCTTGTCTAAGGATGGCTCATGACGATAGATCTCTGCGTCTAGAGATTTTAGACATCTTTAACTTTTTATGGACTTTAGTTTCATAGAGAATCATCAACACTTAAGTTAGAAAATTCAAACTGCTTTATATACAATAGAGAACTTTGTATATAACATCATCCATAGACAATAGAGAACTTTGTACATAACATCATCCATAGACATCATTCATGTTAGTACCTAGTTCTTTTTTAGGGAATTCAAATTTCTTTATATACAAAAGGACTTTGCTTATGACATCATCCATAAACATAGAACATGCTAGTAGCTAGTGCTTTTTAGGGAATTCAAATGCTACAACGTAGAATACTACTAGAAAACATAAAGTGCTAAAAGATAACATAAGTAGACTACTAGAAAGAACCAGTAGTCTCTAGACTTGTTCATGCTGAACTTCCCGATGGATCTTTACTGGTAGTACTTGCTTAAGTGCTCCGCATTCCACGGATGCTCTAGCCTTCATCCATCCAAGGCTTCTAGATAGGACGACCCTCGAATTTTGTAATTGATGACTCTGTATCGTCCTTCCTTATTAGGTCTCAACTTTCTATGAGCGAGGTCCTTAGTAGCCAAGGACACCATTTTCAGGACGAGGTCCCCAATTTTGAACTGCCTTGGTTTGAACAACGCATCGTGGTGCTTAGTCATCAATTTCTTGTAACACACCACCCTCTGTTCTGCGTCCATCCTTACCTCGTCAATGAGATCGAGGCTTAGACGGAGTTGTTTCTCATTTTCCTCATCCTTATAGTGGACCAAACTATAGCTTGTCAGACCAACCTCTACGGGTATCATTGCATCACTTCTATATGCTAGCTTAAAATGTCTCTCTAGTAGGAGTCCTTACTGTTGTCCTATATGCCCAAAGGACGCTAGGTAATTCACCTGGCCTTATCCTTTTTGCCCCCTCAAGCTGAGTCTTGATGATTTTCAATAAGGATCGGTTTGCAACTTCTGCCTATCCATTAGCCTGTGGGTGAGAGGATGAGGAGTAGTGATTCCTGATTCCCAACTACTCGTAAAACTCTCAAAAGGGTGTGTTATCAAACTGGCGCCTGTTTTTTGAGATGAGCACCTTAGGGATTCAAAATGGCAGATAATGTTCTTCCAGTTGAAGTTTCTGATGTTCTGCTTAGTAATCTTTGCCAATGGCTCTGCTTCTACCAATTTAGTAACATAATCAATCTCTATCACCAAGAACTTCATTTACCTCGTTCCCATGGGAAAGGGACCGAGGATGTCAAGTCCCTACTAGGTAAATGGCCAAGGGGCCACCAATGGAGTGAGGTATTCTAATGGAAATCTAGGTATATTGTTGTAGCGTTGACACTTGTCACACACTTTAACATAAACTTTGGCATCTACCTGCTTGGACGGCCAGTAATATCCTGCACGGACTATCTTGTAGACAAGGGATCTGGCCCCTGAATGGTTTCCACAAGCTCCTTCATAGATGTCCCTTAGGATGTAATGAGACTCATCTAGAGTCAAACATCTCAGGTAGGGTTGAGAGAACTCCCTTTTATACAGTACTTCGTCCATGAGGACAAATTTTGCCGCTCTTACTCTTAGCTTCCTTGCTTTTTCTCTATCTTTGGCGAGGAGTCCGTCCATGAGATAAAACATGATGGGAGTGGTCCAGTTAGCTAATCCATCTATCTGATGTATTTCTGGAACGTCTATACATGGGATGTACTGGACTTTAATTTGATCACCGACCAATTTGTTCGCAGATGCTGCTTTGGCAAAGATGTCAGCTTCCGTGTTTTCATCCCTTGGGATTTGCTAAAATTGGGCCATTGTGAAGCCTTTGATGCACTGCTTTACTTTGCCCAAAAACTTCTTCATTCGTTCTTCTTTGGCTTCACACTTTCCATTCACTTAGCCTATCACCAGCTGCGAGTCTCCTTGGACGAGAACTGAATCTGCTCCAAGTGATTTAGCTAACTCCAAGCCCTAAAGTAGGGCTTCATATTCAGCTTCATTATTGGTCGTCTGAAACTGTAGACGGACGGCATACTCTAAATGATCCCCCTCTGGTGATTGCAATACTATTCCAATTCCTCATGCATGTTGTGTGGACGAACCATCCACACAGATGACCCATAGTTGTGCCCCCTGATCTCTACTCTGCTGATCATGGGCAGGAGTAAATTTGGCAATGAAGTCCGCAAAAGCTTAGGCTTTTATTGCTTCCCTTGGTCGATATCTCACGTCAAATTCACTAAGTTCCATTACCCACTAGATCAATCGTCTAGTGGCTTCCAGCTTATTCATAGCCTTCTTCAGTGGGTGATTTGTTAGGACGTTAATGACATGAGCCTGTAAATAAGGCTTGAGCTTTCTTGCTGTTGTTACCAAGGAGAAAGCTAACTTTTCCATTGGCGGGTACCTTCTTTTAGCTCCTTTTAAAACTTTGCTGGTGTAGTAGATGGGCTTCTATACCTTTTCTTCTTCCCTGATTAAGGCTAAACTCACTTTATGAGGGGACATCGCTAGGTAGAGATATAACTCTCCATTTGGTTTGGACGGGCTTAGTAATAGAGTTGAAGTAAGATAAGCCTTAAGGTTTTCAAATGCTTGTTGTCACCCGTCCGTCTATTCAAATGCTCTCTTTAACACTCTAAAAAATGGTAAACACTTGTCAGTAGCCTTTAAGACGAACCTGTTAAAGGCTGCTACTCGTCCAATAAGGCTCTGGACATCTTTCTGTTGACACCCCATTTTGCAACCCACATTTAACTTCACTTGAAGAGTAAAAGGGTAATATTTCCTTGAAAATATGCATCTTGATTCTGGTCATTAGATCATTAATCTCATTCCACCAAAATAATCTTGATGTTGTAACAATCAAATCGACTGGTCATAAACCCTAATCGGACCACTAGATTGAAAGTTATTATCAAATCAAGTTTTAATGGCTGATATGTACTATCACAAATTGAGTCTGACTATATGTGATTATGAACAATTGATTTCAATTGGTTATAAGTATAATCAATTTGAGATCAATGATGTGTCATAATTTGATTGGTTAGGACTACATTTTATGGTAGGATTGCACACACCTAATTAACTAGATAGTTAAACATTAATCATTTAATGAGTAATTTGTGCAATTATCTTTTAATTAGGGTAAATTTGGAACTAACTAGGTCTGAAATGGGAGTGATTGGAGCCTATTAATGTTAATTGGAAACTAATTTGGGACCTATTAATGTTAATTGTGTTGAAATTGTTTTCTAACAAATGACATTTGCTCACCATTTTGTTGATATCTCTCAGAATATTTTGAATCTGTGAATGAGGTTAATTTTCCCAGAAACTAGACATCCAGGGCTTTAATTTGAGCACAAGAACGAGACAATTATGATCAGAATTGAGTAAGATATGATTTTTTGAAATTGACTCTACAGGCCATTATGGTAGCTACGACAAAACCGAATTTTGCTTGCTCCTCATTCCCACCAATATCTATATTCAATGCACCAAATTTCTCCCAAGGCTAAAATGAGGTCTAGGTTCATGATTCTTTGTAAACCCTCATTAAATGACTTTCCATTCATATTTCCTCCACCACTACTATATAAACCCCCCCTCTCATTCACTCCAAAGGACACACAAAAACCCCCTCTCTTCTCCTTTCTTGAGTTCTAGGAAGTTGAGTAGTCTTGTCATATCTTGGTTTTCTTGAGACTCAAGGTATTGAGTGAGACTCACTCTTCCTCTCCTAACTTTTCTTTTCCTTCACCCTTAGGACCTCCTTTAAGAGCCTCCTCCTCCACCATATGGATCTTGCATGAAGGTATAATCATTTTCTCTAATTGTTTTTTTTTTTATGTTGCCATGATGAGAGTTGAAGATTAAAGCATGATAGTAATCATTTAAATTCCCTTGAATATGTTTGAATGTTCTTAATTGTTCTTATATGTTCTTCACATGTTTTTAGTTGTTCATCACATGTTCATGCATAACACTAATTTTAATCTTAAATCTACATCAAAAATATGAAAAACATGTTTGTTTAATAATTCTTTCAAATCCTTGAATCTAAGATATCACAATCCACACACATTCACTAGAATTTATTTTTCAATCCAAATGAAATGCTTAATAAATGGAATTAGGGTTTATCACATGCACACACAATGAATTCAACATGCAAATTGATCGATAACATATTGGATAATGTGATATGAATGTTGGCCACTATAGTCTAGAAGACCGGTTTCACTAGGCAAGGTGGGTGCCTAACACCTTCCCACCTTGTAACATAACCTCCAAACTTAGATCAAGGGTTGATAGACCAATGTTTATCCTTGTAATTTTCAATTTCTAGATTGTAACTAGGAAACAAAGTTATGTACTTTATCTTAGATTGTATGAGTATCTAGGACCAAAGCCATGTAATTTTCCCATGATCAATGTAAATTCAATTGAAAATTAATAAAATGAGGAATTTTTCAAATTTGGTTTTCTTATTTATCCCAATAATTAAATAAGTGGCGATTCCATTGTAAAACCCTTAATTTAAAGGGGAAAATATAACTAGTTGAACCTCCATTTTGAGAGGCAACAACACGACTCCACCCATTCATGTGAGTTTGGCCCAACATCTAAAAAAGGGGGCCAGGGGTGCAGTCTTTCACACTTTGATGTCTTTTGGGTCTCCATGTAGAAAATAGCTTGGATTTTATCAAGATTTGCTTCAATTCCTCTTTGTGAAATCATAAAACCAGGGAACTTCCTTACTGCAACTCCAAAGGCACATTTGCTTGGATTCAGCTTTATCTTGTATCATCTAAGCATGTCAAAATCTCCTGGAGGTTGTCCAGATGTTGCATCTCCTTCATGCTTTTGAACAGCATGTCGTCCATGTATACTTCAACATTTCACCCAATTTGTGGACGAAACATGTGGTTGACAAATCTTTGATAGGTAGCTTTTGCATTTTTCGGTCCAAACGACATTACTTTGTAATAAAACAAACCTTGACTTGTGATGAAGGATGTTTTCTCTTGGTCTGCTTCGTCCATCTTAATCTGGTTGTATCTTGAGAATGCGTCAATGAAACTCAGAAGTTGGTGTCTAGCTATTGAGTCCACCAGCTGGTTAATGCGTGGAAGAGGATAACTTTCCTTGGGGCATGCCTTGTTCAAATCTATAAAGTCCACACACATCCTCCATTTGCCATTAGCTTTTTTGACCATCACTACATTAGCTAGCCAATCAGGGTAGTAGACTTTGTGGATGAACTTCGCTGTTACCAACTTCTAGACTTCTTCTTTGATGGCATTGTCTTGTTCTAGGAAGAACACTCTCCTTTTCTGACGGACAGCTTGTAAGATGGGGACACATTTAGACGATGAGTAATCACACTTGGGTCAATCCTAAGCATGTCTTCGTGGCTTCAAGCAAAAATATTCATGCTCTTCTTGAGAAATTGGACGAGGTCTTGCTTCGTCTTCTCTTTTGTGCTTGTCCCAATCCTAGTAAACTTCTCGGGTTGGACTCGTCCAATGGAACATCTTCCAATACTTCAATTGGTTTAGCCACTGTCCTTCTTTCTTCAATGTTCATCGTCTACATCTGCTTGTCCATTGCCAACATTGCTAAGTAACACTCTCTAATAGATAGTTGGTCTCCTTGTACTTCTCCAATGCTATTCTCCGTTGGGAATTTAACAGACAAGTGATAGATGGATGTTACTGCCTTCCAACTATTTAAGGCTGGCCGTCCTATGATGGCATTGTACAAGGACGAACAATCCACAACAAGGAAGTTTACTTCCTTATTGATTTGCCGTGGGTAAGAGCCAACCATGACTGGTAGGGAGATAGTGCCTATTGGCAGAACCTTCATTCCTCCGAATCCAATTAAAGGCACATTCACTAGACGAAGTAACTCCTTATTGATTCTCATTTGCTGGAAGGCTAGATAGTAAAGGATGTCCGTTGAACTCCCATTGTCTATTAACACTCTTCCAGTTGTATAATTTGCAATCGTCAAAGTAATAACAATTGTGTCATCATGAGGATGATGTAGTCGCCTTGCATCTTCGTCTGTGAAAATAATGGCAAGTTCGTCCTTTCCGGACGTCTTTGGTGGGCGGCCAGTGAGTTGAACTTTCTAAACTACCCGCAAGTAAGTCTTCTTGGCTTTGGACGAGCTTCCGGTTGACATTCCTCCTACAATGACCCTTATCTCTCTAAGTGGCTGACACACTAGCTCTTCTGCTTTGCCTTTTAGTGTTTGTCTTTCATCTTTATGGTCTCATCCAAGGAAATTTTTTAACTTTCCCTGCTTAATAAGGACTTCAATTTGTTGCTTCAAATCGTAACACTCATCCGTATCATGTCTATGGTCTCGGTAGAAACAATAATACTTGCTTTTGTTCCGTTTGCTAGGATCTCCTTTCATCTTTTCTAGCCATCTCAAGGAAGGGTCATCTTTAATCTGCATCAGTACTTGGTCAAGTGGGGCATTTAGGGGAGTGTAGTTGGAGTGTTGTCCTAAGGACGACCCTACCTTGTTGTCGTCTTGATCCCTTTTCTCCCCTGTTTTGGCCTTCTTTGGACGAGGGCCTTGCTCTGGATGATGTACATAACTAGTTTCTACTCGTTCAGCCTTCTTTTTCTTCTTAGCAATAATGGTGTTCTCGGCGTTCATGAAACTTTAAGCTGAGTGTATTAACTCAGCCATTCTTTATGGCTCTTGGTCATACAACTTGTGGATGAACAAATTTGAAGTAACCTCATAGTAGAAGGTTGCCAAGAGAATTTTATCATCCGTCTCTTCTACGAATAGGGCTTCCTTGTTAAAGCGACTAATGAAAGTACACAGACTCTTGTTTTCTCCTTGTTCTATGTTTAGCAAACTGGACGAGAAGCGCTTATGCTTTTGGCCCCCAACAAAGTTGTTGACGAAAACTTACTTAACTCCTGGAACGAAGTTATGTTGTTTGGTAGTTGCTTACCAAACCATATTCTGGCTGGGCCTTTCAACATAATAGGAAAAGCTCTGCACATGATTTTATCTAGAACACCTTGGAGATGCATGGTCGTCTTGAATGTGGCAATGTGATCACAAGGATCCCGCATTACATCATATGAGTCCAAGGTAGGCATTTTGAATTTGGAGGGTAGGGGGTGACTTGTGATGGATGCAATGAAGGGAAAATCAGTCTTATGGACAAGGTCATCCATGTAATTTGCCTTCCTTATAGAGTCCTTCATCTCCTCCATGGCTCCTTTTCATCTGATCCATCTCTCTCTCTAAGTGTGGTACCCTACGAGTGATGGTACCTCTGGACTGATCTTCTCCCTCAACACCATTCTTTGCTCCTCCATTCTTTGAATTTTGCTTGTGTTCCTTGCCGCATCACTGTAGATGATGTCTATTAACTTCTCTAGTTAACTTTTGGTTTTGTTGCGTCAAGTTCGCCATCGTAACTGCCATAGATTGCAATTGTTGCTGGATGGTCAGTGGTGGTGCAGGTGCATGATTTGGGTGACTGGAGGCGTTTCCACTCTCTTGGTGTTCTGGACTAGTGGTCATCGACCTTGTCCAAACCATACAACCTTTTTGTCTTGGAAAGCAAGGTGGTTATCACTTAGAAATAGGCCAAACTTTCCCATAGACGGTGCCAAGTTATGATGCTTGAAAATCAGTAGGCTAAAATACTTCGGGCTATGGTGATGGCATAATGACCTGAAAGGAAAGAAAGGACTATCAAGGGTGACCGATGTAACCTGGCCAAGAACCCTCCCACGGTTAAGTGAGTTTTCTCTCTAAAACACCAGGATGGGAAACTGTGAATAGTAGAACTTACTTTGGTTGAATGTGACTTGATCCTTTTATAGAGAGTTAGGAGTTAGTCTACTTGTTTAGATTCACTATCATCATGGGGGATGTGTAGAGTTAATGGAGAAAATGGAGAATGTGGAGCAGATTATGGGGAATCCTCTCCGTGTTTTAGGAATGACAAATCGTGGTCTAATTATATTGAACCTTTGAAAAGTTCTTTTAAAATTCACTGAGTGTTGTCTGGTCGTCCATGTCCTTGGGTCATGGATGACTGTCCTGAAATTGGATGATCTCATTACCCATGGACAAATCCTTTTCATGCTCGTGATGCTTCTGTTGGGTTTCTTTCCTCGTAAAACCTTCTGGACATGGTTTGGTCATGGATGACCACTATGGACGAACTAAACTTAATTTGGACCCCATCAATAATAATAATAATAGTATTAGCAATGAATTTGTGTAAAAGTAATATTATTCCCATCGCAATTTATTATTTTAATGACCTGTGATATTTTTTGTTTCTAGTGTTATTGTTGCAAGGCAATAATTGTTAACAAGAGCCCTAATGGCATAAATCAAATATTAATGAATACTTAATTATAAGTTATAATGCATGCTTTTAAAAAAATGTAATATAAATGTTAATGATTTATTGGTTTAAATACACAAATTTAATGATTTGTCGATATATATATATATATTTTTTGGATATATCATATATGTGTACTGTTTAACTTTATTCTTTCAAAAGATGTATAAAGAAATTGTTTAATAAATGCATATTAAATGCATCTAAACTGCTACTCTCAAAGCATTAGTTAAAAAAATCTTTCTTTTTATTTACTCTAAAATTTGTGCTTAACAACTGCAGAAATTGACGAATGTAAAGAGACCAATAATTGCACGGACAAACACAAATTTGTGTTAATAAACCCGGAAGTTATGAATGTTTGTGCATCAATGGATACCATTTGGAGAGCGTGGTTTGTGTCTCTGATCAATCATCAGTGGCTATTCACCTTGCTGCTGGTAAGTATCTTTATTGTTTGAATTTTTCAATTTTGATGCCTAAAATACTCTTATCATAACCACTTACAAGTTTTTAACTAACATGGATAAATATGTAAATTAAAACTTTTACACTTTAAGATTCACAAACTCATGTAAGCTTTGCCGGTTTCTATCTCACTTTCTTCCTTTCATTCTTCTTCAGATTGAAGACATTTAGTTTAGCTCTACATCCTCCTTTCTTTTTCTTCTACTTTCAGATTTGGTTTCTAAACATTTAAACGGACACTGTTAGAGGCTTCAACAACTTTTTAGGTTCTATATTTTGCAAGTTCCTCTTTATTTTCTTTTCTTTTATTTATCATTGACTTTATTTGCATTCTTATCTGCCATGGCTGCCAAGTATTCATAGTATGAGGAGTATTTACCTGTGGGTGAATGTGATTAAGGATTCAAGGGTGTTTGACGGTGACTTATTACCTGTGATTGACTTTGAAATTTCAAAGAGGAGGGTTTGTGCTTTAATTGGCTACTTGAAAAAGGATATTGGTAAGGGCTCATTCTTTTTTGTTTTGGCCTAGAATTAAACACAAACTATTTTTTGAGTTTTTTTTTTTTTTTTTTTTTGGGGGGGGGGGGGGGGAATTTACGGTATTTTTTTTAAAAGGGAATTACGCTACTTGGTTTTGGTTTATTTATTTATAGGAGTTTACGTTTTTATTTATTTATAGGAATTACGCTTCTGTGATAACAAACTATTACCTTTAATAACACGCCTGCTACTTTTTTGTTTTGAGAATGAACATGCCTGCTACTTGGTTTGGTGTTTTTACACTGCTCTCATTTCTTATAACAGTTCTTTTTATTCCACTATAAACTTCGACATTTATGTTCTTGAAGTCTATGTTTTATCATTGGGGTGACAAACCATTACTAGCATCAATAGAGGCAGATGAAATCAGGAGTGAACTTTACCAAAATCTGAAAAAAGAAAAAAAATTATTATATATTTGATGTATCATGTTAATGGTTATCCAATTTAAAACAAACACAAACTCTCTTTTTGGTTTTTTATTTTTTATTAATTTTTATTTTTTATTTGGTATTACATGCTACTTTGTTTCCCAATAATTAAAAATTAAAAAAAAAAAAGGAAGAAAAAAAAAAGAAAGAACTTCTCATTCAAAATGTATCAGTAATTGGTTTTCCTATTTAACCCAATAACCCCATCTCTCAAATACTTTCCCACCAATGTTGATTAATTCAAATTTAATTTATAATACTTGGTTTATTCAAAATAATGACAATCTTATATTTAACCCTAACTCTTTTATCTCTCTCAGGTTGACATATGCACAAATTTATTGAATTACATTGAGGAGGCATTGGAATGGAATATTATTAGATAAGTTTGGGTGAGATCCTTTACAAGAATTATTGTATAATTCAAACCTCACATGAAATGATTGTTATCTAAGAAATTGTTGTAAAAAAAATTCTTTTGTAACAGAAATTGTATTTATCATTTATATAATTATATGTGAAATTCAATTTACATTTTTTTATAATTATTAATTTACTACTCTATAAAAAAATGTTATGTACCGTTTCTCAATTTTAAAGGTAGTTGATATATTTGAAATTTAAACTCTTTTTTAACTTTTATTATGGATGTGTAGTAAGTGGCTAACTTTTAGGATTAAAATGGAGCCTTTTACTAAAAAGAAAAAAAAATGGTAATTGCTAAATTTTAAATATAAGCTGTTTTAACTTTTTGTTATGGATGTGTAGTACATGGCTAAATTTTAGGATTAAAACACCACATTTTAGGATTAAATGAGAAATTTTTAATGTGGGGAGTGTTATTTCAACCCACATGTATAAATCATACATTAAATAGGCGTGGGAGACTGGTAGTTTTATCCGAAATTTTTAAACGTACATGTAGTTATCCACAAATGTGTACTATTTTTAAACTTTGAATTTGAAAAAAAAAGGGGTGCCCGGGTAGTGTTTTCTGGATAGAATGTAGGATTTGAAAAAAAATAAAAAAGTTTAATCCGAAATTTTTAAACATTTATTTTTGGGATAAACTTTTAAACGTGTAGTTATCCACAAATTTGTACTGTTTTTATACTTTGAATTTGAAAAAAAAGGGTGGCTGTGTAGGTTTTTTTGGATAGAACGTGGGATAGTTTTATGTTTTTTTTTTTTTCTTTTTTCAAAATAGGGGTATTTTTTTTTTGGGATAAAACGTATGACTTGATAATTGTCATAAATAAAAGAGCAACAACAATACCACTAAAAAGAAAAAAACGTGGATGCACGTCCAGGGCCTTTCCTTAACCAAAAATAAATAAATTTTAAAAATAAAACAACAAAAATTTGAGTCTTTTACCGTAAAAGAAAAAATTGGTAGTTGCTAAATTGTAAATATAAGCTCTTTTTAACTTTTTGTTATGGATGTGTAGTACATGGCTAAATTTTAGGATTAAATACAACTTGATAATTGCCATAAATAAAAGAACAAAAACAACACCACTAAAAAGAAAAAGAAAAAGAAAAAGTGGTTGATGCACATTTGGAGCCTTTCCTTAACAAAAAAAAAAAAATGTTAGTTTCTAAATAAATTTTAATTATAAGCTCTTTTTAACTTTTTGTTTTGGATGTGTAGTACATGGCTAAATTTTAGGATTAAAACACTACATTTTAAGATTAAATACAACTTGATAACTGTCATGATTAAATTAAAAAAAAAAAAAAAAAAAAAAAAAAACATTAACAACAACAGCACCACCAAAAATAAAATGTCAGCCTTTTAACCTAAAAAAAAGGTAGTTGTCAAATTTTAATTTTTTTTTTCTTTTTTAGCTTTTTGTTATGGATGTGTGGTACATAGCTAAATTTTAGAGTTAAATATAAGATTTTAGAATTAAATACAACTTGATAACTGTCATAAATAAAAGAACAGCAACAACACCACTAAAAAGAAAGAAAAAAAAAAATGTTGTTGCACATCTGGAGCCTTTCCAAAAAAAAAAAACTAAAAAAAAAAAATTTTGAGTCTTTTACCCTAAAGAAAAGAAAAATGTTAGTTGCTAAATAAATTTTAAATATAAGCTCTTTTTAACTTTTTGTTATGGATGTGTAGTACATGTCTAAAACTTATGTACAAATTTATTAGATTGCATTGAGGAGGCATTGGAATGGAATATTATTAGATGAGTTCAGGAGAGATCCTTTACAAGAATTATTGTATGATTCAAACCTCATATGAAGTGGTTGTTATCTAAGAAATTGTTGTAAAAAAAAATCTTTTGTAATAGAAACTATATTTATCATTTATACTAGCTTCTGAGCATGTGCTCACATGCGTGCACTGAATCTCTTTTATTTTTTGAGTAAAAGTTAATAATTTGAATCCCTGTTAATTTGAGATTACTATATTTTCTAATCACAAAATACTTAGGGGTGCTATGAAAAAATATTTCATCCACAAATGCATAACACTCATCAGACTCCTAAGTATTATTTCCATCACGCCTCTAGGTATTTTGTGATTGAAAAACGTAGTAATCTCAAATTAACATAAATTCAAATTATTAACTTTTATCCAAAAAATAGAAGAGCCTCTAAGTACACACGAGCACATGCTCAAAGGCTAGTATATATATTGCACCCTCAATTTTCTGCTCACATATGAAGGATTCTGTCGTATAGTATATCTAGTTGGGCAGGTTGAAAATTAGAGCCGGTACCATATTTCATATTCATACAAACATTTTTCTTAGATTGATTTTTGGATATGTAGATCCTAACATTATTCGTAAAATATTCATTATGATTTTTTTCTCAGTTAAGCCATATACTAAAAGGAGGTCGGCAATGATTAATATATAATTCAATTATAACTTATAAGGGAGCAATAACTTAGAGACTATTCAGTAAGCGCTGAGCATACATACCACCTAAAAGACGAAAAAGAATTTTAAGGTAAACTTAGAATTTGGATATAACGTTAATAATCCTTACTTGGATGTTTCAACTTTTAATTAATAGAAATAATTAACTGATATAGACAAATTATACTTATTTTTCAAAATGACATATAACATTTATGCACCCATCTTCAAAATGATCACTTAATCTTATTAATTAAATAAAACAATAAATAAATTCTAAAAAATATATTTCACTTACAAAAAACAAATACATTGAAAATTTAACCATCGCAAAAAAATATATTAATTAAATTTTCTTCTTTTGTTGAAGTCTGATAATTTATTGTAAAAAAAAATGACTGAGCATTGTTTAGTAGGAATTATAGGTTAGGCAGAAGAAAACATGAGAATGGGGACCGGCGGCTGGTGTAGAAAAATGAATAATAAAAAATGCATTAAATTTCTATTATATTCTTATATTAAATTATCTTTAATAAATTTTGTGATAAAATATTTTTCTCTCTTTGCAGAAGATAAAAAATAGCAAATCTGGATAGTAAACGTTAGCCATTAATTGACCTAAGTAGGTTTTGTACTTTTTTTTTTTTTAAGGTTTAACTATGAAAATACAAAGCACTTTTATTAGTATATACTCTTTTATCATTTTCCATATTGAAAAGCACTTTCTCAATTTCTCGATTTGGTTGTTGAACAGAATAACAAGTTCAAAGCATATATGATGCTGTAGCTGAAGACCATTAAGTCATCAACTACACCTGTTAGCAGCCCACGCATCTTCAACATCATATTACTGGTATTTGGCCCAATAAATAATCACAAATCTCTAAATAGGGTTACACGACCCACAACAGCCGAACCTTACCATTTGAAAAGACCCATATCCTATTCATGCTAAACAATCCAATTCTTATTCAGGCTAGAGGACCCATGTTGTACTTGGGGCAAATGATCCATATCATTGCACAGTTGAAATACCTATATTTTGTTTGGGGTAAGGAACCATAAAGTTATTGGGCTTCATGAACCATGATTCCCAACTTAATATCTTATTTAGTGTTATTATTAACTGCTGAGGAAAATTATTAAGTACTTCCGGAGTACCATAAATGTGTATTCTCCCCATCTCATATGAATGGTGAGTCCTACTAATATATGTTGAAAGGGGGAAGGGGACGCACAGCTGAAGGGAAGAGACAGAAGCACAGTAATAATATATATTGAAAGTAAATGCAAGTATATTAAAACAATAATAAGGCGGTAGAACCAGNTATATATAATATATGTTGAAAATAATGTAAGCACAAGTTAGAACAATAATAAGGCGGTAGAACCAGCCAAGCAGTATATATCAAAATAATTCAAAGTAAATAAAAGCAATTTCGAACCGTCCGGTATGGCGGTAATCCTCCATGGTGGCGGTAGCAACAAATAGTATAATGAACATAAAACTGAAAATACTTGTTTATTGAAAGTAGTACAAAACACTTACAGTAGTAGTAGTGAATACAAGATCTCAGAACAGATTAACAGTTACAAAGCTTGAACTAGTCCTAGTTACAAGGTTTGTAGGGAAAGTAGTAGTAGGAATAAGGTGAATAAGGTAGTACTAGATAACAGGGAATTCTGTCAAAGAAGGCTTCTAAGGAAGAAAACTCTCTCTAGAAGAAGCTCTATCAAAAGAATTCTGGTTCTTACATAAGGGACAGCCCCCTTTAAATAGGCAATATTCTGAACAGTAAAAGTAACATGAACAGTAGAAGCAGGCCGAAGGAAGACTTGGAATATTTGAAAGCAGTCTTGAAAACATGAATAATCTTCTTTTCAGGACCTTGGAAACATGAAGAATCTTCTTTTTAGGATATTATTCTAGCATGGTAGACAACAGTAGCAGTTTTTAGCATGGGAATGAACAGTAACTTTTTGACCATTGTGCAGGCCAGGCAAATAGGGTGAATTAATTAATTTTGAGCCAGATCATCAGCATCATCTTCATCATATCCAAACCACTCTTCATTGTAAGGGTAGTAAGGATCTTTTGTAACAGAGGCTTCAGAGGACCGTTCATCATCTGAACCAGCTTTTTCTCCTTTTAACATTTTAATGAGAGCATTTAATACTTCAGGGTCTTTGTGGATTTCATCCAAAGGAGAACTCACTTTTCTTGGTTTAGCAGATGATTTAACAGATTTAGAAGAGGAAGCAGGTGCATCAAGGACAGGGGACTGATTATGTGAACAGTCCTCAGCAATGGGGAGAGCAACAGGAGATGAAGAATCTCTGGAAATTATAGCAATAATTTTCTGAGTATGAGGGAATTTACCCCACCATTTCACATACCAACGTCGGGAGAGAACATCACCATCTTTTTCATATTGCCATTTTAATATCCAAGGTATCTTGAAGCGTTTAACAAAGTGAAGCAAAGGAGAGAACTTAGCCCCATGAGCATCAACCTTATAAGACTTCTTGAAACATTCAAAAGCATTAAGTAATGGTTCAGGAAATATGTCAATAAAAGGGCCATATTGAGACCACCAACGGATGAACCAAAGAGGCAGGGAACCAGTGAAATTTTTATCAAAGTTAACAAACCAGGAATGAGACATATTTTCATTCTGGTGAAGCATAAATCTTGACCAAGCAGTGATGTAATCATAGTAGGAATAGGGGATGGGAGAAGAGGGCATTGTTTTGGTAAAATTGGGGGAAGGTCCCCATTTTTCTTCATTAATAACATTGACAATGTAAACACTGTGGTAAATAATTTTGGAGGTATCAACTTTGTCAGAAATGGTGTTAATAATGATAGATTTCTCATTACGCAAGAGATCAGAATAATAATTTAAATTCTTATCTTTATGCTCAGGGATCCAGTGAAATCTTGGAGGGAAATAGCTTTTAGCAAGTTTGAGAGGATCAGAAATTGAGGCTCTGTTGGGTTCAATATAAAACATGTTTTGAAAATATTGTTTTTTGATGTATTGAGGGATGTTGGAGCTTTTGGGGAAAACAGTCTTAATAGGTCTGTTAACAGGGGTTATAGCATAAGGATCATAACATGAGGCAAGAACAGAGGAGTAATTGGGCTTAGGGATAGTACCTAGTGGTGTGAAACGGTTAACAATGTCCAAAGAGGAAACAGGTTCAGTTTTAACAATTGGATTAACAGTGGCAGGTGTCTTGTCTTTCGACCTTCTACTTGCCATTGGAACACTGCAGAAATTCACGGGTAAGGAAATCAGGGATGGAATTTTGAGATCCTTTAATATATTCAATATCAAAATCAAAAACACTTAAAATAGCTTGCCATCTGGCAAAAATGTGTTTTGAAGCAATATTTTCAACATCTTTTTCAATAACATACTTAGCACTTTTGCAATCAATACGTAACAAAAACTTTTGGTTTAACAAATCACTTTGAAACTTTGAAATACATAGTACTATAGATCAAATTTCTTTTTTAATAGTACTATAATTTAACTGTGCATTATTCCAGATTCCAGAATAGAAACGGACAATTTGTTCAGGAGACTCAGGGGAAACTCTCTGTTTCAGAATACCACCATAACCAATGTCAGAGGCATCAGTTTCAACAATTTTGAAAGCACCAACAGTGGGAATACCAAGACACGGCAATGTCTTAACATGAGATTTGATCTGTTTAACAAGAGAAGTATGGACATCAGACCAAGATGGAGGGTTGCTTTTTAGCCGATCAAAAAGAGGTTTACATTGTTTCCTCATATCCTTGTAGAAATCAGCAACATAATTCAATGATCCAACAAATCTTTGGAGCTGAGTTTTATCAGTGATAACATCAGGAAATTTATCAGCAAATTGTATGGCTCTATCAATAGGATGAATTTGTCCTTCAGAGATGTCATAGCCAAGAAAACGTACTTTTGTTTGAAACAGTTTGATTTTCTTAGCCGAGACAACAAGACCATTTCTCTTAATAGTATCTAGAAACGAGTACAAATGTTTCTAGTGTTCATCAATGGAATTGGAGTAAACAAGAACATCATCAATATAAACAATGGTGAAGTGGCTAAAGAGGTTGAAAATATCATTCATGATGTTTTGGAATTCACTAGGGGCATTCTTAAGTCCGAAAGGCATAACATTCCACTCATAATGTCCAAAAGGAGTGATAAAAGCAGTTTTGTACCTATCCTTCTCATTAATCTGGATTTGCCAGAATCCTGATTTCATATCAAATTTTGAGAATATGACAGCCTCACTCAATCTATGGACCAGGTCATTCTTGTTGGGAATAGGATACTGAATCCATTCCAAAACCTTGTTCAAAGGTTTATAGTTAATAACTAGGCGAGGAGTTCCTCTCTCTATCTCCGCATTCTTTTGAACATAGAAAGCAGAGCAAGACCAAGGGGACTTGCTATTCCTAATCAGTTTTTTGTCTAACAGATCATGGATTTCTTTTTTACAAAATTCAACAGTTTCAGCATTCATTTGAATTGGACGAGCCTTAGTGGGAATGTTTTTTTCATCAAAATCTTTAACATAAGGCAAGTCAACAATATGTTTCTTCCTATGCCAAAAAGCATATATATATATTTATTTATTTATATAAAGATATATATATATATATATATATATATATGAAGTATTTGATGATAAATATTGATGAGTTACAAGTTATGAAATTGTTGTAACAATTATTAATTTGAAAGGTTTGTTCGCACACCCCAATGTTAGTGAATTTCACTTATTGAGTTATCTCACCCCCCTTTATTTCCCATTACAGATACATTAGAGAGATTATTAGAGTAGAGAGTCTTGGAACAGTTACGAACTATTTTGTGGAACTGAGGATTTTATTATTATTTTTATGGCATTAAACATTGTATTGGAGAATTATTTTGAGGATGTTTTGTCTTTGGTAAATTAGAGCTCTGACATTTGTGATGAGATTTAAGATTGCTGGTTTCTTTTATTTAATATTTTTATAGATTATTCAGATTAAATAGACTTTTATTGCTTATGATTTTGGAGCGTTACAACTCCAGTGTTGTAAAATCAAATGGAATGAAGAAAATTTGGGCCTCTGTTTCCAAGTGAAGTTAAATTGCAGCAAAGTAGATAAAATTATTTGCAAAGCTTTCTTGTCGTGTACAATAGAACTAATGCAACTATTTTATCATTTGTATTTTGTGCTGAGTTTGTCCTTGAATAGGCCTGAAACAGCTGAATTAAGTTCCTGAGTTCTGACTTCTTTTTCTGGGTCCCATTATAGCAAACTTACAGATTTTCATTATTTTCTGTTTTCATTTTAACAATTAGATTTAAGGACGAAATCATGTCTAGAACTCCTGATGTGCATCTCTATATGACAAGTTAGCTCTGTTGAGTTAATAGAGTAAAGCTATAATATTGATTTATATCTTTGGATTTGGAATATTAGCAATAGATGGCTACTTTGCCATCTATTGAATACCATTCGTTGTGTTCTTCCTAGTCAAAACTCATATTATTCATGTACTCAAAAGTCAATATGGAACTTTTTTTTTTCCCTGTTATGTATGTGCTTCTTTTTCAGTCTATGAGCATCCAGTTACCATCCTTGACAATTTGGAATTAGAAACTTCTCATCGTCTTATTTGTTGTTTGGATCTCATGTTGTTCCATCTAGGTGCATTGATGTGGCTGTCCTACATATTGCGTGGGGTCACTTCCAAAGCAGTTGAATCAATACAATTGCATTGAAGCTTCAATTGCTAGCAATTTCACAAGCATGACAGTGCAGAAGTATGGGCTTTGTCACTTCATGGGTTTTTTATCTGATAATTTGGGTCACATTTGTGAACTGATGATTGATAATAGAGAAACAAATAAGCAAAATTGTAATGGTAAAGCAATACCCAGTAGAATTTGAAGCTGTCATGAGGAAGTTCAACCCAAAAGCTCAGAACTTCCATTGATTCCATGCTTAAAGACAAGGGAAAACAAGTTGTAGAATACCCTATCCACTGCGTGCAATGCTGCCTTCATTACTTTTCAGCTCTTCATATCTAAGTTCATGGTATGTCATCCACCCCATAGTCTTCTGTCTCAGATTTATAAAAGTAGCACATTTATCTCCTTTCTTTGTGATTTGATTAGATGTAAGACTTGTAACATTCGCATAGGAAACCTCATGTAAGTTATTGATTAGGTATTTTCCTTTATTTAAATTTCCTGTCAATCAAATTTTCCAAAGTTGCATATCTACAAAATCTTGGACCGGTTTTTTTTTTAATATTTATTTTTTTGGATGAATGAAAATATATAGTTACGAGAACACTCGGTTCAGAGCCACACACGGCATCACTGTAGTAACAACAGAACGACTAGACATGACACAGACAAATTTGAAGCAGAACAAAACTTTTGTCAAACTAAAGAAACACTTTCTAACTTTTCTTAATGACATCTTGACTCTTACAAGGACATCACATACAATCACACAGCAGCACTACTACGTAGGACTCCCTGGCTTCACTTGGAAAACAAATAATGGAATATTCCAGCTATCACACAGATATCTCTTCATTCTAGAGTATTTGAAATTCCCTCTAGCTTCCATCCTTACACCAATTTCCATTTCTTCAACAACTGCTCCTCACTTTAAATATTCCCTCCATGAATTTTGCTTTTCTCTGACTCCATAAATGGTAAACGCACCCCAATGCTAACTTACATGTGGAAGCTTTCAGGCTTTTTACCTTTTAAACATTCCACCTCCCATTTAATAACCTTATTGCAATTTGTTTGAGGGAGAGTATATACACATCTCTACATAACTTCCCTCCACAATCATTTTGACAAACTGCATTTAAAAAATAAATGGTCTGGACATTTATGCAACTCCTGCAAAATGCACCAGAATATACCCTTGTACCCCCACTATAACAATTTATGGAAAGTGGATAATTTGTTTCTTATAGCAAACCAAGTGATGAATCATGTCTAGCAAAAGGCAGTAAAAAACCAGAGTTTTTCCACCAATCAACCTTAGAAAACCTCAATTGAATTGGATTCCAGGTTTCTCAGCTGGTATAAATGCTCCCCTTGGCAGTAACCCAAATAGGTCTATCTACTAGATTCTACTTCTCCAATATCCACGGGAGGAAGTTTGCTTTGTATAGAAACCAGAGGATTAGACTTAAGTGGCTTCCAGACATAGCTTTTTTCCTGCTATACGCTTGAAACTTTTCCTTAAGACTACTTGCAACATCATATACTTCTTTGTAACCATACCTCATGTTAAAAATATCATCAGGATTCCACCAATACACTGGAAAATTTTGCTTTAAGACTACTTGCAACATCATATACTACTTTGTAAGAGTACCTGGTGATGTTAAGAGTATCATCAGGATGTCATCGATCTCCCTCTTGATGGTACCTCCTGTATTGTATTCCAAATCTTTGGTTTTACAGCTTTTTGTTTCCATTGTCTTGTGATTTAATTTTATAAAGGGAAAAAAAAGACAGAAAATCAACTGGCTGTATATTTGGATGATTGGGCATGTCATTATTTAGTTATGGATCTTATAGCTGCATTGCCTCCTCAGTCAGCAAAATGAGATAACTTGTATTTATTTAAGTTTTGTCCTTTTGTTTGTTGCTTGTCTATTGACATCCATTAATACCACGAAAATAATATATCAGACTCGTATACCAAATGCAACAAAGCTTGCCCAGAATTAGCTGCCCATAGCTCAATGTAAGAGCCCAAGTTACAGTCTTAAGTATCCAGCCGTTTGATTTGCGGAAGAGTAAAGAACCTATGACCTTAGTTTTGTACAAAATTATCTTTGCACCTAAATCAATGCATGCGTGTTTAAACTTGAATGGCCTTTTTTTTTTACTCCCAACCCTTTTTACTTCTTTCTTTAACTTATGTTTAGTAGCCACAAGAAGAAAATAGAGGCAAAAAATCTTTGGCAGGTGGTAGACAAAAGCTATTTCTACTTTCAAATTGAAAAAAAAAAAAAAAAAAAAAATTTGTTGAACTTCAAATAATTGTAAATTATGTCACTTGATCCTTTTGATTAAGTTTTAAGACTTACATCTACACAATGCAGTATTGCATAATATCTTCACTTTCACTATTTTGTTTTTATATTGTGAGGAGCTCTTGAATTCTTTCAAACATAGGACTTTTTGTGGAACAAACTGTATAGCCCATGTTAACTTATAAAATTCTTCGTCCATGCTCTTGAAGCTGGCTCATAGATATCAGTCATGACCAATTTTTCAATAAGGTGCCTCTTAACCAAAGAACTTTATTTATTTTTTAATTGTACGATATACTAAGTCTATGACACAGTTTACTTAAATGAGACTATAGAAGACACAGTGCTAAAGAAAGGCTAGCCTCAAGTGGACCTCCATTTTGGATACAATAAGAAACAAAGGAAAAAACATCATAAAAGGGGAGGAAAACAGCACAAAGACAAAAATAGTTCCAAGACCTATGAAGGCATATAATCCCCCTAGAGCATCTCAATAGTGAGCCCACTACTTGGGGCCATAAAATCCACCTACTTTTTACAATAGATTGGACAGATTGTATCTACAATGGCCTGCTTGAATTGTAAATCAATTAAGCCCAAGAGTATAAGATCAGTATGTTTCTAACTTTCTATGCTGAAAACCTGTACTAAGTCATGATCATCTGCATTGATATGTTTCTTTATCTCATGGAAAACCGAGTTATCACAACATAGTTTGTTGGTTGTTTATTGCAAGACCAACTCATAGAAGTATCAAGAAAAACTCCAATTTTCAGCTTATAGCCTTTACCAACATCATTTTGAAAATTTTCCTTATATGACTGGTCTTCAACGTTTTCTTCATTCTCTGTTGCAGGGTTCCTAGAATTTCTAAATTCCTTAAGCTTTCCCCAGTTTTGTATTCTATCAGTTTTGATTTTTCGCTTTCCTAATTTTCTTTCCTTTTCTGTTCTGTGTTATACTCTATGTATGCAGTCCCTTTACTAGGGTAGCACCTCTTTTTGAATCAATGAATTTTTTACTTATCAAAAAAAAAAAAAAATTGGTGAAGAAGTATTTGATTTGGTTTTTCCATTATACAGTCATAGCAGTTTGGCTTGTATGATGATATGTTAATGCACTAATGCAGTAATGCTTATTTACACCATGGGGTAGACGTTGGCTTTTGCCTTGTCATCGTCGTCGTCGTCATCATCATCATCATCTAAACTCTTGAAATTGAATTTTACAATATGTTAATGAGAAAAAGCTCCCTTCTTCACTTGTCTTTACAAAACATTTACTCACTGTTTTCAACAGGAAAAAATGGTATTAACTTCCAAGAGTGGCACTCAAGTTTTTGTTTCTAGAATACCTCCAAGTGTCACAGATGATGATTTTCACAGGTATTAAATTCTTGACCACATTTACCACCTCTTGGTGCAATTAGTAATATCTAGCAGACCTAAATGCATCAAGGGCCGCATGCATCACTAATTAATTCTGCAGGATTGTAAAATACTGAAAATTGGATGGATTGTTGATGTTTGTTGCAGTTACTTTATGAACTATAGTCCACTTATAGATGCTTACATACCTAAGGTATATGGTATCCTAATCCTCTTAACTTTAATTGTAATCTCAAATATTTTCTTTTCATCTTAACATTTCCATTTCTGGCTTTTGATTTTGAGAAACTTGGCCTGGCCAAGTTAACAAAGTTGAGTGTTATTGGTGTTTTTGACATTTCCTTTTCAGGTCTAATAAGTACTTACACTAATCAATATCAATCTATATCTATATATTACTAAAAGCTGAAGCGTAATGTTTAATGTTGCTATGCTCACATTGAGCCACATCATCAACCACGTCATCATTTTTTATTTTCAATTTTTGTTATATATATTTCTTAAACATTTTCTCATTTAAGATGACTTAAAAACTCCATTATTGAAAATTTTAAATATCTTTGAACCATTATTTTTATTATTAATTTTCCAAAACTCTCCCCCCCTTTTACCTCTTCATCTCCCTACTACTTTCTTCCTTAATATCATTCTTTCTCTACCTTTTTGTTTTCCTTTATTTTGACTCTTTTTATTCTCAACATCTTACTATAAATTTGACATTTCTCTTTTCATTCTATGCATAGTTTTCTACACAAAAAAGGTTACCTCTCTCTCTCTCAATTTGTTTTTCATTTTTTGTTTGATTTTTTTATATTTTATTTTCATTGCATCAATCCTTTAGGTTGATGAATTTTTGTGTTAATTAGAATTCTATTTTGGGTTCATGCAATTTAGTTTTGTATTTTAAGATGTTATCTTTTATATTCTATTTGATTAAATATTATCCTACTGCATTATACATATAGTACTATATAATAATATAATGTTATTATATTACATAGAATAACTTGGATAATTTGATGTTTATTGCTATATAGTTTATTTTTACTCTTTTTTTCTCTTATCTTATTTTATTCAACATTTGAATCCAGT
>NW_027069563.1:369926-372120 GCF_002906115.3 Quercus suber
CGGTGCTTATCCCGTCAATTTCTCCCAAGTATGTAACTTCTAGCAGCGGTTATGACCGTTAAAGAAGTTACATCCGGATCTCACAAATCTGGGGGAAGTTATTGAACCAAATAACCGCCCTAAAGTACCCTATATAAGGACCGGTCTGAATTATGTAAAGGTACGATATTCTGAGATCCTTACATTACAGTTAGATTTCCAGGAGGGAAGGCACTAACTTCACCATCGGAGGATATTGGACCGGTCCACCCCGGTCATTCCTTTGATTCTTTTCTTCGTTTTTCAGGCCTCTGCAAACGTTGTAGCCCATTGAAGCCGAGGTATTCAACCAAACTGATTTTATCCACTATCATAATCTTTTGGATAAAACTTCCTGCAAAGCAATCATCATATCTCTACTGGAATAAGTCACCGTTGCCGGAACAAATTCCTGAAGGGATGTTGATCCACTGGGTTTTACCCCAGAAGATGCGCCTTCATGCATATTAAAAGGATGTCCCGCTGGGAACCTTTTATTTTGAGAATAGTCCTGTGCAGGAGCTTTTCCCTTGTTCTTCCTCTCAGCCGAGGGAGCCATAATAATCCACTTACTAGTGGTATAAGTATAAATATTATTATTATTATCTCTCTTATTAGTGGTATTTATCCACGCATCATCATTGCCTGATTCCTGCAAAGCATCATTAAGAATATTAGGGTGATCGGCAATAGTTGATAATTTGGCACCACTAGCATTACCTTGAAAATTTTCTGTGAAGTACAAACTCATCTGTGATTCATGAACAGAATTATTAATAGGAAAATCACAAGACAAATCTAAAGCATTATTAATGTCAATTTCAAGTTTTGAAGCAAATTCAAATTTTACTTTCTGTCCAAAAGGATCAGTAGTAATTCCATCATGTTCAACAAGAAAGGGATACAAAGCATTTATAAATGGCAAACCAAGAATCACTTTGTCAGTCATATTTTTGACGAGAACAAAAAGAATTTTGAAACAAACATTATTATGACAAATATGAGCATCATTCAGTTCATATTTTATCTTTATTTGAGAACCATTAGCAGAAACCATTCTTTCAGTTGATTTTTCAAAATATTTAGGAGGAATCAATCCTTCCTGAATACAATTCTTATCAGCACCATAATCAATCATAGTTATAACAGTGAAACAATAATCATTTAAAATAGTCAAAACTCTTAATTGGTTAACATTATTTTCAATAGGAGGAAAATCAGAATCAGATGGACAAACAGATCTAGTATCTTCATCTTCTTCATTGGCAGGTTTGCCATATGGAGAGGAAGGTTCAGGTATAGTAGAATAGTAAACAGAGCTGATTTGAGATTTATCACTTGAAACACCTTTTAATTTTAAATCAGAGGGTTTTTCAAAATTCTTTTGCAAAAAATCATTGAGATCTTGGTCTCTTTTCGAAATAATTTCAGATCCAGCATTTATTCTATAATTAAATGAATATAAATTAACAATAACTTGAAAATGTGTTAAATATGTATAATTTGTACAAATTGTTGTTTGCCATATGGAGTTATAAGTTTACATCATTCTAAAAAAGGACGTGTGTCATTGTGATTTGTATTGTTAAAAAGACACATGTCACCATTTTATGCATTCATTAGTTGTAGAGATTCATTTTTGTCTTTATTATAGATGATCTTCTTAAAATTCAAGTCGTAGAACTTGAATTTTTGTCATTGCGAGTTCACTTGGAACTTTTTCTTTCTCTCATACTAGGTTGCAGGGCAATTGTATAGCTCATGCCTTAGCCAAGAGAGCGAGAGTTTCCTTATCATTGTTAGTTTGGATGGAGCATGTTCCTCCGGATATTTGTGAGTTTTTTGTTTCCGATTTTACATTAGCTTAATAAAATTGCTTAGTGTTGTTTCTCAAAAAAGAAAAAGTAGTAGAAGTTTCTCTATAATAATGCAAAAATGATAAAACTAAGTACATAGATCAACATTTGTGATAAGTTTAACATTAATATCACCCAAATATGAATGTAAATATTAAACAAGATGATGCATAACTAGTTATTTTTTAATTGTTTTAAATATAAGATATAAACATATTTATTGATAGTAAAAACAATTGCAATGTAAGTCCAAACATGAAAGGAAATCCTCCAAGGTATTGAAAATCTTAAAAACCCTAGGTTCTCAATTTTAAAGGAAT
>NW_027069563.1:372964-417667 GCF_002906115.3 Quercus suber
GAAACAAGGAATTCTCTCAAAGAAAGCTTCTTAAGGAGGAAAACTCTCTCTAGAAGGGAATTCTAGTATTAGGAGAATTCTAACAAGAAAATTATGAAAAAAATTCTGATTCTAACTTAAGGGACAACCCTCCTTAAATAGGCAAAATTCGGAGTGAACAGTGTCATGAACAGTAACAGGTGAATAGTGACAGGTGAATAGTGAAATTCTCATTATTGTCTTCCAATCTTCCGTAGCATGGAGCTTGTCCTTTGCTTGCCCAAATCATGCAGAAAATAGCTTTGAAACACTTTAAACTCTAGTCCAAAATAGTCTTGGAACACTTGAAACTTTAGTCCAAAAAGGTACATAAAGAATCCTCCAAGAGTATTGTGAAGATTTTTAGAGAGTAGACATTGTCGGAAGGAGCATGGCAAGACAAAATACAAAAGAATATGGTACACATGGGGCTTTATCACAAGCACATGGGAATACACAGTGATTTGCCATAGGCACATGGGAATACACAGTAATTTCTCAGTAGGCGCACTTGAATATTGTAACATTTAAATTCCAATCAACAGTATGAGAGAATATCTTTATGAGACTGACAAGAATCTCAGAATAGTAGTGCAATAGTAATTGTAACTTGGGGTTTCTCCCTATCAATCAGTGGAAGGAGCATCGGATGGGTATCCATCAAATGGATCAAAAGGGCCTTGTGGAGAATTACATGGATGGTCATGGTAAATAGCGTATCTATTGCAGAATCCACAATATAATATTGGCTCAAATACTGGTCTTTTTCCTGGGATGAGTAGGCTCCTTGGGTTACAGTGATTAGTTATCCGTAATCGAGCAATAGCATCAGCATATGGCCTGGGACCAAAAATAGAAATTCTATCAGTACTTCCTATGAAATGATAATTCTTCCATTAACTCTGAGCCACCTCAATAATCTGATTATTAAAATAATCACTCCAACATTTGGCTAGAGCATAAGGATCATTAAAGGACAAATGAGAATTTCCTTCAAACCATTGTCCTTGGTGAGTATGTCCATTTATGAGAATAAGATGCTTTGAAGGCTGGACATTCATCCAATTATCCCTTTCCCATTTTGGCAAAGTACTCCAGCATCTGATAGAAACAAAAGGACTAGAAAATCTTTTAATAGCATCCTGAATTATTTGTGGAAGCTGGCTGGCTTGATGATGGCTTGTTAATTTTAAGAACCTGATAAAGCCATATTCAAACATATGAGAAAGCCAGTTAGGATCAGGATCAGTATTATCATCATCTTCGGGAGCATCAGCAAACGGACCATCAATAATAAATGGACTATCATCATAATTAATTAAAAGACCAGGAAATGGGTGTTTCTTTTAATACACCCTAAAAGTACTTCCAAAGTGTTCTTCCCAGTTCAACTGGATGAACACATTATCACCTTCATCCAATTCATCAGGATCAGGAATAGTGGCTGTAACAAGTTTCTTGAAACATGTGAACCATAGATCAAAAGACCCAAACATAGCCTTGCTTTCTAGAATACGAGATTGTATATCTATAGGCAAGTTGGCAACAACACTTCTTAACATAGATTGGGCCTTAAGGCTCAATCTAGCATCGTCAGTGCCCATGATAGTCATTTTATCCATTGAATGGATATCCTCTTTGCCAAAGAGTTGACTAATGTAGGCTTCAAGATGAATCCTATGAGCCTCTTTTTCTAGAACAAGATTATTTTCTGTAGCAAGGTCATTTTCTGAAATAGGGTTGTGTTTGAAAA
The DNA here is from genome assembly GCF_002906115.3 of Quercus suber. Classification (NCBI taxonomy): domain Eukaryota; kingdom Viridiplantae; phylum Streptophyta; class Magnoliopsida; order Fagales; family Fagaceae; genus Quercus; species Quercus suber. Next base: position 374,736 of record NW_027069563.1, read on the forward strand.
TAAGATTGGCATAGTGACTCATAAAGGCTTCGTTTTGAGCAGTAAGGTTAACAAGGTGGATTTCAAGGGCTTGGAGGGTTTTTTCGAACAGGAAATGGTGGTCTTTAGCAAAGGCAGCATAGAGATTATCAAGAATGAATTTTATGGAATCTGGCAATTCATTTAGACACAATTATGGAATTGCAGGGATCTGGATAGAACTTCTTGTAAAGCAATTGTAATATCATCACTGGAATATGTCACCGTTGCTGGGACATACCCTTGAAGGGATGTTGATCCACTGGATTTGTAATATTACTTTTAACATTACTTGTATGTATGTATGTATGTTTTGACAAGTAAAAATACTATTGTGGTCTGTTTGGATGCTATGGATTTGGATTTGAGGAGCCTAAACCTAATTCTTTGTTTGGGTAAATAAATGGATTTGGTCGTGCCCCTAATCCAACGATCCAGCTAGAATTTGATAACCTAAATCTATGGATTTCAAATACTTTCAATCACAATGAAAATTTTGAAATTTCTTACGCATGCTCTTAACTATTTCTCTCTCCTTCGGCTTGCATCTCTCTCTCTTCCTCGCTACACAACAAGCTTCTTCTTCTCTCTCTTTTTCTCGTGGCAACTTCAAGTTTGTCTCTCTCAACTCTTCTCTTCCTCTTTAACCTTTCTATTTCTCTCTTTCTACTAAATCTGAATCAACAAAGGCTATGGGTTACATTTGATTTTTTGTGAGTTTGTCTAGGCTTCATTTGATTTGTTTATGGGTTTTATTTAGCTTTTGTTTGATTTGTTTGTAGGTTTTGTTTGATAGCATTTTTTGTGATTTTTTATGGGTTGTCTTTATTTTCTATTGCTATTTTCATTTGTGGGTTTGAAATGAAAATCACATGTTTGATTAAATGCTTCTATGAATTGTCTATGAGTTGTGAATGTAGTAATTTTACTCTGTTATGTCCAAAGGGTAGTGGCTAGAGCTACACAGTTCATTTGGCGCTGTTGGATGCTCATATTTGGTAGTAGTTTAAAACCATGTTGTCGTTCTTGTCTTTGGCACTAACATCCTTAGTAGTGGTGTATCTCTTGTCAAAATCGAGATCCTACATAAGATTGTGGGAGGTAAGGGAGATCGTGGATCGTAGAATTGGGTCGTGGATTGTAAAATCTTACATATTTTCAGATTTAAAGTAAAAAACACATTGAAAATGACTTTATATGTTGAATAATCACGTAAATTGTGATTTTATCCATAAAAAACAAATATTTGCATCATATATCACTTTGTCCATACTAACAAAATAAATATATTTATGTTTTGACCCAATGTATCTAAAAAATTCAATAAATGTTTATTTAGCAACCAAATACTGAAATATTTATCAACACATGGAAATATTTTCCAAGTTCCAAGTTTAAAATCCAAAAGAAGTTATCAAATGGAAACAAGCTAACTAAAATATAAATCTAAAAGCAAGATGAATAGTAATGTGAAGTGAACATTTATTTATTCCCATTCCAGGTTTCTTATAACCTTCATTCTAATCATCATCATCTAGTTCATCATCTATGTAGACATTGTATATTTATATACTAGACCTGCAAAAGAGATCAAGATATAACTTCACACTCAATTATTCAAGTTATACTACTCAGTAGCAATTATAGAGCATGCTTAAAAAATCAATCAATCAATATACAAATACAAGCATACTAATAAAATTATATATAAGAAAAAGATTTTAGTAATATTAGAACACAAATTAGTATATTGATCAAACAAATTTAACACATTATAGTTTAAAAGGTAGCAAAGCCAATATAAATTCTTCATTTAGATATGATGAAACATTCCTTCATTTTGATTATAAGTGAACTAGAAACTAGAAAACATTTGCTTAGGTTAACATAATTATATAAAATAGAAAATAAAAAGTCATACCATCACAACATAGAAAAAAAAAAAAAAAAAAAAAAAACCCTTAAAGCTTCATTAAAACCAAAAATTTATCCTATAAAAAAAAAAAAAAACTGATGTTTTGGTAGGATTGGTATAATTGGTAGGATCCTACGATCCTATACGATCCTACGATCCTATATGATCCTACATGATCATATATATGATCCTACAATTTTTACAATATTAGTGTGATCTTAAATGTTTTGGTGAGGTCGGATCGTAAAATCATGCGATCTTACGATCCAAATTGCAATTTTGATAACCATAGTCATGACCCTATTGTTTCTAGGGTAACAAAGAAGGCACCAAAATCTCCTCCATGATTGATTTGAGCATGTGATATGGATTTCACTTTTAGTTTAGAGGGAAGAACACAAACCTGCAACATTTTTTCATTGGTAAAAACTCAAGGACTTTACGTGTGATAACCAATAGGATAAAGTGGAGTACACTTTTATGCTCTAGTGGTCAATGTTAAGTGCTTTAAGTGGAGTACACTTTTTTTTTGTTTTCCAATAAATTCAATATCAACTTTAAATTGTCAAAGGTTCCTATAATGGGATGTTACTATCTATCTCAATAATGTGCATATGCTTCATAAGAATGTTTTAATTGTGCTAGTTGCTATCATGATGGTAAATAATGTCAAATATGAATACAAAGTCAATGCCCAAATGTTTGCCCAAAAAAAAGGGTCAATGACCAAATGTTCATAAGTTTCAAATACATTATTTTATAACTTATCCCTTAAAAAAAGAAAAAGATTTCTTGAGCAGTTTATCTTGCACAATTTCAAAACGTTGGCCACTAAATGAAAATGGGATATTAGAAGAAAACATCACATTTGTTAAAATCACTAACAAGTGGACGACCTTTTGAGATGCTTTGGTAAAGGAAATGTTTGAGGAATATCAATCTTTGACATCGTCGTGTCATTTGTCATAGCAGATAATTGTCATGTGTGGGATGCTTACATTAAAGTATGGTCACAAGTTATGACTTTTTTCTCTTAAATTATGATGGAGTTTTTGGATTATGTTATACTTTCTTATTAAGCTGTAGTTTTGTTGTTTATGTACTTCGTGAACAATTTTACTCACTAGGTTAGTTTTATTTTACTTTTGTTATGCCACTGTCTCCCTCACTGTATTCTTGTGGTTGCTGCTGTTGGGTTGAGAATGTAGATTTTGGGGTTGATTTTTTGGGTTAACAGAGGGATTTTTTTGGTTATGTTTGGGCATAGATATTTTTTCGAGATTCCTCTAAGCTTGATTTCTAGTTTTTTTTAGCGGGTTTTTGGGGTTGTTTCTAGGTATTTTTCTAGTATTATTTATAGGTGTAATTTGAAGGTCTTTGTGTGGTTTTTCAGTAGAGTTTTGGGTAATTTGCAAGGATGTTTTGTTGGTTTTTGGTGGTGTTTAGATTTGGGTTTAGAGTGCGATTTTAAATGAGCTCTTGTTTAGGTTTCACTGACTGTTTAGGATTAATTTTTTGATTTTTGGTTTTTGCTAATATAAATTAATAGATTTCAATAGTTTTTTTTTTTCTTTTTTAATTATGTTAAATCATTGCTTTTTTATTTTTTATTTTTTATTTTTTAACTTTAGAAAAATGTAAAAGTAGGTGCTTATAAAAAAATAGTTATTGAAAATTAGGAAGACATTGAGATCTTGTGTGGGAGGGATACAACTACTGGAATTGGTGTAGAATATATGGACGATGCAATTGAAGTTATGAACATATGGACGATGCACAACAACCATGTCAACATTCATTATCAACAAGTTTTGCAATTGAGCCTCATCAAAAAGGAATAGTAAAGATCCACTAGTTGAAGTTGTTACAAATATTGGTTCCTCTCTTACAGAGTATTGTTCTTGACTTTTAATTGTTAAGAACTTTAGAATAATTTTTTAGTTTGAGATTTTGAATTTTGTGAAAAAACTATGAATAGCGAGACTCTCTCTCTCTCTCTCTCTCTCTCTCTCTCTCTCTCTCTCTCTCTCTCTCTCTCTCTCTCTCTCTCTCTTTCTCTCTCTCTCTCTATGTTGATATAGAACATTTTAGTTTTCAATAGTTGGCAAGACCTTTTTTTAGTTGATTATGATGAAAGATATTTTATCATCATCTTGTCTATTGGATTATCAATGACTTTTTCATTACCTCATGTATTTATTAATTGTTTTTTGTTGCCACATGTATTTATTAAATTGTTACTAAAATAAAATGTAGAAGGATTAAGAAAAATAGTAATTAAAAAATATAATTTATTGATCATAAATCCAAATCCTAGGTATCTAAACAATGAAATTTCAAATGATGAATTTCAAATCCTTTATTGTTTAAAAATACCCAAACAAAGAATTTTAAAATTAATGGATTTCAAATTAAGGCATTTTAAATCAACGGATTTCAAATCCAAATGTTGACATCCAAACATAACTTTAAGTAGTTTTTGTAAGGTTGAAATTGATCAATCATCTTGTTGGCTTTATTTCGTACCAATTTGCTTGTAATTTTGCACTTAGTAACCCTGTATTTAGGTGAGATTCATATAAGGGTAGTGTGTGAAGAGAGTGTGAAGAATTGCTCATCCTTGTGCAAAGAAGTAGAGACTTGCAGCTAGGACTTGTGATTGACTCACGGCTTGCAAGCTGCCAAATGCTGTACATGTGAGAAGCATGCGGGAAGGTGAAGGTCATGCCAACTGTCACACTACAGGACAAAAGTCCCAGGTTGGCCAGGCCGTTACCTCGCAACTTGAACTCGAGACTTAGACAAGCCGCGAGGCCAAGCCACCGACTTACCCTGTTTGGCAAAAACTGTCTCTTTGTATTTCAAACACACACCATTATATATAGACCCTTATACCCACGAAATGTAGAGAGCTTCTAGAGAGAATTTTGTGAGAGAAACCAAGAGAAAAATAAGATTGCCTCATCCCCAATCTTCACTAAGAGACTCTACAAATTCCTCTACTCTTTTCCTCTCCATTGATACATCCTTGAGAGGCTATTGACCAAATCCTTTTCTCATCACACCCACGTCTGTGAGAAGGTACATTTGGTGCTAAGGGAAGCAATTTGGAAGGGATCAATGACTATTGGTTGATGCTATGGTGTATAGCGAAATCCGGTAAGCTAAAGAAGAAATAGGTTCGGCGCAACCTCCTTGGAGCAAGAAGCTTGGAGGGCTTAGGTACACTGGGTAGATTAGGCTTGGAGGGTCTTCTGCTGTTCATGTATCCCAACTACATTCTTTAGTGGATTATTTACCACTTGGAGGGCGGCGGAGAGGTTTATGTTGAGAGCTTCGATTTCCTGTTCGATAACAAATCGCTTGTTGTCCTTGTGTTTGCATCTCTCTTCCTTTATCTTTGCCTTTTATTTTTTGTTGTGGATGTGATTATATTTGGCTTAGATTGTTTATCAATTCTGTGTTTAGCTTATGTTTATGTTCCGCATGTTAATTGTTTGATTATAAGCTTGAATTGATTTTTTTTGTTATTTGGGGTCTAAATGTTCAAGGGTGTTTTACACACATTTTGAACTTTCATTTGGTATCAAAGTGGGTATACTCTTTGTGGTTTAAATACCTGAGTGTGATCCTTGACTCTTTTTGAGATGGATAGGTCTCAATCCTTAAATGTTCCACAATTTTTTTATGGTAACAATTTTGCTTTCTAGAAAGTCAGAATAAGGGCATTTCTATGCTCTATTGATGACACGGTGTGGTATGCGGTTGAAATAGGTTGGACTAGGCCGGAGGCTGCTAAATCTACTTGGGATAAGGCAGTTTTTGTGGCAGCCAATGCTAACAGTAAAACTTTAAATGCTATTTTCTGTGGTGTGTCTCTAGATAAATTCCACAGGATATTTCACATGACAGTTGCCAAGGAAGCTCGGGAGATTTTAGAGACAACTTATGAGGGGACTAAGAAGGTGAAGGACACAAAGCTCTAAATGCTTACCACTAAGTTTGAAGAGCTCAAGATGGGTGAAGATGAATCATTTGATTCATTCTATGGAAAGCTCAATAAAATTGTCATTGCTAAGCTCAATCTTGGTGAGAAGATTGAAGATACTAAGGTGGTGAGAAAAATCTGAAGGTCCTTGCTTGAAAGCTTTAGAGCAAAAGTCACAGCTATAGAAGAGAGTAAAGACTTGGATGAGATCAAAATTCAGGAGCTGATTGGGTCTCTCCAAACATATGAATTGGGACTGCCTTCCCACAAGACGAGTAAATCGCTTGCTCTCAAAACCATCACAGAAAGAATGGATGATCCTTCCAAAGAAGATGGAGTGGAGAAGGAAGTAGCATATCTTGCACAAACTTCCGCAAATTTTTGAAGATGAAGAACAGTGGGAAACCATTCAACAGAGGGAAATTTTCATCTTCAAGAGGTGATAGGAAAGAGTTTACGAGGAAAGAAGGGAAGGATTTTCAATCTCCTTCGGACATTGTGTGTTATGAATGCAATGGCTATAGACATCTCAAGAAGGAGTGTCCCAATTTCTTGAGAGGAAAAGGCAAGGAGTATGCCACAATGCTGATTGATACAGACTCTTCGAGTTCTAATTCTGAAGAAAGTTGTGACGGAGAAGGAAACTACTCCGCATTCATGACCATTGCACATGTGGAGTCCTCAGATGATTTGGGTACACTTGTGAAGGAGCTTGGTGAGCATTCTGATTTGGATTCTATTGGAATAGTTGAGGAGTCTGAAGATGAGGAAGTTAGAGAAGCAGTGAGATTGCAAGAGACTTATAACTCACTCCTTGAGAAGACCAGTGAATATGTTAATGTGGCTAATGCAGCCATTAAGAAGATGAAGAGGGCTGAGGAAGATTACAAAGTCTTCTGGCACGATACAAGAAGGCGAAGTATGAGATTGAAACACTAAATGGTGAGCTATCAGAAGTTTACACAAAAGTGAGATTTCTTGAGCAAGAGGTAGTGCAAGCTCATGCCAAGATAGAGAGAGTCTCTTCCCAGAAGTTAAAAGATGTTATTTCATCTCAAAAACCTTTCTCAGACAAGTCTGGGTTGGGATACACTAGATGGAGTGGCTCGTCAGCTAAGGTCATCAAAGAAGTGAAGTTTGTAAAAGTTAAAGAGATGACTGTGAATAAGTTTATTCCTGAGAAAATTAAGGCTGAGAAGATGAAAAATGTGGCTGATCAACAAGTGTTCAATAAGTACCGCANTAGCGCTCCTCAATCATGAGGAAGGAGAAATGACGAGAGATCTTGGGGTGGTGAGCGACCAAGAAGTCAAAACCGTGATTCCGGAATGATGGACATGATGAAGATGATTGGTGCCTTCACAAATTGCTTGGAAAGCTTCACACGAAGGTTTGATAGTCCAAACTCTCGTACCCAATCCGTAAAGGATATCACCCCAAACGCACGTGACGTGTGGGTGATGAAGGGTACCCATGCATAAGCATCATAACATGTCCATGCATCAATTCTTCCTATGCCTTGTGAATATGTTTGGTTGTTTGCTTTATGCTTCTGTTTGTTTTGAGTTGTAACTTGTTTATTTGTTTCATTTTAAAATGTTTTTACATTGTCTTTGATCAATCTTTTATTACTTTTATTTCAAAAATCCAAAAACACATAAAAAGTAAAAAATCCAAAAGTTTGATAAACTTTGTTGAGTGTTGTCTCAAAGCATGTTTTGCCTTGTACCTTTGTACTAATGGATTTGTGTATTTAACGAGCTTAGTTTGTCTCTTATGCACTCATATTATTGTGGAAGAACTTCTGAAATCTTTGTGACTGTTGTAAATAAATCTTCAACCATGTCATGAATGATTAGTGAATGGTTTTGTTGATCTTGAGACATGCATAGACTTGTGTCTACATATCTTCCCACTTTTATTTTTATTGCTTTTACTTAAAGAGCTCACCAAATGTAAATCTCTAAATGAAAAGAAATTTTGAGCTGCAAAAGTCTGTCACACATACTAGTATTTGACTAGGAAAAAGGGAAAATGACCAAAATAAAATTTATGATGCCCAAAAAGCCAAAGGCTAAATCATCAAATTGAAATATTGAAAATTTTAGGCATCAATCTCACAATGAGATATATTTCTTCAAAAAGATCAAATGATATGTTGAACATGGAGCCAAATGAAAAGTTTCAAAGAATTGTACTCAAGTTTATGTGGGAGGTTATATATACACGTTTCTATAATTGAGATGAGTCACATTATCTAGTGCTAGTTATGTATGCCTTGATTGAATTGATCATTGAAACTTCACATTAGACTAAGGACTATCTCACTTTTGATATTCACACACAATACACAAGTCTATGCTCAATGAATGCTATATTCATTTGTGTGATTGTACTTGTTTAAATGTATTTTCACAAGCTCAATCTTTGTTAATCAAACACAAAAAGATTTTTGAGTGTTTTATTTTGTTTTTGGAAAGTATTTTTGTTTTCACAAAATTGTCAAAAATTTCAAAAACAGTGCTGCCTTGTTTTGGCGACTCAGTCGCGGGTAGGTCCAGTCGCATGCCTAAGTCGCGAGCTTACTCCGAAATTTTTCGCGACTTATTGGCGAGTTATGGTTACAGTCGCGAAAAATACTTAGAAAATTTTTCAAAATTTGAGTTTTTATGGTTTTTGCGACTTAATGTGGCGACTTGTTCGCGGGTGGAAGGTCCAGTCGCGAGGGGTACACAGAGATTTTTGCGGCTCCCCTGGCAACTATCTCGCGGGTAGACCTTCTAGTTGCAAAAAACACTTAGAAGATTTTTTGAAAATTTTGGTCTTTTAGTGTGTCGCGGCTTACCCTGGTAGGGCTATCCAGAATGAACCGAGATCTGACCCACCTGAGGAAACAGACCGGATTCGACCCAATTTTGGCCAACCCGACTACTCTAGCGGTCGGTGGCGATTCTTCAACCCCAGAAACCGATTCCGGTGGGTCGGTCTCGGTTTTCCTCCCCTAATACCTGAAAAACCCAAATCGACCGAAGAAACACAGAGTTCGGCGAAAATTTTCAGATTCCGGCCAAAGTTTTCCAGATCCCGGTGAAAAAACCCAGATTTCAGCAATACTTCACTTAGATCCGGTGAGATTTTGATTGTATCTGGCAAAATCTCATCGAATCCGGTGAGATTTTTGTCGGATCTGGCCAAATCTCATCGAATCCGAGGAGATTTTCACCGGATCTGAGTTTTTCTCGCCTTTTTCTTGTCGTCTTCTCTCCGTCTTCTCAGATTTGTGACTCCGATCGACCCGACCGCCACCTGTTGATGGTCTAATCTGCCCGATCTGATTACTTCGGCGGTCAGCGGTGGGTTCAATGTTTTGCCACCCGATTCCGGCGGGTCGGTTTCGGGTTGGGCACAAATCCGACCCGAACCGACCCGTAGATAGCACTATACCTTGGCGACTGACTGGCGACGTAAGTCAGTCACGAAAAATGCGTGTTTTGCATTTTAAAGACAGTTTTTAAAATTATTTTTCAGTTTTCCCTCAAATATTTGTGATTGTTCATTGTCTTCCCCAAATCTCTCTCTCAAACACTCCGTGTCTCACTGAAAAGGATTTCATTTTTGCATCATGTCTTCATCAAACACCAATAAAAAGGTATTTTTTTTTTCCTTCCCTCACTTCATTCTTACTGTTTTGATCATTATTTTCTTGTTTTGAATGTTGCATCTGTGTTCTTCGAAATAATGTGGTCTAACATGGGTTTGCCTAAAATGTTGGGTATGTTTGTTTGGGGTTGTTTCTCTTGTTGTTGAGTTGATTAAGTATCTTGTTAATGCTTCAGGATTGATAGTCTTTGTTCTGTGCATTGTCTTAGATAGAGTTATTTCTATTTGGGCATTTTTTTATCTGAATGTGGTTCTTGGGTTTATCAGTTTATATAAGTATTGTGTGGATAGCATTGTACTATTTTTCACTCTCCATATCTTGTGTGTGCTGCTACATTGGGGTTTTCATGCTCACTTCATACTCATCATATCTTGTTTCATTGTCATTTGCTCTATTCTGGTTACATTTTTCTGTAACTGACTTATAGCTAAAACTAATCAATATGATGTTTGCTTCTTGTGGTATTGTATTTGGTTCTTTTCTGTGCGTCGGCTTTGTTGCAGATAACTTGTTGTTCATCCAGAGGCAAAGGCATTGTAACTGATGATCCGCCAACCCCGGTTGCTAAATAGACACGATTATCGTCTAAGTCATCCAAGGACTCTACCATTGAGAGATTCAGGACTCCTACTGACTCAAAGACCTACACAGACATTTTCAAAGAGTCTTCTCCCATTGTGGAAAGAGTTGTAAAATTTGATACCCTAGGGACAACGTTTATCCCTAAGATCTTTGAAGAAAGAGATTATCCAACTGAAATTGTCAAGGAAATCTTCTCAAAACGCCAGATACACAGGAGTCAAGTTGAAATGCTGGGTACGAGGAATATAATTTTCCATAAATGTAGACTACATTGCTAAGGTTCTTCGCATCACCAGACCAAAAGATATGGATCGAACTCCATACGATGACCGGGAACTTCAGGCACAAGACATCCTTCATGTTCTAGGGAATGAGCATGAAGTGGGAAGCATAGGATCATCTATAAGCACTGCATTATTTTCACTTGAACTGACAACTTTAAAGCTGATCATGTTTTTCAATCTCTACCCACTATCAAATACTACCTTTATCAATCTTGGTAGGGCTAAATTTCTGTGTGACCTTATTACTGGTGCCTCGATTGACATCTGTGCTCATATATTCCAAATCATTGGGAAAACATCGGCTCGTTCAGCAACACGAACAATTCTTCCATTTTGCAGTCTAGTCATGAAGATTGTTCTTAGTGAAGGTGTTAGTCTTTCATCAAATGAGAGATTCCTGCCTCTTCCTCGACCAATATCCCAGTACTCTCTCCAAGCAAGCAAAAGTCACTCCTCTAAGAATTCTAAGAGTGAGCCATCCATACATGCATCTCCATCTGCTTATGCTACAGCTACTCCGATTCAATCAACTGGGACTCCTTCTGTTCCCCTCGGTTTTCAAATTCCAAGCAAAGTTACTTCATTGAAAATGTGTTTAATCGAATTTCTGATTTGGAACGGCTTCTTCACTCCTTTCATAATCAAACTCAGATGCGACTCACAACTATCGAGACTCAGCTAGATGCTATACAACAAACGCTTGAAGATAGCCTTTAGCTATTCCTGACAAAAGGGGAGATGCATATAGAAAGGGGGAGATAGACAGGGTGATAGAAAGCATAGTGAAAGGGGGAGTTATTATAGTTATACTCTTGTTTTGTTTGCTAGTGTTTAACTTGTGGTTCTTTGTTTAACTTGTGGTTCTTTGTTTAACTTGTGGTTCTTTCTGTAACTTGTGGCTCTTTGTTATAACCTTTATTTCAGAAGTTACTCAGTATATATTATGATGTTTATTCAGCATATTTTACTCTATATGTTGGTTTGTACCTGCTACCTTTGTAGGTTTTTAAGGTTTATGTTTAAGTTTTGTACCCATATCGCTTTTGTAAGCTTTTAGGCTTGTTTCTATGCACTTGTAGGCCTTTGTGGTTTGTACATGCTTTATGCAGCCTGTGTGCTTTGCTAAATCAGTATTTATAACTAAGTGTTATGCATTTCCTTCTAAGTACTGTCACTCTTGTGCCCTTGTAGGATTTTTCTTAGATGCATATACCTCATGTATTGTGCATTGGTTGAGTGTTGGTCATCCAAGTGATTTGTCTTGTGTTTGTCAACTTGAATGTCCGGATGTTCATTCCAAGTGTGAATGAGCATTGTGATCACTTAATTATAGTGATTGTATGTTTTGGTCTTGCCATGGTTTATTGCTTTATTCCATTGTGCTTGATCGCATTATGCTTACCCCATATGCATTACAAGTTTTCTGCATACAATGATCTTATTGTGTTGTTGTGTTTCAGGAGTTCTTGTTCTTATGGTTCAAAAGTTTCACAAATTCTAGAGTTAGGTGTGAGTGAGTTTTCCAAATGTTCCCAACTCACGCGTTAAGTCTAGAGTTTGTTATAGGGTTTTGTCACGGAATAGCCAAAGGGGGAGATTGTAAGGTTGAAATTTATCAACCATCTTGTTGGCTTTATTCCGTGCCAATTTGCTTGTAATTTAGCACTTAGTAACCCTGTATTTAGGTGGGATTCATTTAAGGGTAGTGTGTGAAGAGAGTGTGAAGAATTGCTCATCCTTGTGTAAAGAAGCAGAGACTCGCGATTGACTCATGGCTTGTAAGCTGCCAAATGCTGTGCACGTGAGAAGCATGCAGGAAGGTGAAGGGTCATGCCAGCTGTCGTACTACAGGACAAAAGTCCCAGGCTGGCTAGGCCGTTATCTCGCGACTTGAACTCGCGACTTGGACAAGCCGCGAGGCCAAGCCGCCAACTTACCTTGTTTGGCAAAAACTGTCTCTTTGTATTCCAAACACACACCACTATATATAGACCCATATTCCCATGAAATGTAGAGAGTTTCTAGAGAGAATTTTGTGAGAGAAACCCTAGAGAAAAACAAGATTGTCTCATCCCCAATCTTCACTATGAGACTCTACAAATTCCTCTATTCTCTTCCTCTCCATTAATACATCCTTGAAAGGCTATTGACCAAATCCTTTTCTCATCACACCCACGTCTGTTAGAAGGTACATTTGGTGCTAAGGGAAGCAGTTTAGAAGGGACCAATGACTATTGGTTGATGCTATGGTGTATAGTAGAATCCGGTAAGCTAAAGAAGAAATGGGTTCGGCGTAACCTCGTTGGAGCAAGAAGCTTGGAGGGCTTAGGTACACTGGGTAGATTTGGCTTGGAGGGTCTTTTGCTGTTCATATATCCCAACTACATTCTTTAGTGGATTATTTATTGCTTGGAGGGCAGGGGAGAGATTTTACGCTGAGGGCTTCGGTTTCCTCTTCGATAACACATTGCGTGTTGTCATTGTGTTTGCATCTCTCTTCCTTTATCTTTGTCTTTTATTTTATGTTGTGGATGTGATTATATTTGGCTTAGATTGTTTATCAATATTTCTGTGTTTGGCTTATGTTTATGTTCCGCACGTTAATTGTTTGATTATAAGCTTGAATTGATTTTTTTTGTTATTTAGGGTCTCAACGTTCAAGGGTGTTTTACACATATTTTGAACTTTCAGTTTTGATAGAGTGGAACTGAAAGTGCTACTTGAAAAACATTATATGGACAGCTGCACAAAGAGGAAAAATAAAATGCTCAATATTGGCAGGTGAATTGATAAGACAATTAAATACAAGTAGAAGGCCTAGACATGCTTGTTATAGATATTTAAGGTGTTGTGATAGCAACATTACATGAAAGAGTTTGTCCTTTTAAGTTGGGTGGCTAATGGGTGGGTTGGGTAGGTTTTGGGTTGGACCATAAATTGAATTGGAGCTAATATTTGTCAAATTTCCTATGTTGAGTACTTGGGTTAGCTGATGAGAGGAGGAAGCATCATTTTTCATAGTCTGAGAAGACTTAAGAATTATTCCTCCATATCACTGCATTTAAGGTAAACTACCTAGCTATATGGTACATTGTAGCATCCCTAATTTCTAGCAAACTTTAACACCAGGATTGTCAGCTTCTTCTAGAGAAGATTGATCCTAGAATTGCCTCTTGGTCTTGGACTTCCAAGCGCCTATCATTCCTTGGCTGGCAAGTTACACTACTAAACATTGTATTTTATCCTCTATAGCATTCAAATTTACAAGTGTAGTTTGTGCATCCTTTCCAAGCAAGTTATTAGCAAGGTTTTCAGAATCGGACCAAACCGAGAGGTTGGACTATGAAAACTGGGAACCAGGATGAAAACCGGTTTTTTAAGTATAAAGAACCAGATTTTTTGTTAATTCCGTGAACCCCTAAAACTGGGGTTGGACTGCACGAATTGGTGGCAAGAATTGTGTGGTCCAACCCCTTAGCAATTTTTTTTTTTTAATAAAAAACAACTTAATACAATTTTATTCTATTTAATTAAATTATTCATCTCTTACAAGGAATTAAAAAAAAAATATAATTAAAATCCTTCAAAGATATTCAACTTTACTTCAAAAATTAATCATAAATTTTAATGTTTTCATGGTTATTATTTTATTTTATTAACTTTCTTATTTAATTATTAAATATATGTTTGAAAATCATTAAATTTGCTTCACACACACACACACACACACATATATATATATATAGATATATTGTCAATTTTGCTTGTTTTATAAATTTAATATCTATATTTAGACTTTAATTAATTATTAAATTAATTATGACATCATCACAGTTCAACATCAAAAACCTTGAATCTCTCATTTTTTCGGTTCAATGAACGGTTCGGGTTTGAAAACCTTGGTTATTAGAACCATTGAGCAAAAGTTTGACAACTTGTTATTGAAAGAATATGACACAAAAGCTCGCGGAGTGAAAGTTTCATGGGAAATTGTATGTGTTCTGAAAAAGGAAGGGAGATTAGGCATAACAAATTATTGGAGATTGAAATTAAACTACATTCATGAAGCTTCTATGGAACCTTTTGCCTATAAACTTAATCGAGCAAAATGGATAAAGGTTGTTCAGTTCTGGATCCTATAAATGAGACGATAGGCATAAAGATTTGATTAAATATGCATATTATGTTGAGAAGTATGAAGGCAAGAAGATACAAAGAAAATATTGTCTTGGTCGTTTACTCGTTTGGGACCTTTGCATAATTGCATATATATGACGCATTAGCTTAGTTCTGGATCCTGCCAATGAGAAGAAAGTTATGCCGAAAATCATTATTATAATTTTTTTTTCTTGCTTTCTCTACAACTCGTTTGGGACACACACATATATATATTACACATTTGTTCTGTCTGTTTTTGACACCAAGTCAATGGGACAACGGATATATATATGACACCATTAATGACCATCTTTCTTTTTTTTTTTTTTTTTTGGTAGGTAGTACTTCTAGCACACCACAAACTCCACTCAAAAGAATTTATTTATAGATGCACTCATAGTCTAAAGTAGGGGGACTGGAATCAATAATTTATCCTCAAGATTCAAATACAAAATTTGATAATTAAGTTTTTTTCTTCTCTATATATTGTAAGCCCCCATTATGTAAGTAGTACAAACACAATTCTTAACGTAAACTAAAAGAAAAGCTTATTTTATTTTTCCTTTAATTTTTAAGATAATTTTTAAAGGGCAAGACTCAGGTATAGTACTTAGGTGTTGTTCCTTAAGTTTATTTCTTAAGATTCTGTCATGTGAATTTTTCCTCATGAGATTGAAGTGTTTTTTTTTTTTTTTTTTAGTTAAGTAGTAACATGACTCACTCTTAAGTGGAGAATCTAAGGAATAGCACCTAAGATATTGTATATAAGTTTTGTCATTTTTAAAATAACCATGTGTTGATTAACAAAAACAAAGTAGTAGTAAATTTATACGGTTTTTGCCCTTTGATTATCCCAGTTTACATATATTGTGTGTGTTTAGATGCACACGCATTATGCATACATATGTATATACAGGGATTGAAATCAGGTGCAATACCAAGCATGCATTTAATGCAATAACAATGAATGGTTGAAATTGAAAGTTGAAAAAAATAATTTTCAATTTCAACCATTAAATACAAAAAGTTAAAAAATAGTAAAAAGAAATTAAAAAGTTAAAGTTAAAATTTAAGAATTGTAAAAATTTATATGAGAGGGAGTAAAGTAATTGCACTCAGTGCAATACCCTTAGTATTGCGTCCAATCCAAATCCGTATATACAGTTTTGACCACTTTGTCAAATACTGAGTTTCTGACTCGACCACTAATTAATTGAAAGAGGTTATAATTAGAATTTGCGTGAAAGTCCCACAAGTAATCATTGGACTGAGTTTAGTCTGCTCTTTTATTTTGCACACTTCAGAACAAACTACATAGTATTCATCGGGTTAACTATCCCTTCCCCATAAAAAAGAAAAAAAAGCCGTAGCTTATTAAGTGCAAATTACAACACTGCGAATTAGAGGCTTTGCAAACTTCAAACCACCTATATGACACTTAGGATTTTATTTATAGCCATTGCTCCTCATAAGAATAAGCTAAGTGCTTATTATCTGAAAGTCAGGGGTTAAGGTTGTGAGCAACCTCGACGGCTGTAGACGTTACAAGGTGGATCGCTTTTGGCTTTGGCGGTGGCTTACATGCAGCATATGATTTTCCACGACCACAGCTTGCGCCTGGTTTATTCGCTGGGGCGATTATATCTGAGATATGACATGAAGTAATCAGAATGAAATCAAAAGGAAATCATGGGCCAGAAGCATGCAATTTTTGAACAAGATATGGAATCTTTTGCAAGTATTTGGTGATAATTTGTCAGAAACACACCAAGTAATTCTAACATAAATGAGCAACTGTTATGCAAGCTCTTAGTCATGGAATCTATATTAAGTTCAGTTTAATAATAATCATGCTGCAAAATATATATATTAAAACACAACTATCTACTAGAAACTATAGTGTTCTCACAGGCTAGTTCTCGAGCTGCATTTGAAGAAGGAATGAAAAATGTGGAAAGCAAGAGAAAGCAGACCACTAGAGTGGCTTTCATTTCGAGAGTTGATGGTTGATGGTTCTCAGTTTCTCTATCCTTATCCTATATATAGACCAACCAAGTAGGAGCCTGTCTAATGTTGAGAAGAATAAGTCAAAGTGTGAGGTAGGATATAATTGAAAAGTATTATAAAAAAGGGAATCTATATTTAAAAAAAAAAGAAAAAGAAAAAAGAAAGAGAGAGAGAGAGAAAAAAAAAAAAAAATTTAGAAACCAAAGTTGACTAGAAGACATACAAATTGACAAGGGTCTCTTCCTCATCCTGCTCTCTTGTCCACACTTTTGTTTAGTGTGAGTTTGGATAGCACTAAGAATGAAATTTTCAGCGGCATTTGGCATTTTGTGTGGGTTCTGTGCACTGTTTACGGAACTCGCAAATACGGATTTCATTAAATTTTTCTTTAATACTAGATCCTACAGCATTATTCACACATTTAAAAATTATTTTGCTGCATTATTTTCAGTTTTAATTTTTAATTTTCAGCAATAGACAGTATTCAATCAGACCCTTAGAGTCAAATTATATTGTACACATCATTTCTTGTCTATTAATGAGTTGACATGGAAGATAGCACAAGCCCATTAAAGAGAGGCGAATTGTGATTTTTTTCTGCCTGAAAAATTTAGCTCTAAAACAATTTAGAGCATCCACGTTGGTGCCATAAATTTAACAATTTGGTACCATAAAAAACTATTTTATCTATTTTATATTTACATTTTACAAAATACCAATATTAGTAATTTTATTTTAACTTTCAACACAATAAATAATATAAATAATAAAATAAAATAGTGATTTACTATAATAAAATGATATATTCTCTACAATAAACAACAATCACAGCCACTGCTACCACACTATCACTGCCACCACCACCGCAACAACTGCCACCATCAAAAAAATTATTTTTTTTTCTCACTAATATTAGCTAGTAATAACCTACCACTTAAAAATTATTATGAAAATATTGTGGTAGAATTTTTTAATTTTAATTTCTTATTATTCTTTATTTTATATTTCCCTTTATCTCTTTATTTGGTTTCATCCATAAACGTATTTTTTTTCTCTCTCTTTTTTTCTCCTCCAGCATGTATACTTCTCTTAATTGTCCTCCACACACATATACTTCCTTATCTTCACTCTATCTTCATTTGCATTTTTGTTTTTCTGCTTCAGCTCTCTCTCTCTCTCTCTCTCTCTCTCTCTCTCTCATATGGGTCAAATTTGGTCTTTTTTTTTATTTTTTTTTTTCTTTTTTATCGTTTTGATTTGATTAGTTTTAGTATTGTAGTCTAAGTTTGTATTTTGATTGTGATTGAGTTTTGATAGAGATGTTTGAGAGAGAAAAGATTTGGAATGGATGAATGAAGGAAGAAAGAAAAAAAAAAATGAAAGAGAGGAGAGAGATTGGCGAGGTCGGTGAGATTGGCATTGGGTAGGTGAGATTGGCAAGTGAAGCAAGGTGGAGGAAGAGAAAAAATCTGAGTGCTGGACAAAAAGAATGGAGAAGTGAAGAGTGAGGAGAGGGGAGTAACGGACAGAAATGAGAAAGGAGGACAAAAAAAATATTAAAATATTCGGACTAGAGTGAATGCAACATAAAATAATATACATTTTTTTTTTTTACCTTTACTAAGAAGCCAAAATTTTTGGTTTTGGCTCCACCAGTGTAGCCTTAGTTTTGTAATTGGTGGTGCTAAAAATAGCAATATGGCTTTTTAGCACCACCAATACTAATGCTCTTAGAGCTGTCTCTTCTCCAATTCATCATGTGATGATTTATAAAACTATCTGCAGGGTATTATTTAATTAAACCACCTACATGACTTATTAAAAAGTCATATGACTAAAATGATGGAAGAAGTTAACAATGTTGAGTTTTAGACCTTTATTATCTAAGTTTTAAGCCCAAGTTGTCACTTAATTAGATTATGAATGGTCCTTGGTTAAAGTAATCAATCACTTATATTTTAAACAAATAAACAACATTAATAAAGAACACAACAATATGGTGAACTAGGAAAAACCTATAATAATTCCAAAGTAAAACCACTAGGATGTTTAACCTAGCAACCCCAAGGGAAAACAAATCCACATAACTGAATAAATGTTTTACAACTGTGAGTAACTCTAAGTCTATAGACTTTATTTTTCAGCTATTGAGATGTTGCACATGAACCTCTGCACATGACTTCAATTATCCCTTGGAAGATTCTGATCTAGCATGGCCAAAATGGGCATTTACCTTTTTCGCCCAAAAGATGTAGCAAATGTCTTGTTTTGAAACTTGATTTTTAGATAATCGAGTTTCAATAAAAAACTTGATTTGATGAAAATCGAGTAATGTGAGAAATTTTACATGGAACTCGAGTTCCATGTATATATAATATTTTTTAAAGTTTGATTTCACATAACTCGATTTTCTAAAAATCAAGTTTTTCATTGAAACTCAATTTTTAGAAAATCGAGTTTAAAACAGGAGCATTTTGCTAGATAGTTTTAAAACAGAGACATTTTGCAGAAAGTTTTGGTGAAAGGGCCAAATACTCATTTTGGCCTACCCAACACTATTGTTTAGGAATATGTATCAACTTCAAAACACTCCATTTCTAAATATGCGTCAAGCTTGATCACCAATAAAGGATTTTGAGAGTGGGTAGCACTACAATCTTGAGATGTACTCTCTAAAACTTTCCAAAAGTCTTTGGAACGTCCTCTAAGGCTTTCTTTTTATATCATAGGCTTAGTAGAACAAATTACCCTAGAGACAAGGTCGGCTGAAGCCATATATCTAACTTGCTCATAGTTTGATCGATTGAAAAATTGTCAAAAGTTGTTGAATTATTGATGCTTGCTTAGTAACACGCATGAATGTTCAAAATGTGTGTAAAACACCCTTGAACGTTTAGACCCAAATTACAAAATATCAATTCAAGCTTATTATCAAACAATTAATGTGCGAAACATGAACATAAGCCAAACACAGAATTGATAAACAATTTAAGCAAATATAATCACATCCACAACATAAAATAAATGGCAAAGATAAAGGAAGAGAGATGCAAACACAAGGACAACACTCGATGTATTATCGAAGAGGAAACCGAACTCGACGTAAAACCTCTCCCCGCCCTCCAAGCGGTCAATAATCCACTAGAAAATGTAGTTGGGATACATGAACACAATAAACCCTCAAAGCCTAATCTACATAGGTACATAAGCCCTCCAAGCTTCTTGCTCCAACGAGTTGCGCCGAACCTTTTTCTTTTCTAGCTTACCGGATTCCGCTATAACCCATAGCATAACAATAACCATTGGTCCCTTCCAAACTGCTTCCCTTAGCACCAAACGAACCATNCAATCATATCAAGATATAAAGCAGCGTGAATAATAAATAACACAAGATATGATCACCCAGAAACCACACGGTAAAAACCTGGGGAGGATTTGACCCACCGATCCTCAAGGCATAACAGAATTCACTATGAAAGAATTGAAGTTCTTACAGAAGGACTACAAGCCCCGCTCGACTTCCTAATGCTACCCACCAGTAAAACTTCTGACACGACCACGCGCAGGCTCCGAATCCACGGACTACTTCTTTCTTGAATTCTTCAATCAGCTACAAGCTCCCCGCTTGCTTTTCTTTTTAAGTTCCAATGGTTGCAACTATAATGATCTTCAAGATGTTGAAATCATCTCTACCTTGAAAACCCTAAGTTTATGTGAAGGAAAGCTCCTCAAGGATCTCACAAGAGATTCACATAAACCGCAAATATGAGCAACAAAGACTTAGAGAGGTTTGGGTACAAAACCCTAAAAATAAAAGGAGGCACAAGAGGCACTCTAATCTCTCTCTTCCAAGTCCCAAAAACGTTCTAGGGTTTTCCTTATATATAGGAGTGTTTTACTTGAACCCCAAGACGTTTAAATAGAGTTTGGGTTGAACTGGAACTCTGCAGAAAAATAAATCTGTACGTGGTTCGATCGATCGAGCCTTACAGATTTAGTCCAATAAATCTGCACTCACTCGATTCCAGTTTTACAAATAAACATACTTTGAGCAAGCCTAAACAAGACTAAACAACCTGTTTTGATCATGGTTTGCCAACAATACAAATTAGAGTTCTAAATACATAAATTCCTAAATCTTTAGAACCTAACATAAACTAAAAGAAAAGGCTTATTTTATTTTTCCTTTAATTTTTAAGATAATTTTTAAAGGGCAAGACTCAAGTATAGTACTTAGGTGCTGTTCCTTAAGTTTATTTCTTAAGATTCTGTCATGTGAATTTTTCCTCATGAGATTGAAGTGTTTTTTTTTTTTTTTTTAGTTAAGTAGTGACATGACTCACTCTTAAGTGGAGAATCTAAGGAATAGCATCTAAGATATTGTATATAAGTTTTGTCATTTTTAAAATAACCATGTGTTGATTAACAAAAACAAAGTAGTAGTAAATTTATACGGTTTTTGCCCTTTGATTATCCCCAGTTTACATATATTGTGTGTGTTTAGATGCACACGCATTATGCATACATATGTATATACAGGGATTGAAATCAGGTGCAATACCAAGCATTGCATTTAATGCAATAACAATGAATGGTTGAGATTGAAAGTTGAAAAAAATTAATTTTCAATTTCAACCATTAAATACAAAAAGTTAAAAAATAGTAAAAAGAAATTAAAAAGTTAAAGTTAAAATTTAAGAATTGTAAAAATTTATATGAGAGGGAGTAAAGTAATTGCACTCAGTGCAATACCCTTAGTATTGCGTCCAATCCAAATCCGTATATACAGTTTTGACCACTTTGTCAAATACTGAGTTTCTGACTCGACCACTAATTAATTGAAAGAGGTTATAATTAGAATCTGCGTGAAAGTCCCACAAGTAATCATTGGACTGAGTTTAGTCTGCTCTTTTATTTTGCACACTTCAGAACAAACTACATAGTATTCATCGGGTTAACTATCCCTTCCCCATAAAATAAGGTGGATCCGCTTTTGGCTTTGGCGGTGGCTTACATGCAGCATATGATTTTCCACGACCACAGCTTGGGGTTGCGCCTGGTTTATTCGCTGGGGCGATTATATCTGAGATATGACATGAAGTAATCAGAATGAAATCAAAAGGAAATCATGGGCCAGAAGCATGCAATTTTTGAACAAGATATGGAATCTTTTGCAAGTATTTGGTGATAATTTGTCAGAAACACACCAAGTAATTCTAACATAAATGAGCAACTGTTATGCAAGCTCTTAGTCATGGAATCTATATTAAGTTCAGTTTAATAATAAGCATGCTGCAAAATATATATACTAAAACACAACTATCTACTAGAAACTATAGTGTTCTCACAGGCTAGTTCTCGAGCTGCATTTGAAGAAGGAATGAAAAATGTGGAAAGCAAGAGAAAGCAGACCACTAGAGTGGCTTTCATTTCGAGAGTTGATGGTTGATGGTTCTCAGTTTCTCTGTCCTTATCCTATATATAGACCAACCAAGTAGGAGCCTGTCTAATGTTGAGAAGAATAAGTCAAAGTGTGAGGTAGGATATAATTGAAAAGTATTATAAAAAAAGGGAATCTATATTTAAAAAAAAATGAAAAAGAAAAAAGAAAGAGAGAGAGAGAGAAAAAAAAATAAAAAATTTAGAAACCAAAGTTGACTAGAAGACATACAAATTGACAAGGGTCTCTTCCTCATCCTGCTCTCTTGTCCACACTTTTGTTTAGTGTGAGTTTGGATAGCACTAAGAATGAAATTTTCAGCGGCATTTGGTATTTTGTGTGGGTTCTGTGCACTGTTTACGGAACTCGCAAATACGGATTTCATTAAATTTTTCTTTAATACTAGATCCTACAGCATTATTCACACATTTAAAAATTATTTTGCTGCATTATTTTCAGTTTTCAATTTTTAATTTTCAGCAATAGGCAGTATTCAAACAGACCCTTAGAGTCAAATTATATTGTACACATCATTTCTTGTCTATTAATGAGTTGACATGGAAGATGGCACAAGCCCATTAAAGAGAGGCGAATTGTGATTTTTTTCTGCCTGAAAAATTTAGCTCTAAAACAATTTAGAGTATCCACATTGGTGCCATAAATTTAACAATTTGGTACCATAAAAAACTATTTTATCTATTTTATATTTACATTTTACAAAATACCCAATATCAGTAATTTTATTTTAACTTTCAACACAATAAAATAATATAAATAATAAAATAAAATAGTGGATTTACTATAATAAAATGATATATTCTCTACAATAAACAACAATCACAGCCACTGCTACCACTACTATCACTGCCACCACCACCGCAACAACTGCCACCATCAAAAAAATTATTTTTTTTTTCTCACTAATATTAGCTAGTAATAACCTACCACTTAAAAATTATTATGAAAATATTGTGGTAGAATTTTTTAATTTTAATTTCTTATTATTCTTTATTTTTTATTTCCCTTTATCTCTTTATTTGGTTTCATCCATACACGTATTTTTTTTTCCTCTTTTTTTCTCCTCCATGCATGTATACTCCTCTTAATTGTCCTTCACACACATATACTTCCTTATCTTCACTCTATCTTCATTTGCATTTTTGTTTTTCTACTTCAGCTTTGTCTTTCTCTCTCTCTCTCTCTCTCTCTCTCTCTCTCTCTCTCTCTCATATGGGTCAGATTTGGTCTTTTTTTTTTATTTTTCTTTTTTCTTTTTTATCGTTTTGATTTGATTAGTTTTAGTATTGTAGTCTAAGTTTGTATTTTGATTGTGATTGAGTTTTGATAGAGATGTTTGAGAGAGAAAAGATTTGGAATGGATGAATGGAGGAAGAAAGAAAAAAAAAATGAAAGAGAGGAGAGAGATTGGCGAGGTCGGTGAGATTGGCATTGGGTAGGTGAGATTGGCAAGTGAAGCAAGGTGGAGGAAGAGAAAAAATCTGAGTGCTGGACAAAAAGAATGGAGAAGTGAAGAGTGCGGAGAGGGGAGTAACGAACAGAAATGAGAAAGGAGGACAAAAAAAATATTAAAATATTCGGACTAGAGTGAATGCAACATAAAATAATATACATTTTTTTTTTTTTACCTTTACTAAGAAGCCAAAATTTTTGGTTTTGGCTCCACCAGTGTAGCCTTAGTTTTGTAATTGGTGGTGCTAAAAATAGCAATATGGCTTTTTAGCACCACCAATACTAATGCTCTTAGAGCTGTCTCTTCTCCAATTCATCATGTGATGATTTATAAAACTATCTGCATGGGTATTATTTAATTAAACCACCTACATGACTTATTAAAAAGTCATATGACTAAAATGATGGAAGAAGTTAACAATGTTGAGTTTTAGACCTTTATTATCTAAGTTTTAAGCCCAAGTTGTCACTTAATTAGATTATGAATGGTCCTTGGTTAAAGTAATCAATCACTTATATTTTATAACAAATAAACAACATTAATAAAGAACACAACAATATGGTGAACTAGGAAAAACCTATAATAATTCCAAAGTAAAACCACTAGGATGTTTAACCTAGCAACCCCAAGGGAAAACAAATACACATAACTGAATAAATGTTTTACAACTGTGAGTAACTCTAAGTCTATAGACTTTATTTTTTCAGCTATTGAGATGTTGCACATGAACCTCTTGCACATGACTTCAATTATCCCTTGGAAGAATCTGATCCAGCACGGCCAAAATGGGCATTTACCTTTTTCGCCCAAAAGATGTAGCAAAATGTCTTTGTTTTGAAACTTGATTTTTAGATAATCGAGTTTCAATAAAAAACTTGATTTGATGAAAATCGAGTAATGTGAGAAATTTTACATGGAACTCGAGTTCCATGTATATATATATTTTTTTTAAAGTTTGATTTCACATAACTCGATTTTCTAAAAATCAAGTTTTTCATTGAAACTCAATTTTTAGAAAATCGAGTTTAAAACAGGAGCATTTTGCTAGATAGTTTTAAAACAGAGACATTTTGCTAGAAAGTTTTGGTGAAAGGGCCAAATACTCATTTTGGCCGACCCAACACTATTGTTTAGGAATATGTATCAACTTCAAAACACTCCATTTCTAAATATGCGTCAAGCTTGATCACCAATAAAGGATTTTGAGAGTGGGTAGCACTACAATCTTGAGATGTACTCTCTAAAACTTTCCAAAAGTCTTTGGAACGTCCTCTAAGGCTTTCTTTTTATATCATAGGCTTAGTAGAACAAATTACCCTAGAGACAAGGTCGGCTGAAGCCATATATCTAACTTGCTCATAGTTTGATCGATTGAAAAATTGTCAAAAGTTGTTGAATTATTGATGCTTGCTTAGTAACACGCATGAATGTTCAAAATGTGTGTAAAACACCCTTGAACGTTTAGACCCCAAATTACAAAATATCAATTCAAGCTTATTATCAAATAATTAATGTGCGAAACATGAACATAAGCCAAACACAGAATTGATAAACAATTTAAGTTAAATATAATCACATCCACAACATAAAATAAATGGCAAAGATAAAGGAAGAGAGACGCAAACACAAGGACAACACTCGATGTATTATCGAAGAGGAAACCGAAGCCCTCGACGTAAAACCTCTCCGTCGCCCTCCAAGCGGTCAATAATCCACTAGAAAATGTAGTTGGGATACATGAACAGCAATAAACCCTCAAAGCCTTAATCTACATAGGTACATAAGCCCTCCAAGCTTCTTACTCCAACGAGGTTGCGCCGAACCTTTTTCTTTTCTAGCTTACCGGATTCCGCTATAACCCATAGCATCAACCAATAACCATTGGTCCCTTCCAAACTGCTTCCCTTAGCACCAAACGAACCTTCTCACAGACGTGGGTGTGATGAGAAAAGGATTTGGTCAAGAACCTCTTAAGGATGTATCAATGGAGAGGAAGAGAGTAGAGGAATTTGAAGAGTCTCTTGGTGAAGATTGGGGATGAGGCAATCTTGTTTTTCTTTAGGGTTTCTCTCACAAAATTCTCTCTGGAAGCTTTCTCCATTTCGTGGGTATAAGGGTCTATATATAGTGGTGTATGTTTGGAATATGAAGAGTCAGTTTTTCCCAAACAGAGATGGTTGGCGGCTTGGCCTCGCGACTGGTCTAAGTCGCAAGTTCAAGTCGCGAGATAATGGCTTGGCCAGCCTAGGACTTTTGTCCTGTAGTGCGACAGCTGGCGTGACCCTTCACCTCCCCGCATGCTTCTTACGTGCATAACATTTGGCGGCTTGCAAGCTGCGAGTCAATTGCGAGTCCTAGCCGTGAGTCCCTGCTTCTTTGTACAAAGATGAGCAATTCTTCACACTCTCTCCACACACTACTCTTACATAAATCCCACCTAAATACAGGGTTACTAAATGCTAAATTACAAGCAAATTGGTACGGAATAAAGCCAACTAGATGGTTGATAAATTTCAACCTTACAATCTCCCCTTTTGGCTATTTCGTGATAAAACCTTGTAACAAACTCTAGACTTAACACGTGAGTTGGGAACAATTGGAAAACTCACTCACACCTAACTCTAGAATTTGTGAAACTTTCGAACCATAAGAACAAGAACTCCTGAAACACAACAACACAATAAGTTCATTGTATGCAGAAAACTTGTAACACATATGGAGCAAGCATAATGCGATCAAGCACAATAGAATAAAGCAATAAACCATGGCAAGACCAAAACAAGTAATCACTATAAACAAGTGATCACAATGCTTATTCACACTTGGAATGAACATCCGGACATTCAAGCTGACAAACACAAGGCAAATCACTTGAATGACCAATACTCAACCAATGCACAGTACATGAAGTATATACATCTAGGAATAAAGTCCTACAAGGGTGCAAGAGTGATAGTACTTAGAAGGAAATGCATAACATTTATGCATCTAGAAATAAAGTCCTACAAGGGCACAAGAGTGACAGTACTTAGAAGGAAATGCATAACATTTAGTTATAAGTACTGATTTAGCAAAGCACACAGGCTACAAAAAGCAAGCTACAAACCATAAAGCCTACAAAGTGCATAGAAACAAACCCTAAAAGCTTACAAAAGCAATATGGGTACAAAAACATAAACAGAAACCTTAAAAACCTACAAAGGTACCAGGTACAAACAAAAACATAAAGTAAGATATGCTGAATAACAACATATTATATACTGAATAACTTCCACCAAAGATTCAAAACTATCCAAGAGATATGAGATTTAGCCAAAAAATAACCTACACCAGTGTATCAAACCAATAAAACCAACAGTTAACCAAAACACAGTATCAAAGCTATAAACATAATAGCATATGATAAAGAAGGCTCCACCTTAAAATAATCACTCCCCCTCACGTGTAACCCAAAAATTCTCCCCCTTTTTGACCAGAACGGCAAAAGGGTCGCTGCTCCTAGTTGGTGTGAATGCTGTTAAACTTAGTTGAAAGTACATCAAGCTGATCCTGCATTACTATCATCCTTTCAGTATGCTGATTTTGAACCTCTCTAAGTCCATCATGCCTCTCCAGAACGATCTGAAATGCATTAGGAGGTACAGCTGATGAAGTAGAAGCTCTGCTCCTCTTGCTTCTACTCTTAGGTGTGGATGTCTGTCCTGCAACCTCTGCTTCAGTCTCCATTGGATCACCTTCTTCTTGGACATCCTCCTCTTCTTCACCTGGAAGACGACTTTGTATCCTTGTGAGAGTAAATTTGTTTATGGCCGATAGAGGAGTCATGAGATTGATATCTTGAGGGATTGCAACTCCTTTTGCTCTGAAAATTCTCATGAGAAGACTGGGAAATATCAGCTTGGGCCTTGAGGTGGTTCTAGTCTCATCCACAATTGTGTCATATATGTGAGAACTTATATCAATGAAGGTTTTTTTTTTGAGCTCCATGAGGAAGATAGCTCTGGCATTCGTAAGAGTGGTAATCTTTCTTATAGGATAGAAGTTAAACATCATGATAGTAGTCAAACACCACAATTCAGCAGAAAAGTCAGTAGTGTTGAGACATCTCTTTTCTTTAACACCACCAAGCCGAGACTGGACAATGTCCAATCTATCCTGTCTTTGTAGTTGGTGAACTCATAGTCCTCTAGTCCCTCAAGCCCCAGAACATCATCAATGTCATGAGCATCTATGGTGAACTCACGTCCTCTAATCCAGCAGTTCAGCTCATCATCCTTTATAACAGCATTTGCATAGAATTCCCATATTAAGGGTTCACACACAAGAGGTAGGTCACCTAGCAATTTCTCCTATCCTCTGCCTTCAAAGCATTCTGGAATGAAGGTATCTTTTAATTCATTTAGATCCACAAACCTCTCTTGGATAATTGTTCCCTTTATGAAAAAATCTCTATACCTTTCAAAGTGCTGAATAGACCTAAATAGGTTAGGGTCCATTTTCAGCCTTTTAGCAAATTTCTTAGCAGTAGTCTTCTTCTTTATAGGAGATGGGGCTAACTGTAAACAAACAGAAAGGGCCACAACAAGAGCAAAAAATAATATGTGGAAGTGCACACATATTAGTAATAATTTAGTGACAAAGAAGGTAACAAAATGTCAAAACAGCCCACAGACCAAGCACAGTTGATAACCAAAAGATGGATAGAACAAATCAGAACATCATCAAATCAAACAAGTTTATTTTGTATAGAACAAACAGGAGCAAGCAATAAGTAACAAGAGATGGACAGGGTAAATCACATTCAGACAGATGAGAGCAAATGTCAATGAAACATGTCATAATGAATATGAAATGTGCAAGAAAACCCCAAGGCAGCAACACACACATGATATGGTGATATAAAATCAAAACAATGCTTGCCACACACTTCAAAACTCGTTTATTCTGATAAACCCAAAATCACATTCAGAGTGAAACACAGAAAAACCCCAAAGCCATAAGCTTAAGGAGTAGATTCACAAACCAAAAACAATGCTCAAAACAAAGACAAGCAAACTGATGCAAAAACATGACACTAACTCTAAACAACAATAAGAGACATCAACCCCAAGCAAACACCCAACATTTTAGACAAACCCATGTTTGAACAAATTATTTCACAGAACACAGTTGCAACTCACAAAACAAGAAAATAAATATCAAATCAGTAAGAATGAAGTGAGATAGGGAAAACCCATACCTTTTTCTTGGTGTTTGATAAAGACATGATGCAAAAATGAAAGCATTTTCAGAGAGACACTGAGTGTTTGATAGAGAGAAATGGGGAAGATAATGAACAGTCACTGATATTCGAGGGAAAACTGAAAAACAATTTTAAAAACTGTCTTTAAAACACAAAACACGTGTTTTTCGTGACTGAATTAAGTCGCCAATCAGTCGCCAGGGTAAGCTGCGAAACACTGTGAAACTAAGATTTTCAAAAAATCTTCTAAGTGTTTTTCATGACTGGAAGGTCTACCCGTGAGATAGTCGCGAAATGAGCCACGAAAATCTCTGAGTACCCCTTGCGACTGGATCTTCCACTAGCAAACAAGTCGCCACACTAAGTTGTAAAAAATCATAAAAACTCAAATTTTGAAAAATTTTCTAAGTATTTTTCGCGACTGAGACCTTGACTCACCAGTGAGCTGTGAAAAATCTCGGAGTGGGCTTGCGATTGGAACATGTAACTGGACCTACCCGCGATTGAGTCGCCAAAACAGGGCAACACTGTTTTTGAAAATTTTGATATTTTTGTAAAAACAAAATACTTTCCAAAAATAAACTAAAACACTCAAAAATCTTTTTGTGTTTGATCAACAAAGATTGAGCTTGTGAAAACACATTTAAACAAGTACAATCACACAAATGAATATGACATTTATTGAACATAGACTTGTGTGTTGTGTGTGGATATCAAATATGAGATAGTCCTTAGTCTAATGTGAAGTTTCAATGATCAATTCAATCAAGGCATACACAACTAGTACTAGATAATGTGACCCATCTCAATAATAGAAGTATGCATATATTGTTAGGACATATATGTTTTAACTTGTTTAAGAACATATGTCACTTAGTTATGTAAATTGGCTAATCCTTTGACAAAACGCACTTTGCTTGTAATTGGGTAGTTCTAGGTGTTTTTAATACTTCAAGAAACAATGTTTCGAGATCAAGTGTTGAAGTCATCAAGTCTGTCAAAGAGAAAGCAAGTTGAAGTACAAAATTTATAAAGCTCGACACCTCTCGACAGCTACCTCAACACCTGCTATCTGTCGAGATTTAAAAAGTCAGATTTCCAACCTGATTTTCTTGGGATCCGTGAATATGTTTTTGGGCCTTCTTTTCTTCTAACCCTAAACATATAAAAGGATTATTTTAAGAGCCGTTTTGGGTGACACAAGTTGCATTATCATTGAGCAATCTCTGTTTAAGCAAATTGTGATCAACAGACGAAGTTCTTGACCTAGTTCATCTTCCATCAAGAAGTTGCTGTGTATTTGCACCATAGGGTTTTGTAACCAAGCATCTTCCTGCTTTTCATCAGAAAGGATGATCTGAAGAACTTTGCAGCCAACCATTCTTCATCAGTTGGTGTTCTGAAGTCGCGTACTTGGATCCGTGCATTGGTTAGTCACGTACTTGGGAGCCGTGCATCAAAGGTGGAGACTGTCACTACAGATCAATTCCAATTGGGTATTGGGGTAAGGGTTCAACTGTAGGTTGGTAAGGTACTTGGGATTCCTTTACTTGTAACCGCTTGATTTGATAATAGTGGAGTTTCGGGAGTGGTGACCTGAAAATCACCCGGTGGGGTTTTTGCCATTAGGGTTTTCCCCATTCGTAAACAAATCACCGTGTTATTTATTTTCCACTGCATATTTAGTTGATTGGTGATTTGTTTGTGCTTCCATAAAATTGCATGATTAATTAATTAATTAATTACTTGGCTAAATTAATTAATTAGGGTTAATCACAAGGGGTCATTCATATTGTGACCTATCAAGTGGTATCAGAGCAGGCACACTCTGATTAGGTTTTAATCTTTGCTGTGTTTGATCCATTGACCCCTGTTTGTCATGGATAGAGGACAATCTTTAATTATACCTCCTTTATTTGATGGCACTAACTATGCATACTGGAAAGTACGCATGAGAGCTTTCTTGTAGTCTTTAGATGAAAAGGTGTGGCAAGCTGTAGAGATTGGCTGGACTAAGCCAACAGAAGATCCGGCATAATGAGTTGACATGGAAGATGCACAAGCCCATTAAAGAGAGGCGAATTGTGATTTTTTTCTGCCTGAAAAATTTAGCTCTAAAACAATTTAGAGCATCCACGTTGGTGCCATAAATTTAACAATTTGGTACCATAAAAAACTATTTTATCTATTTTATATTTACATTTTACAAAATACCAATATTAGTAATTTTATTTTAACTTTCAACACAATGAAATAATATAAATAATAAAATAAAATAGTGTATTTACTATAATAAAATGATATATTCTCTACAATAAACAACAATCACAGCCACTGCTACCACACTATCACTGCCACCACCACCGCAACAACTGCCACCATCAAAAAAATTATTTTTTTTTCTCACTAATATTAGCTAGTAATAACCTACCACTTAAAAATATTATGAAAATATTGTGGTAGAATTTTTTAATTTTAATTTCTTATTATTCTTTATTTTATATTTCCCTTTATCTCTTTATTTGGTTTCATCCATAAACGTATTTTTTTTTTTTCCTCTTTTTTTCTCCTCCACGCATGTATACTTCTCTTAATTGTCCTTCACACACATATACTTCCTTATCTTCACTCTATCTTCATTTGCATTTTTGTTTTTCTGCTTCAGCTCTCTCTCTCTCTCTCTCTCTCTCTCTCTCTCTCTCATATGGGTCAAATTTGGTCTTTTTTTTATTTTTATTTTTCTTTTTTATCGTTTTGATTTGATTAGTTTTAGTATTGTAGTCTAAGTTGTATTTTGATTGTGATTGAGTTTTGATAGAGATGTTTGAGAGAGAAAAGATTTGGAATGGATGAATGAAGGAAGAAAGAAAAAAAAAAATGAAAGAGAGGAGAGAGATTGGCGAGGTCGGTGAGATTGGCATTGGGTAGGTGAGATTGGCAAGTGAAGCAAGGTGGAGGAAGAGAAAAAATCTGAGTGCTGGACAAAAAGAATGGAGAAGTGAAGAGTGAGGAGAGGGGAGTAACGGACAGAAATGAGAAAGGAGGACAAAAAAATATTAAAATATTCGGACTAGAGTGAATGCAACATAAAATAATATACATTTTTTTTTTTTACCTTTACTAAGAAGCCAAAATTTTTGGTTTTGGCTCCACCAGTGTAGCCTTAGTTTTGTAATTGGTGGTGCTAAAAATAGCAATATGGCTTTTTAGCACCACCAATACTAATGCTCTTAGAGCTGTCTCTTCTCCAATTCATCATGTGATGATTTATAAAACTATCTGCATGGGTATTATTTAATTAAACCACCTACATGACTTATTAAAAAGTCATATGACTAAAATGATGGAAGAAGTTAACAATGTTGAGTTTTAGACCTTTATTATCTAAGTTTTAAGCCCAAGTTGTCACTTAATTAGATTATGAATGGTCCTTGGTTAAAGTAATCAATCACTTATATTTTAGAACAAATAAACAACATTAATAAAGAACACAACAATATGGTGAACTAGGAAAAACCTATAATAATTCCAAAGTAAAACCACTAGGATGTTTAACCTAGCAACCCCAAGGGAAAACAAATCCACATAACTGAATAAATGTTTTACAACTGTGAGTAACTCTAAGTCTATAGACTTTATTTTTCAGCTATTGAGATGTTGCACATGAACCTCTCGCACATGACTTCAATTATCCCTTGGAAGATTCTGATCTAGCATGGCCAAAATGGGCATTTACCTTTTTCGCCCAAAAGATGTAGCAAATGTCCTTGTTTTGAAACTTGATTTTTAGATAATCGAGTTTCAATAAAAAACTTGATTTGATGAAAATCGAGTAATGTGAGAAATTTTACATGGAACTCGAGTTCCATGTATATATACATATTTTTTAAAGTTTGATTTCACATAACTCGATTTTCTAAAAATCAAGTTTTTCATTGAAACTCAATTTTTAGAAAATCGAGTTTAAAACAGGAGCATTTTGCTAGATAGTTTTAAAACAGAGACATTTTGCTAGAAAGTTTTGGTGAAAGGGCCAAATACTCATTTTGGCCACCCAACACTATTGTTTAGGAATATGTATCAACTTCAAAACACTCCATTTCTAAATATGCGTCAAGCTTGATCACCAATAAAGGATTTTGAGAGTGGGTAGCACTACAATCTTGAGATGTACTCTCTAAAACTTTCCAAAAGTCTTTGGAACGTCCTCTAAGGCTTTCTTTTTATATCATAGGCTTAGTAGAACAAATTACCCTAGAGACAAGGTCGGCTGAAGCCATATATCTAACTTGCTCATAGTTTGATCGATTGAAAAATTGTCAAAAGTTGTTGAATTATTGATGCTTGCTTAGTAACACGCATGAATGTTCAAAATGTGTGTAAAACACCCTTGAACGTTTAGACCCCAAATTACAAAATATCAATTCAAGCTTATTATCAAAAATTAATGTGCGAAACATGAACATAAGCCAAACACAGAATTGATAAACAATTTAAGTAAATATAATCACATCCACAACATAAAATAAATGGCAAAGATAAAGGAAGAGAGATGCAAACACAAGGACAACACTCGATGTATTATCGAAGAGGAAACCGAAACTCTGACGTAAAACCTCTCCGTCGCCCTCCAAGCGGTCAATAATCCACTAGAAAATGTAGTTGGGATACATGAACACAATAAACCCTCAAAGCCTAATCTACATAGGTACATAAGCCCTCCAAGCTTCTTCTCCAACGAGTTGCGCCGAACCTTTTTCTTTTCTAGCTTACCGGATTCCGCTATAACCCATAGCATAACAATAACCATTGGTCCCTTCCAAACTGCTTCCCTTAGCACCAAACGAACCTTCTCACAGACGTGGGTGTGATGAGAAAAGGATTTGGTCAAGAACCTCTTAAGGATGTATCAATGGAGAGGAAGAGAGTAGAGGAATTTGAAGAGTCTCTTGGTGAAGATTGGGGATGAGGCAATCTTGTTTTTCTTTAGGGTTTCTCTCACAAAATTCTCTCTGGAAGCTTCTCCATTTCGTGGGTATAAGGGTCTATATATAGTGGTGTATGTTTGGAATAGAAGAGTCAGTTTTTCCCAAACAGAGTGGTTGGCGGCTTGGCCTCGCGACTGGTCTAAGTCGCAGTTCAAGTCGCGAGATAATGGCTTGGCCAGCCTAGGACTTTTGTCCTGTAGTGCGACAGCTGGCGTGACCCTTCACCTCCCCGCATGCTTCTTACGTGCATAACATTTGGCGGCTTGCAAGCTGCGAGTCAGTCGCAGTCCTAGCCGTGAGTCCCTGCTTCTTTGTACAAAGATGAGCAATTCTTCACACTCTCTCCACACACTACTCTTACATAAATCCCACCTAAATACAGGGTTACTAAATGCTAAATTACAAGCAAATTGGTACGGAATAAAGCCAACTAGATGGTTGATAAATTTCAACCTTACAATCTCCCTTTTGGCTATTTCGTGATAAAACCCTGTAACAAACTCTAGACTTAACACGTGAGTTGGGAACAATTGGAAAACTCACTCACACCTAACTCTAAAATTTGTGAAACTTTTGAACCATAAGAACAAGAACTCCTGAAACACAACAACACAATAAGTTCATTGTATGCAGAAAACTTGTAACACATATGGAGCAAGCATAATGCGATCAAGCACAATAGAATAAAGCAATAAACCATGGCAAGACCAAAACAAGTAATCACTATAAACAAGTGATCACAATGCTTATTCACACTTGGAATGAACATCCGGACATTCAAGCTGACAAACACAAGGCAAATCACTTGAATGACCAATACTCAACCAATGCACAGTACATGAAGTATATCATCTAGGAATAAAGTCCTACAAGGGTGCAAGAGTGATAGTACTTAGAAGGAAATGCATAACATTTATGCATCTAGAAATAAAGTCCTACAAGGGCACAAGAGTGACAGTACTTAGAAGGAAATGCATAACATTTAGTTATAAGTACTGATTTAGCAAAGCACACAGGCTACAAAAAGCAAGCTACAAACCATAAAGCCTACAAAGTGCATAGAAACAAACCCTAAAAGCTTACAAAAGCAATATGGGTACAAAAACATAAACAGAAACCTTAAAAACCTACAAAGGTACCAGGTACAAACAAAAACATAAAGTAAGATATGCTGAATAACAACATATTATATACTGAATAACTTCCACCAAAGATTCAAAACTATCCAAGAGATATGAGATTTAGCCAAAAAATAACCTACACCAGTGTATCAAACCAATAAAACCAACAGTTAACCAAAACACAGTATCAAAGCTATAAACATAATAGCATATGATAAAGAAGGCTCCACCTTAAAATAATCACTCCCCCTCACGTGTAACCCAAAAATTCTCCCCTTTTTGACCAGAACGGCAAAAGGGTCGCTGCTCCTAGTTGGTGTGAATGCTGTTAAACTTAGTTGAAAGTACATCAAGCTGATCCTGCATTACTATCATCCTTTCAGTATGCTGATTTTGAACCTCTCTAAGTCCATCATGCCTCTCCAGAACGATCTGAAATGCATTAGGAGGTACAGCTGATGAAGTAGAAGCTCTGCTCCTCTTGCTTCTACTCTTAGGTGTGGATGTCTGTCCTGCAACCTCTGCTTCAGTCTCCATTGGATCACCTTCTTCTTGGACATCCTCCTCTTCTTCACCTGGAAGACGACTTTGTATCCTTGTGAGAGTAAATTTGTTTATGGCCGATAGAGGAGTCATGAGATTGATATCTTGAGGGATTGCAACTCCTTTTGCTCTGAAAATTCTCATGAGAAGACTGGGAAATATCAGCTTGGGCCTTGAGGTGGTTCTAGTCTCATCCACAATTGTGTCATATATGTGAGAACTTATATCAATGAAGGTTTTTTTTTTGAGCTCCATGAGGAAGATAGCTCTGGCATTCGTAAGAGTGGTAATCTTTCTTATAGGATAGAAGTTAAACATCATGATAGTAGTCAAACACCACAATTCAGCAGAAAAGTCAGTAGTGTTGAGACATCTCTTTTCTTTAACACCACCAAGCCGAGACTGGACAATGTCCAATCTATCCTGTCTTTGTAGTTGGTGAACTCATAGTCCTCTAGTCCCTCAAGCCCAGAACATCATCAATGTCATGAGCATCTATGGTGAACTCACGTCCTCTAATCCAGCAGTTCAGCTCATCATCCTTTATAACAGCATTTGCATAGAATTCCCATATTAAGGGTTCACACACAAGAGGTAGGTCACCTAGCAATTTCTCCTATCCTCTGCCTTCAAAGCATTCTGGAATGAAGGTATCTTTTAATTCATTTAGATCCACAAACCTCTCTTGGATAATTGTTCCCTTTATGAAAAAATCTCTATACTTTCAAAGTGCTGAATAGACCTAAATAGGTTAGGGTCCATTTTCAGCCTTTTAGCAAATTTCTTAGCAGTAGTCTTCTTCTTTATAGGAGATGGGGCTAACTGTAAACAAACAGAAAGGGCCACAACAAGAGCAAAAAATAATATGTGGAAGTGCACACATATTAGTAATAATTTAGTGACAAAGAAGGTAACAAATGTCAAAACAGCCCACAGACCAAGCACAGTTGATAACCAAAAGATGGATAGAACAAATCAGAACATCATCAAATCAAACAAGTTTATTTTGTATAGAACAAACAGGAGCAAGCAATAAGTAACAAGAGATGGACAGGGTAAATCACATTCAGACAGATGAGAGCAAATGTCAATGAAACATGTCATAATGAATATGAAATGTGCAAGAAAACCCCAAGGCAGCAACACACACATGATATGGTGATATAAAATCAAAACAATGCTTGCCACACACTTCAAAACTCGTTTATTCTGATAAACCCAAAATCACATTCAGAGTGAAACACAGAAAAACCCCAAAGCCATAAGCTTAAGGAGTAGATTCACAAACCAAAAACAATGCTCAAAACAAAGACAAGCAAACTGATGCAAAAACATGACACTAACTCTAAACAACAATAAGAGACATCAACCCCAAGCAAACACCCAACATTTTAGACAAACCCATGTTTGAACAAATTATTTCACAGAACACAGTTGCAACTCACAAAACAAGAAAATAAATATCAAATCAGTAAGAATGAAGTGAGATAGGGAAAACCCATACCTTTTTCTTGGTGTTTGATAAAGACATGATGCAAAAATGAAAGCATTTTCAGAGAGACACTGAGTGTTTGATAGAGAGAAATGGGGAAGATAATGAACAGTCACTGATATTCGAGGGAAAACTGAAAAACAATTTTAAAAACTGTCTTTAAAACACAAAACACTGTTTTTCGTGACTGAATTAAGTCGCCAATCAGTCGCCAGGGTAAGCTGCGAAACACTGTGAAACTAAGATTTTCAAAAAATCTTCTAAGTGTTTTTCATGACTGGAAGGTCTACCCGTGAGATAGTCGCGAAATGAGCCACGAAAATCTCTGAGTACCCCTTGCGACTGGATCTTCCACTAGCAAACAAGTCGCCACACTAAGTTGTAAAAAATCATAAAAACTCAAATTTTGAAAAATTTTCTAAGTATTTTTCGCGACTGAGACCTTGACTCACCAGTGAGCTGTGAAAAATCTCGGAGTGGGCTTGCGATTGGAACATGTAACTGGACCTACCGCGATTGAGTCGCCAAAACAGGGCAACACTGTTTTTGAAAATTTTGAATTTTTGTAAAAACAAAATACTTTCCAAAAATAAACTAAAACACTCAAAAATCTTTTTGTGTTTGATCAACAAAGATTGAGCTTGTGAAAACACATTTAAACAAGTACAATCACACAAATGAATATGACATTTATTGAACATAGACTTGTGTGTTGTGTGTGGATATCAAATATGAGATAGTCCTTAGTCTAATGTGAAGTTTCAATGATCAATTCAATCAAGGCATACACAACTAGTACTAGATAATGTGACCCATCTCAATAATAGAAGTATGCATATATGACCTCCCACATAAATTGAGTACAATTCTTTTTGAAACTTTTCATTTGCTCCATTTTTAACATATCATTTGATTTTTTTTTTTTGAATAAACATATCTCATTGTGAGATCAATGCCTGAAATTTTGAATATTTCAATTTAATGGTTAGCCTTTGGCTTTTGGGCATCATTCAATTTATTTTGGTCGCTTTCCCTTTTTCCTAGTCAAATACTAGTATGTACGATAGGTTTTTGCAATTCAATATCTCTTTTCATTTGGAGATTTACATTTGGTGAGCTCTTTGAGTAAAGTAATAATAAAAATGGGAAGATATATAGGCATAAGTCTATGCATGTCTTAAGATCAGCAAAACTATTCACTAATCATTCATGACAAGGTTGAAGATCTATTTTACAATAGTCACATAGATTTTAGAATTTCTTCCACAATGATATGAGTGCATAAAAGACAAGCTAAGCTTGTTAAATGCACAAAGCCATTAGTACAAAGGTACAAAGCAAAACTTACTTTGAGACAAGCTCAACAAAGATGATCAAACTTTTAGGATTTTCTACTTTTTATGTGTTTTTGGATTTTTGACACAAAAGCAGTAAAAGATTTAACAAAAATCAACTTAAATAACAATGTAGAAACATTTGAACCAAAGACAAACACACAAACACTATAATAACCTAAAAACTAGCAAGAAGCACACAACCAACATATTCACACACATGGGAAGTATTAATGCATGGACATGTTGTTATGCTTATGCATGAGTACCCTTCGTCACCACACGTCACATGCGTTTGGGTGATATCCTTGACAGATTGGGTACAAGAGTTAGGACTTTCAAACCTTCTTATGAAAGCTTTCAAGCAATTTGTGAATGCACCAATCATCTTTATAACGTCCATCATTCCTGGATCAAGGTTTTGACTTCTTGGTTGCTCTCTACCCCAAGACCTCTTGTCATTTCTCCTTCCTCTTGATCGAAGAGCCGTTGCATTGTTCAATGCTCTTAGCTTGTGATAGGTTGGTCTAGTATGTCCTTGCAATCCGCAATAATGACACAAATAGTTCGTTCTAAGACCCTGTTGTGATCTTGGAAGTGATCTTCCTCTAGCTCCAAATCTGGCTTTTGATTGATTATGGGACTTGTTAAACATCCGTTGATTAGCCATATTCTTCTTCCTCTTAGCCTTAACTTTCTCAAGAATAGGCTTATCCACAGCCGTCTCTTTGGCCTTTACAAACTTCACTTTTTTGGTGACATTGGTTGATGAGCTACTCCCTCTGGTATATCCCAACCCGTACTTGTCTGAGGCATGTTTTTGAGATGAAATAACATCATCTAGCTTCTTAGAGGAGACCTATCTATCTTGGCATNCTGGACTAAGCCAACAGAAGATCCGGCCGATTGGGATGATACTAAGATCAAGGCAGCTAACTTCAATAGCAGAGCGTTAAATGCCCTATTTAGTGCAGTCACAAATGAGGAGTTCAAAAAGATATCCTCAACTAAAACTGCTAAGGAGGCTTGGATCATCCTCCAGACTACCTATGAAGGAACAAAGGCTGTCAAAGACTCAAAGCTTCAGAGGCTCACTACAAGCTTTGAAGAAATTAAGATGGAGGAGGATGAGTCATTTGATGAGTTCTATGCCAAGCTCAAGGACATAGTAAACTCGGCCTTCAATCTTGGGGAAACCATCCCAGAACCCAAGATTGTAAGGAAGGTGCTCAGATCTCTACCTGAGAGATTCCATGCCAAGATTACGGCGATAGAAGAATCAAAGGACATTGACAAGATTCCTTTTACTGAGCTGGTACGAAACTTGCAAACCTATGAGATAGGATTATCTAGGATGGGCAAGTCAAGTAAAGGTAAAAGCATGGCCTTGAAGGCAAAGAACAGTGATACAGATGAGTCTTCCGATGATGAAGATTCCAAGATGAAGTCCTACATCACTCGGCAGTTCAAGAAGTTTATGAAGAATGCCAATGGAAGGAGCTTTGATAAGGACCGGAGGCAGTTCAGTTCTTCACAATCTAAAAGCCAAGACAAAGGGAAGAAGGATGCTAAGGATGGAAGTCAGTACACTGTTCCTGCAGGACCAAAATGCTTTGGATGTCATAGGTTCGGACGCATGAAAAATGAGTGTCCTACATATCTCAAGAGCATTGGGAAGAGCAAGGCACTTGCTGCAACTCTAAGTGACATTGAGCCTGAAAATGATTTCGACAATGAGGATGACGGAATCTTAAATGCCTTCACCACCACAGTCAATCCTACTGAAGGGATCGTTGAAGAAGTGGATGAAGAAGAAGAACTGATGGAATCAAAATTTGAGAAAATGGATGATCAAGATGATATCCATTCAGCCTATGAGAAGCTTTATAAGCTCTCTGAAAAGCATGAGAAATTTACAGGCTGGCCACCAAGAAGCTCAGTGATGTGGAACTTGATCGTGAAGAGTTGTCCACAAAGTTTGATGAGGCGAATCAAACTATTGAAGCACTGAGATTTGAAAACACCTTTTGGCTAAGAAGACCAAGAAGCTTGAAGCAGAGCTATTTCAAGTCAGAGCTCAACTAGAGAGGACTTCAAGTGGAAAGCTTGATGAGATGCTTAGCAATCAGAAATCTGCTTCGGATCGAACTGGTTTGGGGTATGGTATTTCTTTCTCAAATACTGCTTCTACTAGCAATACTGTTTTTGTTCCTCCTGCTAATAATACTGAAATTGAGAATACTGATGTCAAAACTGAATTAGCTAGTGAGAACTTAGATAAGGGTAAATCTATCTTAGGAGCACCCCCTAAGTAAGATAAGAAAGATGATAAAAATCCTAGGGCTAAGAAGGCTAACTCTCAAAAGCCTAAACAGAAGAAGCAGCATCTCTGTCATCATTGTGGAGCTGCCGGTCATACTAGACCAAATTGCTATAAGTGGTTAGCCACTCAACAGAGCAATGGCGTGATAGCATATGGAAACCATAATCAGCTTCAATGAGCTTGCACTACCTCTTGCTCAAGAAATCTTACTTTTGTGTAAGCTTCTGATAGCTCACCATTAAGTGATTCAATCTCACACTTTGCCATCTTGTATCGTACCAGCAGACTTTTGTAATCTTCCTTAGCTCTCTTCATCTTCTTCACAACCGCCTTTGCCACCTTTGCATACTCACCCGATTTCTCAAGAAGTAAGGCATAATTCTCTTGAAGACCAGATGTATCTTTATCTTCTTCAGCCTCTGATTCTTTAACAACCCCAATAAACTCCAACTCAGAATGTTTGCCAAGCTCCTTCACAAGTGAACCCAAATCATCCGAGTATTCCACATGTACAATGGTCGTGAATGCAGAGTAATTTCCTTCTCCGTCACAGCTATCTTCAGAGTCAGAGTTTGATGAATTAGTATCACTCAAGGTAGTAGCATAGACCTTTCCTTTTGACTTCAAATAGTTGGGAAATTCCTTTTTGAAGTGTCCATGTCCATGTCCATTACACTCGAAATAAGTAATTCCTTGAGAAGACTGGGAATCTTTACTATCTTTCCTTCAGAATTCTTTCTTCTCCTTCCTGAAACTCTGAAATTTTCCTTTGTCACTAAATTTTTCACCGTTCTTAAGCTTTAAGAATTTCCAGAAATTCTTTACAAGGTATGCCACATCTTTATCTACTACATCCTCTTTCGAAGAGTAATGAGATACCACTCTCTCATCAATTGTTTTAAGAGCAAGTGATTTGTTCTTCTTTTGTGTGGGCAGTGACAATTCATACATCTGTAATGAACTGACCAGCTCTTGAACTTTAATGTCGTCAAGATCTTTGCTCTTTTCAATAGCTGTTACTTTGGCATGAAAACTTTCCGGTAGTGACCGAAGGATCTTCCTTACAATTTTAGAATCCTCCATCTTTTCTCCTAAGTTAAATTTGCCGACGACCATCTCGTTTAGCTTATTGTAAAAAAATTCAAAAGACTCATCCTCACTCATCTTTAGCTCCTCAAAGTGAGTGGTCAACATCTGGAGTTTGGTGTCCTTCACCTTCTTAGTCCTTTCATAAGTTTTCTCCAGAATTTCCCATGCTTCCTTAGTAATGGTGATATGTGAAATCCTGTGAAATTCATCTGAAGAGATACCATAGAAAATAACATTCAAAGCTTTACTGTTAGCATTAACCGCTGTAAGAGCTGCCTTATCCCAAGTGGATTTGGCAGCCTCTAGTTTAGTCCAACCAACCTCAACAGCATCCCACACAGCATCATCAATAGAACACAAAAACGCCCTCATATGGACTTTCCAAAATGTATAATTATTACCATAAAAAAATGGTGACACATTTAGGGATTGAGATCTATCCATCTCAAAATGGGGTTAAGGATCACACTAAGGTATTTAAACTACAACAAGTGCACCTACTCTGATACCAATTGAATGTTCAAAATGTGTGTAAAACACCCTTGAACGTTTAGACCCAAAATTACAAAATATCAATTTAAGCTTATTATCAAACAATTAATGTGCGGAACATGAACATAAGCCAAACACAGAATTGATAAATAATCTAAGTCAAATATAATTGTACGGCCCCCACACCATGACCCGTAGCGGGCCTTGAACATCGACCTGGGTATATGGCCCGTGAGGCCCATCTCCCTTTGCCAAGCGGCCCACCCCCGAGTCGCGCCTGCCACGGGCCCAAGCTTTGCCTCTTCATTGCTTCTCGAAGAAACCCCTTCCCGAGTCTTAACATAGCTCGCGGGACACCCCGCCCCGTACCAGATTGGTCATGCCACGGGAAGACACCGCGGCCGGGAACTATCGCGGAGATGGGAACCAAGTTCCAACGCCACCCTCACCACTTCCCATGACTACCTAACTATCCACTTACGATCAATAATACTGGACCGCCTGTTGCACTTATTGGCAAATAATCATGACCTCTTCGCCATTCCTGAACTATAAATACAGGAAGTTTTGAGAAGAGAGGGGTTGGAAAAAGGAGGAGAGGAAGAGTGAAAACAGAGAAAACAGAGTGAGGAAGCGGTTCAGAGCCCCGAGGAG
The DNA here is from genome assembly GCF_002906115.3 of Quercus suber. Taxonomy (NCBI): domain Eukaryota; kingdom Viridiplantae; phylum Streptophyta; class Magnoliopsida; order Fagales; family Fagaceae; genus Quercus; species Quercus suber. The sequence goes on from NW_027069563.1 coordinate 417,538, forward strand.
AGGAAAGCGATTTCGTTGGGCCTTGGCGTTCAGAACGACCCAGTGTAGGAAATCCAAACCCACGATACAAGTAAGTTGTGAGCCCAAGTAAGGCCCAGCCCAACAGGGTTTCGGTTTTGGGCGCGTACAA
>NW_027069563.1:419816-659692 GCF_002906115.3 Quercus suber
ATCTCCCTTTGCCAAGCGGCCCACCCCCGAGTCGCGCCTGCCACGGGCCCAAGCTTTGCCTCTTCATTGCTTCTCGGAGAAACCCCTTCCCGAGTCTTAACATAGCTCGCGGGACACCCCGCCCCGTACAAGATTGGTCATGCCACGGGAAGGCACCGCGGCCGGGAACTATCGCGGAGGTGGGAACCAAGTTCCAACGCCACCCTCACCACTTCCCATGACTACCTAACTATCCACTTACGATCGATAATACTGGACCGCCTGTTGACTTATTGGCAAATAATCATGACCTCTTCGCCATTCCTGAACTATAAATACAGGAAGTTTTGAGAAGAGGGGGGTTGGAAAAAAAAAAGGAGGAGAGGAAGAGTGAAAACAGAGAAAACAGAGTGAGGAAGCGGTTCAGAACCCCGAGGAGAGGAAAGCGATTTCGTTGGGCCTTGGCGTTCAGAACGACCCAGTGTAGAAATCCAAACCCACGATACAAGTAAGTTGTGAGCCCAAGTAAGGCCCAGCCCAACAGGGTTTCGGTTTTGGGCGCGTACAATTGGCGCCGTCTGTGGGAAATCCTACTAAGCAGTGGTTCCGCCGAGACTCGCGTACAGGATAGATGTCTAGAGGTGGAGCGAGAGTGACTCGGCAGGGTCTTCCAGGGGCTCTACCTGGCGGGAACGGAGGCAAAAGAGCCGCGAGGATCCGGTTACGAGCAGCAGGAAGAATGGTCCGGCCTTGGAGAGGGTCGTATCAAACGGGGAGAACGGTATCCCACGCTTCCAGACGTGGGCAGCCTGACGTCAGGGATGAAGAGCTTGAGCGGCTACGGAGGTTAGTACAAGAACTGGAACTGGAAAGCACGAAACGAGCGCCGCCGAGCCGGTCAAGACGCCCGAGATAGAAGGCCGGACGATGAGGAATAGAGGCGCGGACTGGCTCGAATCGACCAGATCACACCACCACAGGGAGCACTCGCACTCGAGGGAGTCCCGTCGCCTCCGAGACCGTTCCGTTCAGCGGAATCTTACCGGCGCAATATCGCTCCGGTCCCGAGAATACGAAAATCGGGGCTCAGATTCTCCAGAGGGACGACCAAGGAATGCAGCTATGGATGCTATGAGCCGTGCATTGCGCAAGAATAGGCTTATCCACAGCCGTCTCTTTGGCCTTTACAAACTTCACTTTTTTGGTGACATTGGTTGATGAGCTACTCCCTCTGGTATATCCCAACCCGTACTTGTCTGAGGCATGTTTTTGAGATGAAATAACATCATCTAGCTTCTTGGAGGAGACCCTATCTATCTTGGCATGAGCTTGCACTACCTCTTGCTCAAGAAATCTTACTTTTGTGTAAGCTTCTGATAGCTCACCATTAAGTGATTCAATCTCACACTTTGCCATCTTGTATCGTACCAGCAGACTTTTGTAATCTTCCTTAGCTCTCTTCATCTTCTTCACAATTGCCTTTGCCACCTTTGCATACTCACCCGATTTCTCAAGAAGTAAGGCATAATTCTCTTGAAGACCAGATGTATCTTCATCTTCTTCAGCCTCTGATTCTTTAACAACCCCAATAAACTCCAACTCAGAATGTTTGCCAAGCTCCTTCACAAGTGAACCCAAATCATCCGAGTATTCCACATGTGCAATGGTCGTGAATGCAGAGTAATTTCCTTCTCCGTCACAGCTATCTTCAGAGTCAGAGTTTGATGAATTAGTATCACTCAAGGTAGTAGCATAGACCTTTCCTTTTGACTTCAAATAGTTGGGACATTCCTTTTTGAAGTGTCCATGTCCATGTCCATTACACTCGAAATAAATAATTCCTTGAGAAGACTGGGAATCTTTACTATCTTTCCTTCAGAATTCTTTCTTCTCCTTCCTGAAACTCTGAAATTTTCCTTTGTCACTAAATTTTCCACCGTTCTTAAGCTTTAAGAATTTCCAGAAATTCTTTACAAGGTATGCCACATCTTTATCTACTACATCCTCTTTCGAAGAGTAATGAGATACCACTCTCTCATCAATTGTTTTAAGAGCAAGTGATTTGCTCTTCTTTTGTGTGGGCAGTGACAATTCATACATCTGTAATGAACTGACCAGCTCTTGAACTTTAATGTCGTCAAGATCTTTGCTCTTTTCAATAGCTGTTACTTTGGCACGAAAACTTTCCGGTAGTGACCGAAGGATCTTCCTTACAATTTTAGAATCCTCCATCTTTTCTCCCAAGTTAAATTTGCCGACGACCATCTCCTTTAGCTTATTGTAAAAAAAGTCAAAAGACTCATCCTCACTCATCTTTAGCTCCTCAAAGCAAGTGGTCAACATCTGGAGTTTAGTGTCCTTCACCTTCTTAGTCCCCTCATAAGTTTTCTCCAGAATTTCCCATGCTTCCTTAGTAATGGTGATATGTGAAATCCTGTGAAATTCATCTGAAGAGATACCACAGAAAATAACATTCAAAGCTTTACTGTTAGCATTAACCGCTGTAAGAGCTGCCTTATCCCAAGTGGATTTGGCAGCCTCTAGCTTAGTCCAACCAACCTCAACAGCATCCCACACAGTATCATCAATAGAACACAAAAACGCCCTCATATGGACTTTCCAAAATGTATAATTATTACCATAAAAAAATGGTAACACATTTAGGGATTGAGACCTATCCATCTCAAAATAGGGTTAAGGATCACACTAAGATATTTAAACTACAACAAGTGCACCTACTCTGATACCAATTGAATGTTCAAAATGTGTGTAAAACACCCTTGAACGTTTAGACCCAAAATTACAAAATATCAATTTAAGCTTATTATCAAACAATTAATGTGCGGAACATGAACATAAGCCAAACACAAAATTGATAAATAATCTAAGTCAAATATAATCACATCCACAACATAAAATAAATGGCAAAGATAAAGGAAGAAAGATGCAAACACAAGGACAACACTCGATGTGTTATCGAAGATGAAACCAAAGCCCTCGACGTAAAACCTCTCCGCCGCCCTCCAAGCGATCAATAATCCACTAGAAAGTGTAGTTGGGATACATGAACAGCAATAGACCCTTCAAGCCTAATCTACTCAGGTACCTAAATCCTCCAAACTTCTTGCTCCAACGAGGTTACGCCAAACCTTTTTCTTTTCTAGCTTACAAGATTCCGCTATAACCCATAGCATCAACCAATAACCATTGGTCCCTTCCAAACTGCTTTCCTTAGCACCAAATGAACCTTCTCACAGACATGGGTGTGATAAGAAAATGATTTGATCAAGAACCTCTCAAGGATGTATCAATGGAGAGGAAAAGAGAAAAGGAATTTGAAGAGTCTCTTAATGAAGATTGGGGATGAGGCAATCTTGTTTTTCTCTAGGGTTTCTCTCACAAAATTCTCTCTGGAAGCTCTCTCCATTTCGTGGGTATAAGGGTCTATATATAGTGGTGTCTGTTTGGAATACGAAGAGTTAGTTTTTCCCAAACAGGGCTGGTTGGCGGCTTAGCCTCGCAACTGGTCTAAGTCGCGAGTTCAAGTCACGAGATAACGGCCTGGCTAGCTTGGGACTTTTGTCCTGTAGTGCAACAGCTAGCGTAACCCTTCACCTCCCCGTATGCTTCTTACGTGCACAGCATTTGGCGGCTTGTAAGTCGCGAGTCAGTCGCGAGTCCCTGCTTCTTTGCACAAAGATGAGAAATTCTTCACACTCTCTTTACACACTACCCTTACGTGAATCCCACCTAAATACAGAGTTACTAAGTGCTAAATTACAAGCAAATTAGCACAGAATAAAGCCAACTAGATGGTTGATAAATTTCAATCTTACAATGCAGATACTAGGTAGCTATCTTGACATACAAAATGCTTCTAAAAACAACATATATCATGATTTTTAAATCTGTACCGTTCAATGAATCGTTAAAGAGAGAGGTTCAAGATTTTGAAGGTCGAACTAAAGTTGAATTGTGGTCGAACTGTGATAACGACATAATTAATTTAATAATTATTTAAAATATAAATAAAAATATTAAATTAATACAAATAGAAAAATAAAATAAAATAATCAAATTAAATGTATTTTTCATAAATATTCCATAACTTATTTAACATGCTAGTGTCTAAATAAAATGTCATCATCTCGTTAACAAAAACAAAACAATTGATGCACTTAGATATTTTGAACAAAAATTGAATAATAATAATAATAATAATATAAAAAGCTATTTATTCCATGTTGACAGAGTCATGGCAGTTATGGTACAAAATTTTGAACTAAAGTAGCATTGTGCAATCAAAGCACGTGGGTAGGTGGCTCGACAGGCCAGCCATAGGCACTAGCACAGTGTACACTACACACTTAATAAAAAGACACAAAACTAAGTTAAAAAGAAAAGAAATGCATTGTGCAAAACACACCACAAAAATAGAGGGTGTGACTTTGGTCTTCACGAAAGAAGAAGAAAGAAACACAAAGACGTGTGTTATTTTAGTTTTATCTTTTTACAGTTTCCTTTGTTATTCTTACCAGAAAAATTACTTTTCTGTCGAAATCCGAAATGTTTCCCAGCAGTTGTGTTTTTTTTTTCTTTTTTCTTTTTTGTTTTTTTGTTTTTGTTTTTTTGTTTTTTTGTTTTTGTTTTTTGTTTTTGTATTTTTAAAGTTTTTGGTGTACAAATTCAAAATTTGAAAGGGAAGTAGGAAACCATGAGAATCAGTCACGGTTCTTAGAACCATGCAGTTGAACTGCGGTTCGAACAGTTCCTTACTTTTTTGGCATATACCGGCTCTTATGGTTAAAAAAATCATGTTTATGAGAGGTTCATGGTTAACTAGATCGGATTGTATGGTTCGATCCGGATTTGAAAACCATGACATACATGACCTGTTTTACTCATAGTTTATAGGGGCAGCTCAAGGAATTGTAAGGTCTAAAGCAACTATTTTAAGTGAGGTCTATTCTTATATTTTGAATATTAATAAAAGATTTATATAACTTTTGGTGTTTTTTTTTTTATATAATTAAAATCTATTATTTCATATGCAAAATTACAAATTAAAACGGATCCATTGTAGTACGCAATGACTATACAACTAAAAAGCCTAAGCCCTATTGCCTCCCTCAACCCTTTGGCTAACTCCATCACCGCCCTCCTCAATCTTAGCTATCAACATCACCGCCCTCCTCTCTTCCTTCCCTGACCTCTCTCCGTAGATTGATTGAAGACTAGCTTTTACCAATTGCAGCTGAGTCCTAAGAAAGAGAGAGAGACTCAAAAAATTGAATTAGTATGAGCAAGTGAGATTTAGCCATTCTCATGCTCACCTTTTTCGCCATCTCCTTCTCTCTTCAGGTACCAATTTCAACTTCACTTCCAATAATTCTCTGTGCGAAACCCTAACTAAACCATTTCATTTTCTTTCTGCACGAGGGCGATTTCTCATTTTGAGAGGCTTGGATGCATCTCTTCGATGAATACCCTATCAAATTCGAATTCGAGCGTCTCCCTCCTCCAATTGTCACCGACCTCAACAACAACAGCAAGAAAGAAGTCCTTGTCGCCACTCCCGATGCCAAAATTTAGGTCCAATTTCACATTTTAATGTGTTATCATGATCATTTGCAATTTAATAAATATTAATTTGAAGAAATTTATTTATTTATTTATTTTTGTGATGTGTGTGGGGGGTTTTAGGTTTTAGAGCCACACTCGAGGCATGTGGATGAAGGGTTCAGCGATGCGCGTGTGCTCATGGAGGTGAGCCTCTTGCCTGAAAAAGTCCGCATTGCATCTGGGTGGTGTGCCATGGCCATGGCTACGGGCGTTGTTAATCGAGAAAGGCCTGGATAGAAGTTGAAACAGGTCCTGGGTGTTGTTACCATGGGTTGACCCAGTATTTAAAAAAAAAAAAAAAAAAAACCATTATGGGATTTTTAATTTTTCACAGATTTTAATGTTTGCTGAGAAAATTAGTTTATGAATTGTTTAGGTTCTGAGAAAATGGGAGTGAGAGAAGAACATAAATTAGAGATTAATTGGGGAAGGTGTTTTTTAGATTGTCTTGCAATGTGGGACATTGGACTTTTAGAGCCAAAACTTATGCTGGAAATTATTGGTCTATTCTGATTTGTATTGGTTCTTTTTCATTTTTTGTTTGTGATGGAGTTAGCCAAGGTTGAGGGAGGCAATGGAGCTTAGGCTTTTTATTTTTTTGGGTATTTTCTTCATGTCAGAATTTGTATGAATGGAGAGAAAGACAAATACCACTTTTTGGTCTTATTTATCTTGCATTTTTGCTCTATTTTTTGTTTTAGGAGGAAAGAGACATAAAATTTGAGCAAAAATACCTATTTACCCCTGATTTTAACAGAGGTGGGTTACAGAAAACAAACGGAACATACAACAAGTGGGTTAAGTGATACTTTTCAAACCACAAGTAGGCAAAGTGATTTTCGCCCAAATCACATGTGGGTTATATGTAATTATTCCATAAATACTATTTATTGTGTGAAACAACTAAATACTAAAAAATTATGATTGAAAATTTTAATAAAATTATATATTTGATATCTTTAAATAAATTTTGAGTATAAATTTATTTACTAGTAGGAGATTAATGTGTTCCACATTTTCAAACTAAGAAAAATGAATAGTCATTGTCACATCTAGTATCCGTTTGGCATGATTAATTTTGCTCATTTATTTTACTATTCAGCTTATTTTTGCTACTATTCACGGGCCCCACTACACTTTTTTTTTTTTTTTTCTATTTATGAGTTCCACTATACTATTTCAGCTGACTTTTACTTTTATCTACAGTACTTTCAGAAAAATGTTTTCAATTTCAGCAAAATAAACGGATTACAAACAGACCCCTAATAAAAAGATTTTTCTTTAACTGGTTTTTCTTAGATTAAAATAAACTACTTTTTATTTATTACTGAATATTTTGAGCTTAATTAATACTTTCATTGGTACATGGATATTTTTATTTGTAAAAAGTTTTTGAGGACTTTAGGCGTTTATCTGTTTGCCTCACCCATTGAGCTGGCACTAACGGTTTGCCAAGATAATATTTAGAATCAACATGTAATACCCCTCGACTTTCATGCGGGCATAATATCCAAAGTCCATATGCATTTTTTTCCCCTTCAGATTTTGTATGAATTAATTATATGATTTTCTGTCCATTTTCCCCAATAAGTCCATAACTGTGCACCAAAATAATTCCTCTTAATTTGTCAGAACACTGGAAATTATTTTAATTAGAATTTGCATGTAAGTCCTCCAAATAATCAATGGACTGACTTTAGTCGGCTCTTTTATTTTGCACACGTTACAGCAAACTACATGTTTCTCGTGGTTCCTTAAAAAAAAAAAAAGCCATAGCTTATTGAGTGCATATTACAGCTTTGCAAATCAGAGACATCCACAAACCATATAATATAGCAAACAATGATTACTTATTCAAAGTCACTACTCCTCATCATGAGAATAAGCAACCCAAATGCTTATAGCTGAACCACGATGCTTATTATCTCAAAGCCAAAGGGGGTTTATGGTGGTGAGCAACCTCGACTATTGAATCTGGTACAAGGTTTTGTTCGAGGGAAACATCCAGCATAGTTCTTATTGCGACCACAAAATGCAGGCAAAGACTTGCCAGTTGGAGATGGTGGCCTCTGATCAATTGGAGATGGCAGCATAACAGGTGGAGATGGCGGCATCACAGGAGGAGATGGCTGCCTGCCTTGTGGGGGCGGGTAGACATTCACGATATGACTTTCGAGGATCACACAGAACTGCGTTTCTGCTTGCATTTCTCTGTACTCCTACACTTACGTCTGAGATATGATATGAAGTAATCAGAATATAACTGAAAGGAAAAAGTGAAAGATTTAAAGTACCTAGCTAGCTAGTATTTGGTAATTAATTTACCACAAACACACCAAACAATTTTGAATTATTCGTAGATCAATTCCTTTATACTCAAAATATTATTATAACATATAATCGAGCAACTGCTATTTAAACTCTTACTCATGAAGTATTCGTTTCTAAAAACCATATTCAAAGTTCAGTTTAAGCATGCTGTAAAATAATCAATGGCAACTATTTACTACAGGGATGGAGCCAGGACTTGGAGTTAGTGATGTTGTGGAAGCCTGAAGAGAAGCACACATGATGCTCTTTTGATGGAACAGAAACTAAACTGTTAGTTTCTGGTAGTAAACCTCGAATCCACGAGGGGTTTCTCGAATCCACGAGAGGTTTCTTGAATCCACAAGGTGATAAACTGAAATCCACCAGAAAAAGAATTTGACAAAAAGTCTGTATTTTTATTAATCTGAAAACTGCACTGCCTTTGGAGGCTACAATGCGTTTAAATAGTAAAAACAAAACCTAGGGCAACTAGAAACCCTAAGGCGGCTACGAAAGCATATAAAACCCTAATTTGACTAAACAACATTAAAAACACCCAAAAACAAGGAAATAAATGCCCTAAACCTAAAATAACAAAAATTTCATAAAAATACCAAATATAAAAGATTACAAAAATTAATTAGAATATTTTGTCCTACATCAGACCCCTCCACTTGAAATAAACTCGTCCTCGAGTTCATTCTTGAAATCTAAAATCTTCCACTCCAAATAAACAAACACTTTGAATGTTTTAATAACTTGATCCGGTTCTGAAACTTGAATCTGTCATAAAGTGTAGCATAAAATTTCTTCTCATCTATCTTCAATTTATTTGCAACATCAATCAACAAAGGGTTGATAGTAAAATTAAAATTTTCTACTCCAAGAAAATCAACATATTGTGTAGTCATCTTCAACAAATCAACTGAGACCTAAGGATTGTGAGTTGTGGACTCATCCTCAGATTTGACCTCAATTGAATCTTCCACAATGTTCTCAATAATTACCATCTCTTCATTCCTGTCATTATTCACAATCAACTCAACATTTGCTTCTTTGACCTCTTCTTCAAATTTTTGACAAGTGGTATTTTCAATCTTCAATTCAATAACTTGTAGCAAATCTTGATCTTTTTTAACCACTTCAAAATTTTCTTTAGAAATAGGCTGCTTCTTCTCAACTCTCAAACCCTTTCCTTTACTTGACACATGGACCTGCATGTCATAATTTTGGTTTCGAATATATTGCTTTTCATATGAATACACAGATTTATAATCAACACTTGTATAATCTAGTATATCATAATAGTCATTAGGAAACCAGAAATCAATTAATACTCTTTTCATTCTTTGCCAAGAGCGAATTGGATGCTTACCTCGTCGCTTTCTATCAATTTGAATGTCTTCCCACCATTCTTCTGCTTCATTGTCTAATTTATTAGATGCAAGCCGCACCTTTTCTTCATCACAAATCTTCCAAAATTTAAAATACTCTTCTAAATCAAGAAGCCAGTCAATAAAATCCATCCTACACATATCTCCATCAAAGAATGAAATTTTCTTGTAGTTAGGAGTGCGTCTTTGAATATATTGAACATTGTTGTTGTGAGATGATTTCCTAGCAAGAAGAGTAGCAATCTTTTGCTGGATTTCACCCATAATTTTCTGACTCTTTTCATGAAATTATTGCTCATCACGAGCCTCTTTACGAAACTTGAGGAACTCAGCCCTAGTGAGGATTGGGTTGTTGACGTCATCACCGCCATCATTGTTGTGGTGGTCATCGTCTCGCCGGTTAGCCATCAGACCAGGGTATGTCAAGGCTCTGATATCAACTGATGTCGTGGAAGCCTGAAGAGAAGCACACACAATGCTCTCTTGATGGAATAGAAACTAAACTGTTAGTTCCTGGTAGTAAACCTCGAATCCACGAGGGGTTTCTCGAATCCACGAGAGGTTCCTTGAATCCACAAGGTGATAAACTGGAATCTACCAGAAAAAGAATTTGACAAAAAGTCTGTATTTTTATTAATCTGAAAACTGCACTGCCTTTGGAGGCTACAATGCGTTTAAATAGTAAAAACAAAACCTAGGGCAACTAGAAAACCTAAGGCGGCTACGAAAGCATATAAAACCCTAATTTGACTAAACAACATTAAAAACACCCAAAAACAAGGAAATAAATGCCCTAAACCTAAAATAACGAAAATTACATAAAAATACCAAATATAAAAGATTACAAAAATTAATTAGAATATTGTAAGGTTGAATTTAATCAACCATCTAATTGGCTTTATTCCGTGACCGATTTGCTTGTAATTTAGCACTTAGTAACCCTGTATTTAGGTGGAAAAATTGTAAGGGTAGTGTGTGAGAAGATGTGAAGAAAAGCTCAAGAGTGTGCAAGAAAAACAGAGTCTCGCGACTAGGACTCGCGGGTGGTTCGCGACTGGCAAGTCGCGAAATGCAGTCACGTGAGAGGCACACTGGGAAGCTGAAGGGTCGCGCCAGCTGTCACGCTACTGGACAAAAGTTCCAGTCTGGCCAGGCCGTTACGTCGTGACTTGATTTCGCGACTTGGCCATGCCGCGAGTTCAAGTCGCCAACTTGCCCTGTTTGGCAAAAACTAACGTTTTGCATTCCCTTCTCACCCTACTATATATACACCCTTATACCCATCATTTTGGTAGAGCTTCCAGAGAGAATTTTGTGAGAGAAAACCCTAGAGAAATACAAGATTGATTCATCCCCAATCTTCATCTAAAGAGACTCTACAAATTCCTCTACTCTCTTCCTCTCCATTATCATACCCTTGAGAGGTCATTTACCAAACCCTTGTCTCACCACACCCACGTCTGTGAGAAGGTCCATTTGGTGCTTTGGGAAGCAGTTTGGAAAGGAACCAATATACATTGGTTGATGCTATGGTCAAGTAGCGGAATCCGGGAAGCTAGAGAAGAAATAGGTTCGGCGTAACTAATAAAAATTAGGGGGGGGGGGGGGCAAGTCCAATAACAGTTCCGTCCCTGATCTACTACAAAAACTAGAGCTCTTCGAGCTGCAGCTGAAGAAGAAATGCAAAATGTGAAAGCCAAAACAAGGCAAATAACTAGAATGGATTTTGATGATGCTGAAAATTGTTAGTAAGCTGCACAATCCTCATGTGCTCTAAACAAAACCTACACAACAAAGAAGAAAGAAAAACCCTACAAAGAGTACCGGTGTGGTAGTGACCAAATGCCCTCCGAAGGTCAAGTTAGAGAATGTTCACAACTCTAGAGTGCCAGAGCTATGGGAAATTATGCGTACCTTAATTTTTGAGAGTTCTGGGTTTTTATAGTAGTGTAGAACTGACTTTTGTTTTCTTGGTGAAAAAGATGTTTCCTTGGTGAAAAAGATGTTTCCTTGTAGGGGAGATTCTCATAAATGTACGTATTTTGCAGGATTCTTTTCATATGGGGATTCCATTGACTAGGCTTACTTGTAGGGTGCAAGACATTTCCATTTAGGATTCCTTGGAGACCACTTATGCCATGTGACTGTCACGTGGCCTTGATATCTGTTAGCCTCGGGCCTGTGCACCTGGAATCCGTCCGTTACGGAGGATCATCCGTCCACTAAAGAGGGATCATCCATCATATGATTGCTCCGTTCAGTACCTTAATCCGTCATCTTGTTTTTGACCATTTATTAACTTAGTACCATCACCTATGGCATGTTTATTTGAACCAATCGGTCAACCTCATCTTTTATCCTCTTCAGATTTCATCTTGAGAGTTTTTCCTTTTTGACAGTGCTAAAATACTCTACCCTAGTCATATATTTATCGACCATCGACCATCCATGATCCATCCAAGTAATAGTGTGTCTAATGGACTAAAAAATTGACCCAGAATAAACCAAAATGAAGAAGGATATAATTGAAAAGTATAACAAACTTTAGAAAACAAATTAAGTTGGCTAGAAGACCTTAAAAATTGGTTGGGATATAAGTCATGGCTCCCTTGTCTTTTGTCAAAAACGATACAAGTAAGTTGCTTTTGCGGATCAAGTACGTATATATTATATATCTTCGCATAATTTCATTCTATACATATAATTAATATTCATGTAAGCTCCACAGCCTTAATTTGTTTAATAACATTTGCATTTGGTTATATCGTCTTTAATTAAGATGTTGAGATAGTAGCAAAAGTAGTAAACAAGAATTTAGATCCTTGAATTTAATTGTGGAAATTAATTAAGATGATGCATTTGGCCAATACTAATTTTTAATATTTGCAATGAGGTAAATACTTTAGTCTCTTCATTCAATACTTTAGTCTCTTCATTCAATATTGCTGTATCTTGTATGACGAGTTCTTTTTATGTCTTTTGGCAAGCATCCAATGTGTTGCCGTGATGCCCACGCATTGCATTTATTTTTCTTCTGTCTTTTACATTATAGGCATAATATGATAACTTATTTTTTTGTTATATATATATATATATGTGTGTGTGTGTGTGAGAGATAGAATGAATTTCAATATATTTGGCATTGGCTTTTAAATTTTATGTACGGTTTTTAAAAACCTCACATTTTTCTACTTTTTTCACTTTTTCCCATTTTTTCTCATTTTTTTTTTCAAGATATAAGTATATTTTAACACATTTTTAGTAAAAGCTTAAATAAGCTATTCCCAAACAAACACTTACATATTGATTGATTTTTAGGGTAGGTGAGTTCCAATTTCATATATCTTATTTAAGGACAATAGACTTTACCAATTGAACTAATTGAAACTCACTTATAATTTGAAAACTTAGTAAATGAGATTGTTTATAATTCCTTTCATTGTTGGTTTGATAATGTTTGAAGTACAAATATTTTATAGTAGGAACCTTTATATGTTTATATTGTACTTGCAATATAAATTTACATTGTAAACACACAACAGGTGAAAAATGTTGTACACATTTGCAAAAACTGTACAATATTTACTACTTCACTTTTTTGCAAATGAGTACAACAATTTTCACTTTTTGTGTCTACAATCTAAATTTATAGGCGAAACTACAATATTAGTCTCTTAAGTTTACCCTGTGTGCGCAATTGGTCCATCAAGTTTGAAGCGAGCACAATTGTTCTCTCAAGTTTTAAAACTGAGTTGTATTAGTCATTTTACTAACTGCCGTTAGTAGTGTTACTTACGTGGCTAACAGAATAATGACTTCACATTTTTTTTAATGATCGATGTGGCATTTCTTTTATTAAAAAATTATCAAATAAATTTACACGTGAGATGCTGCCAACAACTTTGCCCATGGCCACTATTCTAGTAAGCATTTCACACTTGTCAATGTTTTTCATTTTTTTTTTTTGGGTGCCATTTTAATTACATCATCTAAAACAAAACTATTTCCTCAATTCCAAGTTTCTGCTCCGCCGTTTATCCAAAAAAAAAAAAGTTTCTGATCCGCCACTCTAACCCCACCGCCACTGCCACCATCCTTTACATGAACCCGAATTGCCCGCAAATTCACACGAAGGCAAAGAAGAAGTGGACCCAAACAATGACATCATTTCCAGCATCGGCAAATTGGGCACTGAATGAACATCTTGACCCAACTTCACATTCTTACCAGCTTGACCCACCTCAGTTGGCAAGGAGATTGTTGATCTGTGCTTGGACCGTATCAGAAAGCTTGCCGACAATTGCACTGGCCTCCAAGGATTTCTGGTTTTTAATGCCGTTGGTGGAGGCATTGGTTCTTGGCTTGGCTTCCTTCTCTCAGCTGTGTTTGTCTATTGTTTAAATCAAAGCTGGGTTTCACATTCTGACCCTCTTTCGCATTTGTAATTTTTTAATTAAAAAAATGCCACGTCATTAAAAAAAAATGATAAATCATCGTTCTGTTAGCCACGTAAGTAATACCACTAATAGCAATTAGTAAAAGGACTAATACAACTTAGTATTAAAACTTGAGAGACCAATTGTATTCGTTTCAAACTTGAGAAACCAATTGTACACATAGGGTAAACTTGAGGGACTAACATTGTAGTTTTGCTAAATTTATATTATATAGTACAATGTAAAAGAAGAATTTCCCTTATAGTAGATATTTCATATATTTGAATATCATTTAAATATTTTTCTTATAATTCCGTTTTCTTACATTTTTTTAAATGAAAATTTATTAGTGAACTTTTAGCAGCTAAATTTTGTTAAACTATTTTTTTTTTTGAGAGAATTGTTAAACTATTTTTTTAATTGTTAATAAGATCAGTTCTTAATCTTTCTTATAACATAGTTTTTCTTAGGTAGAATTTTATCTATTTTTTTATTTTTTTATGCATATACAATTATAATTGCTAGGGAAAATTACAAAAAAAAAAAAAAACTATTTTTTATAAAATTTTACACAACCCAAAAAACAACTAAAACTATTTTCGAACACTCCTTCCATCCCATTTTATTTGGCACGTTCAGAAAATCTAACTTTGAAAGGAATATCATTTAATGTAATGTCTTCTATATAGAAAGGTAAAAGTTTTCAAAACCACCTTCTTTAATTTAAATTGGGAAAAGTTAATAAATATGTTGTAATGATATTGGCTTAGAAAATATTTTTAGAAACCTTTTATAGAAAAAGAAAAAAGAGACCCATTTAAATTTTAGTGAAAATGAGATATTGACTTTTCAAATAAAGTCATTTTTATATATGTTAAAAAAATTATTTATTAACTATTCAAAAAGTACTTTATTTTTGTGTATCTCAAAATGAAATACAGACCAAACAACTTAAAAGTTCTTCCGAAACTCAGTTAAAGTATGTGCCGTTTCAAAAAGTGCACAGTTTAAGAGAAATAAAAGGATAAATTGAATACATTTAAAAAAAAATAAATAAATCATAGACATACCGACTAGTCAACGTTATACAATTTTATTTTCTCCCATTTTCCTATGAGACGTGGTACACATATCATATTTGTCCATATATATTGACCCTAAGTCGATGAGAAAAAGTCTTCATGAAAAATAAATAAAATCACTGGAAAGAAAGGATACATGACAAATGAGTGACATTGAGCATTGAATAATTCAACTGTGTATAAACTATAAACCAAACAATTTGCTATCGTGGTGGTCCTCAAATGGTCCTTCTTAGACAAACGAATTTGGCTTTCCAAATCAAGAAGACGTTAAAGATAGGGTCATTCTAGGTACCTCACATTTTTGTGGGTATATACATGGTACCTACTTAAAAATGAGCCACAGATTTTTCAAGTTTTAATATTGACAGTTGATTTTGTTTTATTTGTCCATATATATTGACCCTAAGTCGATGAGAAAAAGTCTTCATGAAAAATAAATAAAATCACTGGAAAGAAAGGATACATGACAAATGAGTGACATTGAGCATTGAATAATTCAACTGTGTATAAACTATAAACCAAACTGATATGGAAGAATAATCATAGGTGTCATGGGCTTAACCCGTCAGCACGAGCTTCGGCTGACGGGCCAATTACGGGTAACGGACAGAGTCATGCTGACGGGACCAAGATAAACTGGGGTTTTTTTTTTTTTTTTTTTTTTTTTTGTCAATAGTGTATCAAGTGTAAGAGAGGAATAATAGGTTGGTGGATGCTATTAATTTTTTTACTCAGAAAGCTAAGGAGTAGAATAAAAATCAATTTGAGAATATTTTCACTAGGAAAAAGAATTTGATGTTGAGGCTGAATGGTATTCAAAGAGCTCTGGCTTTAAGACCATTGAATTTTCTTGTGAAGTTGGAAGATGAGCTTCTAAAGGAGCTTGACCTTGTGCTGAATCAGGAAAAGGAGTTGTGGGCTTTGAAGTCCAAGGTGAATTGGATGATTCAGGGTGACCAGAATACGACCTTTTACCATGTCTCAGCTTGATTAAACGGAAGAGGAATCAAATCATGGCTATCAAGAATGTAGTGGGGGATTGGATTCATGAGGATGGTGAGATTAAGGATTTTATTAGGAGTGGTTTTGATCAGATCTTCTTGTCTTCTCTTTCTTGTGTGACTAGAATGGACCCCCCTATTTCTTAATGGCAGCCTAGGCTCCCAGATTTAGAGAAAGAGAGTATTAGTAAGGGTTCTTTTGAGGAAGAGATAAAGGCAAGCCCTTTGGTCTTTGAAACCTTTCAAGGCCCCGGGCCCAGATAGACTTCATGCGGGGTTCTTTCAAAAAATTTGGGCCATTGTGGGAAGTTCCATGATAGAGGAGATTCAAAGGATTTTTGTAGAAAGAAGAGTGCTGGAAGCTATGAATAGTACCCATATTGCGTTGATTCCAAAAATTCAGGATCCTGAAACCTTGGGAAATTATAGACCAATTAGTTTGTGCAACATAGTGTATAAGGTGGTAACAAAAATTATTGTGGCAAGGTTGCGATCTTACTTGGACAAACTCATCTCTCCAATGCAAACAACTTTTCTGCTAGGAAGGAAAGGGATTGATAATATTATTATTGCTCAGGAGATCATTCATTCCCTTGGGAAGAAAAAGGGTAGGGCTAGTTATATGGCGTTTAAGATAGACTTGGAGAAAGCTTATGATAAGCTAGAGTGGAATTTCATCAGAGACATGCTAATTTGGGTGAATCTCCCAACGGATATTATAGATGTCATCATGAGTTGTGTGTCAATAGTTTCTACATCTATTTTATTCAATAGAGAAGCCATTGACCAAATATTTTCCTCTAGAGGTATAAGGAAGGGAGACTCGATTTCACCATACTTGTTCATCCTTTGCATGGACTATCTTGGGTAGCTTATTGAAGAGAAGTGTAGTGTGAAGCTCTACTAGCCAGTGAAGGCATCTTAAAGTAGTTAAGCTTTCTCTCATTTGTTCTTTGCAGATGATTTGATGCTCTTTGCAAAAGCTGATAGGGTAAATTGTGTAGCTATTAGAGATGTTTCGGATACATTTTGTAGTATTTTTGGACAAATGGTGAGTGAAGCTAAATCGAGGGTGTACTTTTCTCCAAATGTGGATAGGGATACTAGGGAGTCCCTTTGTGATATATTAGGGTTTGCCTCAATGTCATTTCTTGGTAAATACCTTGGATTTCCGCTAAAACAACCAAGTTCTTCCTCTCAAGATTATAATTTTATTTTGGATAGAGTGAAGCAAAAATTATCTGGGTGGAAGGCAAACCTTTTATCTTTGGCTGGTCGTAGGGTGCTCATTCAAGCTTCATTGGCTGCCATTCCTTCGTATATTACGCAATGCTCTTACCTTTCGGGAAGGGTATTGGATGGCCTAGATAGAGTGAATAGGAACTTCCTATAGGGGTCAACAGATTCAACCAAGAAGGTTCATTGGGTTGGTTGGGAGAAAGTGATTAAAGGCAAAGAAGAAGGGGGTTTGGATTTGCAATCAGCCAAAGGGAGGAATGTTGCTTTCCTATCCAAGCTTAATTGGAGGTTTCATAAGAAGGGGGAGGCACCGTGGGTGAAAGTTTTGAAGACGAAATATTGCAGCCAAAGGAGAAGAGCAGTTGTAAATGCGGATAAACTTCCTTGCTCCTCAATATAGGTAGCAATGAAGAAAGGGATAGGAACTTTTAATAAGGGTTGTAGATGGTTGGTGACCAAAAATAGCGGCCTGAATATTTGGCACAACAATTAGACAAATGGGGGACCCCTTAGACAGTTGATTCAAGGGCCTATTTCCTAAGAAGCAAGTCGTCTAGAAGTTAGAGATATTATGCTTGATGTGGGCTGGGATTGGGGGAAATTACCTTTTGAATTACTTGATGAAGTCAAGGGTTTGATTCGTGCAATCCCCACTACGATCTTAGGTGGTGGATCGGACAAGTTGGCTTGGGCTAAGTCGCCTCATGGGCCCTTTGATGTCAAAAGTGCATATAGGATTGTTATGGAGTCTTCAGATTCAATGGCCTTCTTGGCTAGCTGGATTTGGAAGGCAGACTTGCTCCTAAATTAAAATGTTTTTGTGGTTGTGTGCTCACAATAGTATCGGTGTCAAAACTTGTTTAGAAAGAAGAGGAGTGGTCCAAGACAATGTTTGCCCTGTTTGCTGCAATGGTGTAGAAACCATCTTGCATGCCCTTAGAGATTGCATTCACCTGAAACAATTGTGGAATTAGCTAGGGGTCACTGCTTCCAATTATGATCTTTGGCATTTTAACCTATTGGATTGGCTGTCACTCAATGTAAGATCCAATGATAAGATGCATGACACGGGTCCTCCATGGAAAATTGTTTTTCCCTTTGCTCTTTGGAACATTTGGAAGAGTAGGAATAATCTTGTGTTTACTAGGAAAGGAAGAAACCCGAAGCTGGCTTTAGAGGTTGTCTATCAAGCTAGTGAATATCTTCACTGTGTGGCAACTCTAAGGTTGCAAACCCGTAGAGTCATAAGGAGAATTAGGTGGGAGAGACTTGTGCAAGGTTGGAAAAAGCTAAACACGGATAGGTCAAGCATAGGTCTTCATGGCCTAGCTGGTTGTGAAGGAGTAGTCAGGAATGATAATGGGTAGTGGGTAGCTGGGTTTAGCAAATGGATTGGGGTCACTAGCAGTTTTGCCGCTGAGTTGTGGGGGCTTCGTGAGGGCCTTAAGCTTTGCTACAATCTAAATATTCATTGTCTTGAAATTGAGCTGGATGCTAAGTCCATTGTTGATGTTTTAGGGAATTTATCTTATTTTAATAACATCATTTTCCCTATTTTGGATGACTGCAGGCAATTGATTACCCGGTTTCACCAAGTTCGTATTAAACACTGCTTCTGGCAAGCCAATCAATGTGTTGATGGTTTAGCTAGGATAAGCTTTAGGATGAATACTGATTTTCTTTTTTATGATAGTCCGCCTGTGGACATATTAGATGTGTTTGAGAGAGACCTCAATGGGATGTACTCTAACAGGATATGTCCTAAACCTTGTCTTGTTGCTTAGTTTTGTAATGATATCTTCTTTTCACCAAAAAAAAAGAAAAAAAAGTTTAGCTACAAAATTGGTTGTAGTTTAAGGTTACAACCTTACTCAATAAATTAAATGTCACTGCACATTTTGAAAATCTAACCGTTGAATTATATATTCTTTATGCTCTTAATATACATATCAAATTTTGTATCAATCCGATATTATTTACTATATCATCTATAAGCTTATATCTTATGCATAATTTTAAACTACAAAAACTTGCAATTTAAACAATTTATTGATGACATAGCTATTGATCATTAATTTTTTAGAAATTTTGCAAGCATGAAGGATATAAGAAGCATATGTAATCGAATTGTGGATTTGTCAAAATTCACTTCCAATAAAAAGATATTGAGTAAGATTGTAGTTTTCGACTACAACAAATTTTGTAGCTAAACTTTGTCTTTATATTATGGCTACCCTAAATTGCATATAAAAACAACAAAGAAAAAAAATTGTGTAGTAATATAAAAATATAAAATTTAAGGATTTGGCCGCATATAATTCGTGGCCCCCTAATGAAATAAATTTAGCCCAAATAATTCAGTAAGAATTTGAAATTTAACCCAAATAATTCAACAAAAATTAATCACCAGGCCTATGGTTGTCTAGACCCGATCGGAACTCGTCAACCCGGCCAAACCGCCCGACGCCGACCCGAACCAAAGGTCCAGTCGGTTGGCGGCAGGCTTCCGTCTTCAAAAACTAATGCTGGTGGGTCGAGTGGTGGGTTTGCATCTCCAAAATCCGACCAACCCAAACCTGACTGGAGTTGTAAAAAAATCCGGTCAAATCCTTCAAAAACAAGCCAGATCCAGCGAGATCTCGACTAGATCTGGTTAGATCTAGTAGAATTTAGCCAAATCTAGAAAAATCCAAGCAATTTTTAGCAAAAAATGCAGATTTTGGTGAAATTCTTGTAGATTTTTCCAATTTCCGGCTATTTTTTCAAGATTTCGGCGACGGTTTTTTCTAGATTTTGATGCCCTTTTTTTTATTCCAGCAACCGACTGACCCGACCGACGCTCACCCTCACCCAAAACCTACTCAACCGATTTTTCCGGCGGTCGGTTTCAGGTTCCTCTGCCCCTTCACCTGACGCCGGCAGGTCGAGTCCGAGTTAGGTCCAAAACCAACCTATGAACAGCCCTAACCAGACCCATTCTTAGGCCTTTCAAAAACATACAAACCAAGAAACCATGAAAAATAACACCGTGGCTTTTGCCAAAACATACAGAATGAACTCCAACGGCATGACCAGAATTGGCCTCTCTACACTAGCCAAACGTGTGATAAAAATAGAGATCAGTGCAACAACGATCTCCTCCACATGAGCACCGAGAGTCTAAGTATTATCAGCAATTCAGCACCACTGGCCTATGTACTCGGTGCCTGTAATTTCAGAGCTAAACTGGCCTTTCTATAGCATCTACTCAATAGGATAAAGGTGTTGAGAGAGAGAGAGAGAGAGAGAGAGAGAGAGCTTCGGTCTGTGCAAGGCCTACACAATCTCTTGAAATTTTTTGTTGGTGCTCTCTATTCAAAGCGAGTTGATACGTACTGTTCACTTGTTCTCTGTGTTTTCCTGTTTAAGTAACTGTTTTCACTTTCTTCTTTCTCATAGGGAAATGAGTTTTTGCACTTAGTTTTTGTTTTGTCTTTTTCTTTTTTTCAAAACAAGTTTTCGTTTCCTAGAAAAATAAAAATGTGATTTTGAAACCTGACAAGTTTGTTTGCTCCAATTCTTCTCTTTTGGACAGGTTTAGTTCACTTATAGAACATAGAACCTACAAAAGAAGTAATGAGATATGTATTAAAATGGTTTGGAATATTGTCAGCAATTAATTTTAAACTATTAAATTTTTTTATTTTTTATTTTGGGATAATTTGATAGTTAGTTTGAACAATTAAAACTATCCTCATTTGGGCCAATCCGTGATCATGTGATTATAATTAACCAAGATTCAACTATAATCAAGCTTTAAATATGACTTCGGAATAAAAATATTTCTTTGCTATTGCGTGCTCTGATTTTGCTTGACATTATTTCTGATTTGAATTTGAATTTCACTTTGTTTCCTTTTGCTTCATGATGTGATGTGATGTTGCCTTAGGTGCGTTTTATTTAATTCAAATAGATGCATGATTAGGATAGGGCTCCCTTAATAATTTTCATATTAAATACAATGGTAATAGAAATAACACAAAGAAAAACTGAAAATACTTCTGAATATTATTAATGTAAAGAGAAATTACACAACACTATTTGAACTAAAGCGCGGCACTCGCTCTCTTTAAGTGGGTCAATGGCTCTTTATTTTCCATAGTAAAAATGGAGTATTAATTCGGGCCATTTACTCACCTACGGATATGGTAATTGCTTTGAATAGGCTGTCAAGTAGGAGGATCCAAGAGGCTGATTCATTTCCAATTTTGATACCTCCACTCTTCATCTCCCCCTTGCGCACGTATCTAGCCCAATATCTAAGTTAATACATTTTAGCCCATTAATTACCACAATTAAAAAGAATAAAATAGTCTCTCTCATTTTCAATGTGGGATTAAACATTTTCACTAACTCATCATCTTCCATATTCACTCTCATATATTTACATTTATGTTATTACATTTATTCATTTTATTTATTTAATATTAAAAATGCTCTAACAATCCCCCACTTATTTTAATATTAAATTTTTAGTAAAAGAGAGATTACCAGGCAAAGACAGGTCATTATGCATCATGAAGGTGTGCTCTACATTGAACCTTCACTTAGTAAAACAACGATCTCAACTCCAGAGTCATAGTGGTCTCCGACTTGAACTAGGACTGCTTTGGGGAAATTAAGTGTCACTGCTTACACATAATAACCTAGGTGTTGACATGAGTTTTTATAACTAGCACTTTACGGCCGTGTGCTGATCCCGGTTTCATGAGTGTATTTGAGACTAAGTCCAAATCTCATAGGGAGCGGCCCCACCCCCACACTCACATAGGTGAAATTTTGTCAAGGGTGCTCCTGTAATTCTGATACCCCACTCATACGAGCTACAAATTTCATTAAGAGTTTTTTAACTCATCCTCTCCACATTACAGGATAAATGCACTTACATCATAGGGATGAACAATTATAAAATTATTTACAAAATAAATAATTAAGAAAAATAAATTGTACATTTCTTACGACCATCGTATGATTCGTTTTTCCCATTGAACTCAATTCTCAGAATCTCTGGTCCTCGGGTTGGGTATCCTCATACATGGCTCATGATTCTATGGACTTTAGTCCCATCCCCCTTGATGTATTCCAAACTCTATCTTTTGCCAAGGCCTTGGTAAATGGATCTGCAAGATTATCATTAGATTTAATATAATCCACAGTTATGATGCCACCACTCAAATAAGAACGCACGGTACTGTGCTTTCTTCTTATAGGTCTGGATTTATCGTTGTAATAACGGTTTTTAACTCTACCAATTGTAGCAGTGCTATCACAATGAATTAATATAGGTGGAATTGGCTTTTCCCAAAGTGGAATTTTATATAACAAATCTCTAAGCCAATTTGCCTCTTCACTAGTTGAAACTAATGCTATTAATTCAGCTTCCATTGTTGAATTAGCAATTATTGTTTGCTTTTTGGATTTCCAACAAATAGCACCACTACCTAAAGTAAAAATATAACTAGTGGTAGAGAGAGAATCACCTGACAAAGTATTCCAATCGGCATCACTAAAACCTTCAATCACAGTAGGGTATTTTTTATAAAATAAGCCATAGTTTTTGGTACCAATTAAATATCTTATGACTCGCTTAATAGCTAGCCAATGATCTTTACTAGGCTTGCTAGTAAAACTACTAAGCACTCCTACTGCATATGCAATGTCAGGTCTAGTACAATCAGTAGCAAAATGCAAACTACCAATGATACTAGCATAATCCTTTTGATTAAAAATCTCATCATTATTATTCACAGGAAATAAATGAACACTAGAATCAAAGGGAGTAGCTACACTTTTGTGATCATGAAAATTATATTTTCTCAATATTTTCTCAACATAATGTGATTGATCAAAATATATTCCATCACATGCTTTTGTAATTTTCATGCCCAAAATAAAATTAGCCTCACCAAGATCTTTCATATCAAAATGGTTTTTAAGCATATTCTTTGTTTCATTTATAACATGCATATTTGAACCAAAAATCAACATATCATCCCTAGAGAGGCTAATAATAACATGTAAATTATTCCATGATTTAGAATAAATACATTTATCACATTCATTTGATTTATAACCATTCTCAATCATGCAAGAATCAAACTTTTCATGCAACTGCTTAGGTGCTTGTTTTAAGCCATATAGGGATTTAGTTAGCTTACATACCTTGCTTTCTTATCCAGGCTCTACAAAGCCTTCGGGTTGATCCATATAAATCTCTTCCTCTAGGTCTCCATTTAGAAAAGCAGTTTTTACATCCATTTGATGAATTTTCAAATCAAAAATTGCAGTAATAGCAATTAACAATCTAATAGATGTACTTCTTGTTACCGAAGAAAAAGTATCAACGAAATCAAGATCAGCTTTTTGTTTAAAACCTTTTGCAACAAGTCTAGCTTTAAACTTTTCTATTGATCCATCCGGTTTCAACTTTTTTCTAAGGACCCATTTACAACCTATGGTCTTACAACCCGGTGGAAGATCTACTAATTTTCAAGTTCTATTAGAAATTAGAGATTCTATCTCATCATTTACAGCCTCTTTCCAAAATATAACATCAGGTGATGTTAAAGCCTCTTTTAAATTTTGGGGATTTTCCTCAATGTTAAAAACATAATAATCAGAACCAAAATCCTTTTCAACTCTAGCTCTTTTACTCCTTCTAGGTTCCATTTCAAAATTTTCTTGATTTTGTAAATGTGAAGTAGAAGAACTAGGTTGTGACAAAATACTTTTTTCACCCCCACTATTTTTCGATTTAAAAGGAAATTTTTCTTCATGAAAAATTGCATCACCAGATTCAAAAATTATTTTTTTTTCAAGATCAAAAAATCTATAGGCTATACTATTAATCACATAACCAAGAAAAGCACAAGTAGTAGCTCTAATACCTAATTTAGGCATTTTAGGGTCAGTATGCCTTACATAAGCAAGACAACCCCATACTCTCAAATATCCCAAATTTGGTTTATGTCCTTTCCACAACTCAAAATGTATGGTGTGTGAATTTTTATGTGGCACCCTATTCAAAACATGACATGCAGTTAAAATAGTTTCACCCCAAAAATATAAAGGTGCACCAGATTCAATTAACATGGCATTTGTTCACTCAATTAAAGTTCTATTTTTTCTTTCAGCCACACCATTAGAAGCATGTGAATATGGTGCAGTAGTTTCATGGATAATTCCCAAAGACTGAACAAATGAGTTGAATGCACTTGATTCATACTCACGGCCTCTATCACCTCTTATTCTTTTTATTTTTCTACCGAATTGATTTTCAACTTCTTTTAAAAAATCTTGAAATTTTTCAAAAGCATCACTTTTATTTTTCAACAAATAAATAGTTGTATATTTTGAGAAATCATCAATAAAAGTGATAATATATCTATCTCCTCCACGAGTTAAAATTCCCTCAAATTCACATAAATCGGAGTGAATTATCTCAAGCAATTCAGTATTTCTTACAAGATTTTTATGAGGCCTTTTTGTAATCTTAGCTTGACTACAAGTTTCACATTTTTCAAAATCTTTTGACAGTCTTGGAATTAATCCTAAACTACTCATGATTCCCACATATCTACTATTTATATGACACAAACGAGCATGCCAAAAATTAATAGAAGAAAGCATATAAACTGAACTGGTAGATGCTTTATTATTCTCAACATTCAATTTAAACATTTCAACCTCACCACTCCCAAGAACCTTGGTTTTGCTAGAGTCACCAAGCATAACAATTTTTTCTTCTTCAAAAGGAGTGTACAACTTGAACCAATTTTTGTCATAGCAGACGTGCCTATTAGCACCAGAATCTGCGCACCACCCTTCAACATATTGCACCATATTGATGTCTGTAATTATAGCCACTAAAGGCTCTTTGGTTACGTTAGCCTGCGGGACAGATTCACGTCTCCGAAACTTGCAAAATCGAGCAATATGCCCACTCTTGCCACAGACAAAACAAGATCTATTAAATTGATCTTGTGAAGGGGGTCCTTGGTTCTTATTGTAATTTTTATTCAGGTTTCCCCTTCCTTGAGGTCTATTATTATTTTTAAAGGCTCTCTTTTTAGGCTTTAATTGACAATTTCTAGGAAAATGATTTTTGGGCATATCATTATTGGCTGAAATAAGGTTTACCTTTGTGGTGGAATTACCATTGCTCTCTTGTGTCATGAGTGCATCTTGTCCTCTAGCCTCCTCCTCCACACGAATGCATGTGATCAAAGTCTCCAAGGATGTCTCCTTTTGTTTATGCCGCAAAGTCTTTTGGAACTCCCTCCAAGATTGTGGTAGTTTGTTAATTATGCTAGCTACTACCAAATTGTTTCTAATCTTTATGCCTTCAGATCTCAATTCTGCAATGATCATTTGGAAGTCTTGTGCTTAATCCATCACTGATTTTCCATCCATCATTTGGTAAAGGAAAAATCTGCTAGCAGCATACTTCTTTGCACCTGCCTCCTCGGCATCATACTTGCTTTGTAAAGCTTTCCAAATTTTCTTAGTAGAATTGTAAGTTGTATCATAATAATCATAGAAATGATCAGCAAGACAATTCAAAAGATAAGAGCGACAATTGTACTCATCTTTTGTATACTTATCTATTTTTTCTTGATGGAGAATATATTCTTCATTACTCATCTCATTGGTAGGAACTTTTGATCGATTCTTGTTAGTGAGGATGTAGGAGACTTTGAGAAGACTCAAGTAGAAGATGACCTTTCCTTTCCACCTCTTGAAGTGGGTTCCCTTAAAGCGAAAGGGCTTGTTAAGATCTCCAACAGGCTCATTTGGTTTCTCTTGTGTCGATTCCATGTGATTGAATCTCCTTAAAATTGTTGGTGCAAACACAATAACAATGGAAACAACACAAAGAGAAACTGAATAATACGCTGAATATTATTATTAATTTGAAAAGATGAGCACAACATTATTTGGACTGAGGCGCGACACTCGCTCTCTTTAAGGAGATTCAAGCCTTTGGTTGGCTAAACTTTGTAACCGATGCAGACCTTCTCTAGCCCAACAAATGTTGTATGGCTAGAACAACTTCTGCACAAAGTGTTCAAGCCCAAAACTCCACCAGAAGAACACCTTTCTTTGTCCCAAAATTTCTCAAGTATTTATGAATATTATTGAATTCATTCTCTTACACAACACTCTTTGCTTTTAACTATTTTCTTCATTCACTCTTGATATGAACTTAGTTCATAGCATAGCTGTATATATAGTCTTCCAACCTTTCACATAACCTACATGTTATTTATTAATTTTTTTTTTAAAAAAAAACACTCTCTTAATTTATTTAATCTAACTTCCATACAAGTAATTCTTTCTTTAACAAATTTTATTCTAACTCATCTCTTTATTCTTCTTCAGTTTTTTTGAGTTTCAACATATTTAATTTAAAATGTACTAACACCCCCAATGGTAGGCAGATGCAAGAAAAAAGTCTTCAACCACATAAAAGACCAAGTGGGAAGGAAGATTGCTTGTTGGAAAGGGAGATTATTGTCCAATGCTGGTAGGGAGATACTTATAAAGGCTGTTGCGTAGGCCACACTGACATATACTATGAATTGCTTTTTGCTACCCGATTCTCTATGCTCAAAAATAAACTCAATGGTGAGGGGGTTCTGGTGGGGGTAGAAAGGAAAGGAAAGAAAGATGGTGTGGGTGTCGTGGAAGAACTTGTGCATGCCAAAGGTAGAAGGGGGCATGGGGTTTAGGGATTTGAAAGCTTTCAACCTTGCTCTTCTAGCCAAGCAAGGGTGGAGAATACAGTAGAGCCCAAACTCACTGATCCATAGAATGTTGAAAGCAAAATACTTTACGAAAACCTCCTTCATGGACGCTCAAGTGGGGAGAAATCCCTCCTATATATAGAGAAGTATTGTGGCTGCCAAACCAGTGATCAAAGAGGGGGCTAAGTGGGTTGTTGGTGATGGAAGAAGCATTAAAATTTGGGAGGAGAAATGGCTCCCTTTCATGAAGTCATGCAAAATAATAACATCGAGAACATTAATGGGAAGGGATTTGAGAGTGGCAAGCCTCATTCTACAAGAACAAGCTGAATGGGATGTAGTTTTGATAAAAAGCACCTTCCTCCCCCACGAAGCTGAGGCTATCCTAAGTATCCCAATCAACCCTATGAACCTATCAGACTCCTAGGTCTGGGCAAAGTCTCCAAATGGCATATTTACAGTGAAGAGTGCCTACAGAGTAGCTATTAAACATCTTGCTATCACAAAGGGATGTGAGGAAAGTCCGGGTTGTTTAGACAGCTCCAAAATGATTGCGATATGGAAGGTTGTATGGAAGCTACAATGCCTAAACAAAGTAAAGCACTTAATGTGGAGATCTTGTAAGAATGTGCTCCCTACAAAAAAATGTTTGCTAAACCGAAAGGTCCTGAAGGAAGACAGCTGCGACCTTTGTGGTGAAAGTGAATCAGCGAGTCACATTTTATGGGGATGTTTGATTGTGAAGGAAACTTGGAATGCAACAAAACTCAGACTTCCCAACCTAAGTCAGCCCCCAAAGGATTTTCTAGATGTGGTGTGGCTGTTGATGGAAGAATCGTAGGAAAAGAATTGGGAAGGTTTTGCAGTCATGGCATGGAGTTTGTGAACTAATAGAAATTCAATTTGGCATGGGGGTGTGTGCAAAAGGGGAAAAACAATAGCATGGGAAGCTCAAAAATATGAGGATGAAGTGTGTGTATTATCACTTCTGATTTTAATTAATGTGAATATGTATATTATAAATATATTTTAATTTGACTTATTTAGTTACTTTTGGTAAATATTATTGCATAACTAATGGTTGAATTGGTTATTAGTTGAAAATATTATGAATTTGTAAAGAATTTATAAATTCATAATATTTATAATGAATTTATTAATTTGGTAAATATTGACTAATACCTTTCTTATGACATATGATACAGAAAAATAAAAAATTGATTCACAATACGATTTACATTTTGATAATTATGGGTATTAGTTAGTATTTTGAATGGAATTAGAACCTTCTCGATTTTTGTTATTTTATTGATTTCGAGTTTCAAATGGATAACATTATGGTTTGAGAGTATTCTGAAGCAACAAGCCCTCTCTCTCTCTCTCTCTCTCTCTCTCTCTCTATCTCTCTCTCTCTCTCTCTCTCTCTCTCTCTCTCTACGAATTTGAGAGTTTTATTGAGAGTATTCTGAAGCAACACGCCCTCTCTCTCTCTCTCTCTCTCTCTCTCTCTCTATCTCTCTCTCTCTCTCTCTCTCTCTCTCTCTCTCTACGAATTTGAGAGTTTTAAATTACTTTGTAGGTTCAAGGTTATTTTGGCCATTATATAAGTTTGGGGGCATTTTGGTCATTTTGTCGAGGCTAATGGTATTTTAATCATTTCCAATATACTAAAGGAATTTATTTCATTTCAAATATTTTAAGAGGCATTTGGAGGATTTGATAAATAAAAAATATATCAAAATTATTTTAGCCACATATTAATGATGACAATCTTTGTCTTTATTAAAATATCCCTTATAGCAACGACCTGATTCGTTGCTAATATATAATCTGTTTCTCTCCAATAATTCTCACAACTTTTTGATAGTGAAAATTTTTCCCTCCATTATATTTTAGTAGACATATTTGCGACAACATGTTGTATTGTTGCTAAAAGGTGATTATCAGAGACAACAAATTATATCGTCACTAATAGCCTTCTAATAGCAACAACCAATGTGTCATCGCTAATAAATAAAGTATATATATATATATATATAATATTTACTATATATTTTTGGCCACATATCTGCGACGATACACAAGGTCATCATTATAGATGATTATTAGTGACAATAGATGTTGTCATTAAAATAAACCTTATTTTAGCGACGTAAATGTCGTTGCTAAAAGTTTCCCTCCATTTTCCAAAAGTAAATAAAATTCCCTTCATGGCGTTAGTGACGACTTATTAGCGACTACCTTTATGTCATCGCTACTATGCACTTATTAGCGATGACCATATATTATTGTCACTAATGTGTGCCTAATAGTGACGATTTTTTGGTCGTCGCTAAAACATTGGTCGCAAAAGACCAAAATTCTTGTTGTGCACCAACAATAAAGGTTTTAAATTAACAAAGTAAATTTGAAGTGTTTACACTATAATTAATCCTAATCTGTATTGCTATCTCATGTAGGCAACATTTGTTGCAAATCAATCAAAAGAAATTTTAAATATTTGTTTTGGTAGAGTTTGTGCAAAATATTATTAGTCAACATTTTATTATTATCTTACCGGCCAGTTACTTATTATGTTATTCTATCATGTTAGTGATTATAAACGAACTCTATGAACATAGACATAATAATGGGATACACAAAACATTTGAGAAGAAGCTCCTTCCTTTTTATATTATCTTTTGTGGAACTGTATATGATAATTATTTTTACATTATTAAAATATCAATGAAAATGATAGTGTTGAAATGTACTTCGCTTTCAAGTCTTTAATTTGTTATTAGCTAGATTAATCTTTTTTAACATTTATTAAATTGCATATGACAAAGTATTGCAGAGCCACCAAATAGAATGAAACCCTTTAGTAAATTAAGCACGTGTCTTGCACATATTATAATTTTTTTTTTCCAAGAGGAAGCATGGCATCATGTCATACATTCCAAAATAAGAATATACTATCTTTTCTAAAAGTAGAAAAAAGAAAAAAGAAAAAAAAAAAGAGGCAATGTGTTTTTAAGTGAAGGTAGTCGTTATCTCAGAAATAAATTAAGCAGTATTAATTGGTTCTTCTACCAGAAAACAATATGGCTCGGACACTTAAACCCCACCTTGATATTGAATTCAGAGGAAATTTCTATCGCCATGATAGATATATTTCGTAGACATTACATAATTGCAATTATTACTGTGCTTCCGCCAAATAATCTCCAAAGATTTACATAAAAAAATAATAATAAATTATTACCAAAGATAGTTTCATCACAGTTCACACCCAGTCTCACAATCTGATTTTCTCTTTGAGTTCCACTAGATAGTTTCTTTCTTAATATGCAAGTATTAGAGGTTGTACTTTTCACAACATATTTTCCACGTTTTTTTGGAATTTATTATTTTTATTGAATCAGACATAGTTGATTTGTTGGTCTTGTTAGTCACGGATTAGTTTGTTTACTTGGATTTTCTTTTCTTGTGCTAATTCTTGTATATTTTCTTTTCGCACTCTCTATTTTCTAATACTGGTTCTTTATATCAAAAATTCATTTACAATTTAGATTAATCTAAAAAGTTAATCAAGTCTTTTTTTTTAATATGTAAACTTTACTGTGGGTTTATTGTAACATGAGAACTTAATAGGACTTTAAAACCCAACAAGATTTATGTTGTTATGGATTTGTCAACTCTATACCTAATTAACAATGATTTTACCTTTTATCATTTGTCCTTTCCCCCCTTGCAACCATGACTGGGCCTCAAAAAAATTCCTTTTCCTCTTTTTTTGTCGAACAGCGGAAGAGATTATAATTAGAATTTGCATGGAAGTGCCACAAATACTCAATGGACTGACTTTAATCAGCTCTTAAATTATTTTGCAAACCTTATACTGCAAACTATACGGTTCTCAGGGTTCATTGTAACAAAAGGGGCAAAAAAGAAGAAAGAAAAAGGCCGTAGCTTAATTATTGAGTGCAAGTTATTACAACACTGCGAATTAGAGGCATCACAAACCCCAAACCATATATAATGCATCAAACAAAGATGACTTATTTATAGTCATTATCTATAAATTTAAGGAGAGCATTTTTATATTTAAATTAATATATATATATATATATATATTTAAAATCCATATTTTTACTTGTTGAGACTTGAGGTACAAAACTGCTAATTAAGTTTTTATATTAGATTTTGTTAATATTTACTTTTCAATAGATAGTATGTTTAATCAACTTAACATTATTGTGACAATTGATTTAACAGAAAAAAAAAAAAATTGAAAGTTATTGGCTAAATTGATGCATAGTTAAGGAAAACTAAAATATGATTCTAATTTTGATTTTAATGTTGAAAGAGGAAGATTATTTGGTTAAAACTGGTGAAAATGGGTCAAGATCTGGAAAAAATTGAAAACCAATTTGTTTTTCGGTTTTTTGACCGTTCTGGTTTTTAAAACTATAGAAAAATCAATCATTAATAACGATTGGATACACTTAATTTTTTTTTTTTCAAATAATTTAAGAGCACAGTTTAGAATATTTAAGGTGTTTCTAGCCATGGAAAGAGATTTGGAGTTCAACTTTTGTTTACACAAAAAACCGATTAGTCTTTTATTCTGATGATAAAAAGCTATCATCAAAAGCGGACGTCATAAATTGAGACTGTAAAAAAAAAAAAAATTAAAAAAAAAAAAAAGGGGAAAAAGAAGAAGAGAGTGTTTCTAGCAATGGAACCAGCATTATATATGCTTCATCTACCACAACGGCAGTGATTTCCTTCAATTGCTTTAATGTTCTTTCTCAATCTTAATAGAATATTTTCTGGCTTTTCGATGACCTTTCGGGAGTTTATTTGTGTTTTCCATCCTTAATTAACTAGCTTTTTTGGTCATTCTTGGTAGTTTTCCGATCATACTTGGTATTTTTCAGACCAATATTCCCTGTTGCTACGCAGCAAGTTTTAAGTTGCTTCCAGCATTATTTTCCAATTTTGATGTTTTCCAATGATAGAATCGAAGGTGTTTTCCAATGATACATTGTTGTGTTTTTTTCTTTCTAACCCGTTGTTGGTGTTTTACGGTCTCTGGCCGTCATTCTCACCAGGCCTTCCCGTTGATCATGGCCTCTATGAGCTTAATTACATGGATCCTTTCAATCCTAATGCACAAGATTCCGTCTTATTCATCACAATTCACACCCAGTCTCACAATCTGATTTTCTCTTTGCAGCCCACTAGATAGTTTCTTTCTTAATATGCAAGTATTAGAGGTTGTACTTTTCACAACATAGTTTCCACGTTTTTTTTGGAATTTATTATTTTTATTGAATCAGACATAGTTGATTTGTTGGTCTCGTTAGTCATGGATTAGTTTGCTTACTTGGATTTTCTTTTCTTGTGCTAATTCTCGTATATTTTCTTTTCGCGCTCTCTATTTTCTAATACTGGTTCTTTTTATCAAAAATTCATTTACAATTTAGGTTAATCTAAAAAGTTAATGAAGTAATTTTTAACATATATACTTTACTATGAGTTTATTGTAACAAATAGGACTTTTATACTGTAGATGTAGACCGTAAGTTTGAGTTACGTAAAACTTTTTTTGTGCTCCTATTTTATTCTTCCATTCATTATTCAATCATCACATCTAATCACACTACACACTACTTAAATAGTCTTGAACTTAATTTTGTACATTAAAACCCAACAAGATTTATACTGTTATGGATTTTTCAACTCTATACCTAATTAACAATGTTTTTACTTTTTATCATTTGTCCTTTTGCCCCCTTGCACCCATGACTGGGCCTCAAAAAAATTCCTTTACCTTTTTTTGGTCGAACAGTGGAAGAGATTATAATTAGAATTTGCATGGAAGTGCCACAATAATACTCAATGGACTGACTTTAGTCAGCTCTTTTATTTTGCAAACCTTATACTGCAAACTACATGGTTCTCGATCAGGGTTCATTGTAAAAAAAAGGGGCAAAAAACGAAGAAAGAAAAATGCTGTAGCTTATTGAGTGCAAATTATTACAACACTGTGAATTAGAGGCATCACAAACCCCAAACCATATATAATACATCAAACAAAGATGACTTATTTATAGCCATTATCTAAAAGTCAAAAGAGGTTTAAGGTGATGAGCAACCTTCGCGACCGTAGGTGAAACAAGGATTTGGTGGCTTTGGAGGCTTTGGAATACATGTAGTATATGGCTTTCCACGACCACACTCAGGCTTGCTAGGTGGAGATGGCGTAGTTGCAGTTTGAGATGCCGAAGTCACAGGTGGAGATAGCGGCGTTAAAGGAGGAGATAGTGGCTTCCTGGGGCCGGGTAGACATTCACGATATGGCTTTCCACGACCACACGAAACTGCTGGCTTATCAGGATCCTCATAAGGTAATCCTACTGCAGATTGATCTGAGATATGATATGAAGTAATTATCAGAATATAACTTAAAATCTGAAAAGGAAAACATGGCCTAGAACCATGCGATGCGATTTGGGAATAAGAGTTCCATATATTGTAAAACCGACAAAAGTAAAAAATTATAGTACGTAGCTACTATTTGGTAATAATTTATCAGAAACGCGCCAAATAATTCTAACATAATTGACCAACTGCTATGTAAACTCTTACTCATGATCTGTTTTTTTTATAAACAATATCATAAGTTCAGTTTAATAAGTATGCTACAAAATAGAGATTAAAACACAACTATCTACTAGAAACTATAGTGTTCTCACCAGCTAAATCTCTAGCTGCATTTGAAGAAGGAATGAAAAATGTGGATAGCAAGAGAAAACAGACCACTAGAATGGCTTTCATTTCGAGATTTGATACTTGATATGCTAAGTTTCTCTAACCTAACCATATTTATAGACCATCCAAGTAGGAGCATGTCTAATGGAATTATAAATTGAGAAGAACAAGTCAAAGTGTGAAGGAGGGGTATAGTTGAAAAGTATTATTAAAGGGAGTATACATAAAACTTGAAAAAAAAAAGCAAAAAAGAAAAGTGGAACAAGATTTTTAGAAAGCAAAGTTGACTAGATGTAGACTTAAAATTAATGAGGGATCTTCCACTCTTCTCTTCTTTTCCTTTCGTCAAATAGACATATATTTTCAAACCTGAATTTAATTGTGGAACTAGTATTTTTTTTTTTTTTTTAAATATTTGCAATGAAGTGAATATCGGTATCTTCATTCAAATTTAAGTGTTTCTTTTTCTTTTTCTTTTTTTCTTTTTAAGATATTCCCAAATATAAGTCGAAAACTGATTTTTTTTTTTTTTTTAATCTTTAATATTTTACTTCTTTCTTCTTCTTTTTTGAAATAAAAAAAATATAAAATTCTTATGAAAAAGTCATCAATTTTTTAAATATAAAATAAAAGGACATTCTAGGTACAACATTTTTCTAGATAAAATTATTTTTAATGTACATACAGTCAATGCATGTAAATTGTTGCAGTGATGCTCACACTTTTTCTTTTTCTTATATTTTATATCCATATTGATATGTGTCCAATCGACATTTATAAATAAAAAATATTTATAGTGTTATAATTATAGAACATGGGATCTCTCTCTCTCTCTCTCTCTCTCTCCTCCCTCCCTTCTTATTGAGACTAAACCAAGATTGGTCCATAATTTTGGGGCTTTATAGCTTCTTTCTCTCAACACAGAAGATTAAGTTGGAGGGAAAAAATTGAATCACTATTTGAGAAGGGGAATAGAAAGAGTGTACCGCAGATCATTTTTTTTTCTTTGGTGAAACCAACCTAGAATTTTTACTTTCCCACAATTTTGAGGGACTTTTTCTACTTGGGTCCCTTAGGCAATTGTCTAAGTTGCTTACCCATAGAGTCAGACCCGATTTCCTTTGTTGTAACACCTTAATTATTTTTCGAAATTACAATTTAAATCAAATGAGTAAACCTTGAGTGAGTCTTTTCAAAGTCAATTGCGCTCATCCTTGTGCAAATGTAGGGATATAGTTAATGGATTGTCGTAATCTAATTTTTACTGTGTTCACCTTTGAGGGTTTTCACTTTGGTGACCCGTGAGATGTAATGTGAAGTGTGTGACACATGTCCTAAAATAGCTAGGGTGATGTGTATGTGTAAGTAAGTCTTTTATTTATCTTTCCATTTTTTAGGAGTCTCGTTACCTACTTCTAATTAACCTATTAGCTAAGGGCTTTTCTTAAAGGGTCCTAAACTAAAAATGTAGGCAAATGTGCTGAACCAGAAGATGTGGACTCAAATGCTCGGTTATTGGTGGGGAATATGTTATAAACCTCACAACGTACTATCCTAAAGGATAGTACCTTGTCTAGAATTTAGTCTTAAAGATAATTATTTAAATAATAACAAAAGAATTTAGCATTTGGTTTGAATTTTTTTTTTTTTTTTTTTGCATGTGTGATCATGTATAAGTTAAACAAGTGCATGTCATGTGAAAGTTTGAATGCATGGCATCTAAGTCTACCCTAGAATGACATGTGAATGCATGAGCATACAAAAATCCATGATAAGATGACATGCGAATGCGTGACATTTGAACATATCCTAGGATGACATATGAATGCATAAGTGTAGATACCGCATTTTGTACTCCTTACTACTCGGGCCCCTGTTCCTCAATGATGTCAAAATTCTAAAGCTCAAGGTTGGTTTAGGGTTCAATCAGATTGAAATTGACTTGAGGAAAATGTTTTAGGAAAAATATAACTTTTTTAATGAATAAAATAAGCTATTTTTGGAAAATAAAGACTAAGGAAACCCTAGGGCATGCGTACGCATACACATGTATGCGCACACATGCTCAAGCTCTACGTACGCATGCTTTATGCATGCGTACGCATACACGAGCATGTGTATGCATGTTAGGGTTCCAGAAACTATGAAATGCAAGTTTTTATGTATTAAATATGGATTTTGGAATGAATCTCACATCGTCTGGTAGCCATTCCAAACCCTTATTTTATCACCATATAAGGGCATACATAGTAGCTTTTCAAAACACACAGAAAATCCTAAGGGTAAACATAAGATTCACTAGAAATAGTGAATCAAAGAAGGACTTTTCACAAAACATCCTCAAGTCAATATTTTTTTGATTAAGACATTTTCTGGCCTTGATCTTGGAGTTTTAAAATTACTAATAACTTTTTTATTTGATTGTGAGTAGATTTAACTGAGGGGAATGGTACAAATCAAGTCATGGAGCTTTGTATTTTGAGGTATAAAGATTTTTCTCTTTTTTCCTCTTGTCTTTGTTTTGATTCCTGTTTTCTTTGTTTTTCTTTTTTAGTTTATATTATAACATGTCTGTTTAAGTTTAGGTTTTCTATGTTTTATGTTTTGATAGGTCACAATCTGAATAACCCCTTGTAATTAACCCTAATTAATTAATTTAGCCAAGTAATTAATTAGTCAATTAATCATGCAATTTTATGGAAGCACAAACAAATCACCAATCAACTAAATATGCAGCGGAAAATAAATAATACGGTGATTTGTTTACGAATGGGGAAAACCCTAATGGCAAAAACCCCACCGGGTGATTTTCAGGTCACCACTCCCGAAACTCCACTATTATCAAATTAAGCGGTTACAAGTAAAGGAATCCCAAGTACCTTACCAACCTACAGTTGAACCCTTACCCCAATACCCAATTGGACTTAATCTGTAGTGACAATCTCCACCTTGGATGCACGGCTCCCAAGTACGTGACTAACCAATGTGCGGATCTAAGTACGCGACTTCAGAACACCAACTGAGGAAGAATGGTTGGCTGCAAAGTTCTTCAGATCATCCTTTCTGATGAATAGCAGGAAGATGCTTGGTTACAAAACCCTATGGTGCAAATACACAGCAACTTCTTGATGGAAGATGAACTAGGTCAAGAATTTCGTCTGTTGATCACAATTTGCTTAAACAGAGATTGCTCAATGATAATGCAACTTGTGTCCACCAAAACGGCTCTTAAAATAATCCTTTTATATGTTTAGGGTTAGAAGAAAAGAAGGCCCAAAAACATATTCACGGATCCCAAGAAAATCAGATTGGAAATTGAATGGTTGGCTGCAAAGTTCTTCAGATCATCCTTTCTGATGAATAGCAGGAAGATGCTTGGTTACAAAACCCTATGGTGCAAATACACAGCAACTTCTTGATGGAAGATGAACTAGATCAAGAACTTCGTCTGTTGATCACAATTTGCTTAAACAGAGATTGCTCAATGATAATGCAACTTGTGTCCACCAAAACGGCTCTTAAAATAATCCTTTTATATGTTTAGGGTTAGAAGAAAAGAAGGCCCAAAAACATATTCACGGATCCCAAGAAAATCAGATTGGAAATTTGACTTTTTAAATCTCGACAGATAGCAGGTGTCGAGGTAGCTGTCGAGAGGTGTCGAGCTTTAAAAACTGTGCACTTCAACTTGCTTTCTCTTGGACAGACTTGATGACTTCAACACTTGACCTTGAAACATTGTTTCTTGAAATATTAAAAACACCTAGAACTACCCAATTACAAGCAAAGTGCGTTTTGTCAA
Source organism: Quercus suber (assembly GCF_002906115.3). Taxonomy (NCBI): domain Eukaryota; kingdom Viridiplantae; phylum Streptophyta; class Magnoliopsida; order Fagales; family Fagaceae; genus Quercus; species Quercus suber. Next base: position 457,229 of record NW_027069563.1, read on the forward strand.
AGGATTAGCCAATTTACATAACTAAGTGACATATGTTCTTAAACAAGTTAAAACATATATGTCTTTTAAGGTATTAGGTTGCTAGATTTATAGTTTTGCTTCTCCCTTGTTCTACATTTTTGTGTTTCTGGATTAGGGTTTAGGGTGAGGATGTGTACATGCCTTCTGCATGTGCACGCATACTCGAAGTATGCGTACACATACAACTGAGTTGCGCACGCATGCTCTATGTATGCACACGCATACTCATGCCCAAAAACCCTAATCCAACCCTTTTTGATTCTGTTTCTTTATTTCTCTTATATATTATGCCTCTTCCTTATTACTTGATAAGTGTAATTTTTACATGATTTTTATTACCCTCTTATTTATTAAAATTGTTAGTTTTCCTTTATTTCTTTTGATTTGATTTGATTTTTATTTATATTTATCTATTCATTGGTTCTTTGAAAGAATGAGAAGATTTAGATTAATCTACAAGGGTTTTACATGCAAAGTGGGGCTAAGCCAATTAAATCCAAGTCCAATTCATATTAGGATTCCAGCTTGCACATCAGTTAGTATTTTTGGCATAACTTTCGGCTTAGATATCCAATCAAGATGATTCAAGTTGGGCTGGAAATTTAACTTAAAGGGCTATAACTTTGTAGTTTACCAAATGTCCGAATTCCGACGTTAAATGGGTCAAAATCGACGGTTAAGTGAAGCCTAAAAATCTGAGATTTTCTCCAAATGGGAATAAGATTCCTTGACCTTTTTAAAGGCTTTTTAGGAAAAAAAAAAAAAAAGGAGAAACCTGAGAGTAAAAGGGGGCGCCGCATAGAAGAATTTGCTTTTGAGAGTCTTTCTGAAGAGGAGGATCTGAGGACAAAGGCGAGAGCTTCGTGTTGATCAACCAATGCAGATGAAAGACATAAGTTTTATTTGTTTTCTTTTCAATTTTATTATGAACTAAATTTTATTTTCTAGAGCAGTGATGTAGTCTAGTAATGAACACATAATTTATTTTTTGAGTTATTTTATTTTTAATATTTCCATGATTGAGTGTTTAATTCTTATTCTTAATGCTTACTATTTTTTACAAATTATAGTTTGATAAATTGAATTACAATGAGACCGAGAGGTAATTTGTTATTTTATTTCTAGAATTAAACACCATTAGTTGAGCGAAAGTAGAGATGCTTTACCGTGACTAGTGTGATTTTTCAGAAAATTCAAAGTACGTAATGAGTCTCCAATTAATTAAATTCACATAAAGATATGAAATTGTTAGTTGAAGATATTTTTGATATTATTCGAGAGAAGATTTTGAATACTTAAGGAATTTTTAATCATCAACGGGAGATTATTAGAATTTAATAATTAGGAAGGATAAATTGTGTGGGATTTTTTAGGTGAAATCAATCGCTCTAGATCCATTCTTATTATATTTTTACACTTTCAAATTTTTACGCTTTGTTAATTCTTTTTTATTCATAGATTTATTTTTATTAAATAGTTTAATTTAATTTAGATAGTAGAACGTTCCATTTATTTTCGATTTTCCAAATAGTAATTAATTTAGTGAATTTCAGTATTCAATAACATAGTTAATCCCTGTAGGTTCGACATTCATTTTCTAAAAACACTTTACTACTTGTTACGATTCTATGCGCTTGTAGATTACTTTATGTGAACATTACTCTTTATGCTTGTAAGTCTCTATTCCTCTATTTGTTTGTTTGATTATTCTTCACATCATCACATGCTAGATGGGGTTCCTGTAATGTGTTTTTCTTTGTTTTGCCATGAACACGCATTCATATGACCATGCATTGATGCATAGGTGCTATGGTGGAGTAAGGCAAGTCATGCATTCACATGAACATGCATCAGGTTGTGAATATGATATATATGATGTGTATTAGATGTGCAATCTAGGTTAGCTATGAATATGTGAACATGTTGTTTTGATCTTGCCATGCCTATGTTTTTGCCTTGATTTGATATATACATATTTTAGCCTTGGATGTAATGGATGCTATGTTGATAGATGTATGCTAAGATGAGATATGAGATGCATGATAGATGTATGTTAGGGTTTAGGATGAAATGTCATGTTTATTTCCTAGATGTATGTTTGCATGTGTGTGAGTCTACAATGACAATATTGAATATGCCTTTAACAAGATTAAGACATAAAACACAATGAGTAGAAGGCGACCCACGAGTTGGGCGGTCTTGGGTGTCTAACACCTTCCTAAGTTGTACCTAAACTCCGAACTCATACTCTGGTAGTAAGATTAGTCCTTTCTCGAAAGACGCTTTATATATGGTTCCTAGACCTAATCTAGGTGGTGACTCCATTTCTTTTCTTCGCCCCTGTCCACTTGGCCGAGGCATACTTCCCTCTCGATGTGTTCACAATAAGCATATGGAAATCTATTCTTAGATGATGTGTGCATGAATGTGCGATTTATTTTTAGAAATAAAAGGCATAAACACTTCAAAAGGTGAAAAAGTCAAAGTGGCTTACCTCACTTTCTTAAATAAGCTAACAATTCAAATTAAATCCTCATATTTATTTCTTATGGATAGAAAAGCACCAAAATAATCTGTTAGTTTTTTTTTTTTTTTTGGGGGCGGTGAGGTGTTCGTCTTTTGGGACCATGGGCTTAATTGATTTAAGCCAATGGCCTAGCATCATGTTTGCAAAATATTCATTTTTGAAAAGAATTTTTGAAAACCTCATAAGTTTTTATTGAAAAATCCCTAAAAGGGTTTTTGTGAAAATCTCATGAAACTTTAAGAGAAAAGATGACCCTTAAAAGAGTTTTGTAAAAATCTCATGAGTTTTTATTTCAAAAATTCCCTAAAAGGGTTTTGATAAAAATCTCATGAGTTTAGACTTGGGAAAATTCCCTAGAAGAGTTTAACAAACGTCTCGTAAGTTTGTGTTTTGGAAAAATGCCTAGAAGGGATTTAGGCATATAGCAAAAGTCTAATGAGTTTTATTTTTTGAAAGTCTTGAAAATATTTTATTGGTGGAAGCCTTGAAACCTATATATTTATTTATCTTAATTTGAATTTTGTTTTTTGTAAAAAGAAAAAAAAATGCTTTTTCAAGCCATTTTTTATATGGACCATGAATTTACGATATTAACTATGGAGTTAATATGTAAATCGATGTGTTTGTCCCAAGAGTCATATATATATATATATATATATATGGCATAATTACAAATCATCATATGAGTCCAAACAAATCGTGGCAAATATGTCACGCATGCAACTATGCATCTTCAAATCCAAATAAACATGTAATCACCTCATCAATTCCAAGAATATTAAGAATGGCCTAACCATCAAAGATGAATCTAATGTGACCATGCAAGAATGAAAATTTAAGCATGCAAAAATGGAAATTTTACGGTAAAGGTGGAAAGTTTATGACAAAAATGGATGCTTTGATGAAAACAAGAAAAAGAGAAAAAGAAGTAAACTTGAACGTAAAGGTGCAAACTTTATTTAAAAAATTAGAAGTTTTGCCAAAAAGATGTGAGCTTTAATGTGAAAGGTTGAAAATTTAATGCAAAAAAAAAAAAAATAGAAGATTATGTTGGAGATGTTGGCTTTACGTGGAGATATGGAGAGTAAAACATATAGGAACACTACTTGACCTAAATTGCTTAGCCTTTTAGATTAAGTGGTGCCCCTATATATTATATTAATCTCTTAATTGAAGTCTCCCCATTGTATTATCTCCCCAACAAATGGAATTAGAGCATATTGTTTTGTATCAAAGTCCCTTTTCAAGTTGGAGTAGGGACAGTATATTGTACATGGCAAAGTCCACACAAACGATTCTAGAAAAATACCCAACACTGTGCTAGATCATGGTGTGACATGAGGTTCCCACAGACATGGAAGTACATGCTGGGTTTCCATGAATAAATGTGTGGGGTTGACACGTGATTTAGATGGATGACATGTTGATCAAGAAAAAGCCCATAAGGCAGGGGGAAGCTGGGAAGCTAGTAGAACTTGATCATGGTCCAAATAGAGGTCTTAAAGCCTATAGAGAGGCAAAGAATCACATGTGAAAGGGAGATTGTTGAGGGTACACGTGTGAGTGGAGTTCCATTTAGAATAAGAATGACAAGATGAAGTGGTTAATGTAATGTAATTGGACAAAACTCATTAGCTTAAGTCATTTGGTTCAAGCGGTGTCCCTTACTATATGTTATGTTTACTACTCAGTTGAAAGCTCCCATGATATTATCTTCCAACACTTAGATTGTTGGGATAAATCCTCGTTTATGTTTTTGACTGAAACTCTTGACCACCAATTGAGCTTTGTACTTCACTAACTTTTCACCATCTTTCTTTAGCTTGAACACCCATTTGCTTCTCAATGCCTTTTTACCTTTTGGAAGTTTAACCAACTCATAAGTCTTATTTTTGTGCAAAGAATTCATCTCTTCTTGCATATCATTTATCTAGCTCTGCTTGTACTTATGAGACACTACTTCTTGAAAGCTTTCTGTCTCTTCCTCATCAATAAGAAAAATATACTCAGAAGAGGGATATCTAGTCGATGGATGATGCTCCCTAGTAGATCTCCTCACTTGAGGTTCTTCCATCTCTGGTGGTATTGACATGTGAAGACTTATGGATGATGCACTAGTGAAGGAAGATGCCCATTAGGTAAGGGGGAGCGAGTAGGACTTGTTCATGACCCATAAAGAGGTCTTAAAGTCCACAGAGAGGCAGAAACTCATACGTTAGAGGGAGATTGCTGGGTTACACATGTGAGTGAAGTCCCACATTGAATAATAATGAGAAAAATGAATAGTTAATATAACACAATTGAGCACATACCCATTGAGCTTAGGCTTTTTCGGTTAAAGTGTGTCTCTATATGTTATATTAATTATTCAAGGAAACTCTTCAAAGTGTTATTTTCCCAACATAGACCACCTCTAATATATTTCTCTCTACAATAGACAAAATTCCAAGAATCAACTGAAGTAGCTAGTGTGTAGTGTAAAGTTGTGATTTACAACTGTGCTTTATGTTGGCTTTATTTCATTACAAAAAGTGTTGTAATTGCTTTAATGTTTTTTCTTGTATTTTGTGGGATTTTATTGTATTGAGTTTAGTATTAAGTTGGTGAAAAATCGAGCATGTATTGGATGAATAAGTGGATTTTCCGAGTATATCGCGAGAAGTCTACCTGCAAAAGAGCCACATGAGAAATACATGCTAGAAGTTGAAGAGTCGTGCCAAGCTGTCAATTTTGCAAGTGTCTTGCGAAAAAAGCCAACCCGTAAGATACCTACGAAACTCTCTGCCTGAAGGATTTTAAGTGTGACTTTTTTACCCTTAACTCATACTATACATACCCTCATTACTCACAAAAGTATGTGAGACTATTCAGAGAGAAAAACCCTAGAGAGGTTTTCTACAACACAGCACACCCATTTTTTAGAAAGAGAGAGCTACTCATTCTTTGTGAGAAATCATTGTAACCTCTTCTCCTTCCTTCTTCTATTGCCATACCTTGAGAGGAGATTTGTATCCAAACACAACTCACACCTATTTAGAGTATAGAAAGTGTTTTGGAACTTGAGAAGTTTTGGAGATTTGCCAAAAGAAACCGATAAGGCTTGGCAGATGCAATCAGGTGTATTGCGTGATCCAAAAAGTTATAGAAGACATGACTCCAAGAAATCCGTTGGTAGCAGGAACTTGAAGGGCTCAAGTATATTGGGTAGACTAAACTTGGAGAATCTTTTGTTATTCATGTACTCCAACTTTATTCTCTAGTGGATCGATTTCGACTTGAAGGGTCATGAAGAGGTTTTTCATTGAGTTCTTCAGTTTCCTCTTTGATAACATATTTTAGTGTTATTTTGTGGTTGCATCTCTCTTCCCTTACTCTTGTGATTTACTTTTATTGTTTGTTATTCATGTTTATGAACTAGAATAGTTATCGATTCATTGTGCTTCATTTACTCTTGTTCCACACTTAGATAAGTTAGAGTAAAAGCAATCTAGCTGTAATTTTTATTTGAGGGTCTAAACAAGATCTTGTATTTTCACACAAATTCGAGCTTTCAATTGGTATCAGAGTGAGTACTCTAGTGCATAAACATGAACAACGAACTTTGGTTTTATTACCTAAGTGTGATACTTGACTCCTTGTGTTTATTGTCATGGATAGTGTTTTGTGTACTTCTATGAATCTTGTTGATTGTAACATGCCATGTGTTTGTAAAAATGCCTCTATGAGTGTTTTTCCTCATGCTTGTGATAATATGTTACATAAATCTATGGGTGTTGTTAATATTCCAATTGTCAAACTCTAGAACAAAAAGGCTAAGAAGTTTCATGAGAATTTAAGCAAGTTCATTTGTGAAAGGGATGATTTGATTACTAAGCTCAATGAATCCAACAAATTGGTTGAAAAGTACAAGAAACTTACTGAACATTCTTTTAAAAAACTAAAAGAGTTTGAATATTTGAATATAGACTTAGATGGTAAACTTGTTTTGTCTAACAAACTTTTTGATAATCTTAAATGTGAAAATGAATCTCTTAAGATGCATGCCAAGTATTTGATTGTTAAACCTATTGCTAAAAAGGATGAAAATATTTGTTGTATGAATGTTGTGATACCCGATTTTGTACCTATAGTGTGTTCTACCTTAAAGAACAAATCGATGTACATTCCTTCATGCAAAAGCATTCAAAAGGTGGGGAGAAAGACTCTCAAGCCAAAGTCTTCGTTTAGGTCTCAATTTAAGGTTTTGGATGGATCTAAGTCACCATTGTAGTGTGATTGGTCATATAAGATTTCAATGTCCTAAGTTGAAGAAAGAACAAAACGATGTAGATAGATTCCTTTCTAAAAGTCTAGTGGACCTAAACATATTGTTTGTCACTATTGTGGTGTCTTTGGTCATATTAGACCTCATTGCTCTAAGTTTCAAGCTCTTAAAAGAATCAAAAGAAAAGAGAAACTTGAGCTTCTTGGAAGTTGTGCTATGAAAGAAAAACCGGTTTTGGGGAAAAATGATAAGTTGTTGAAGAAAGTTTTTAAAGTTCTTACCTCCATGTTGATGTGCATCTCTGGTTCTCATTCTTCCAACCCTCGTCTCTCTTCTCTTGAGACACTCATTCTAAACAATTGTTCTGTTTGGATGAAGAAGGGTTCCTGTAGTTGAATTTATACTCTTTTGGTCTTTGATCTAATTCTTTAGATCTTTGTAGGATCCCTTATGCATTAAATATTTCATTGTCATGCATTTTATGCCTTTGTTTTTGTGTGTGTGTAAATCCAAAAAACACACAAAAATTGGAAAATGATAGGCTAATAATGTATTGATTCCTTTGGTAACTTAATCAATTAATTTAGCCAAATGAAATTAATTAGATTCAATGACATGCAATAAGCATTGTAGCACAAACAAATCACCAACTAAATTAAATGCAACAGAAAATAAATTTGACACAAGTGATTTGTTTATAAATGGGAAAAACCATCAAGGCAAAACTCCACTTGGTGAATTTAAGGTCACCACTCTTGAGAATCCACTATTATCAAAACAAGTGATTACAAGTAAAAGGAATTTTAGTACCTAATACCAACCTACAGTTAAACTTTTATCCCAATATCTAATTGGACTTGTAATGTAGTGACAATCTCTCCTTTCAATGCACAGCTCGTGTTTATAAATGGGAAAAACCATCGAGGTAAAACTCCACTTGGTGAATTTAAGGTCACCACTCTTGAGAATCCACTATTATCAAAACAAGTGATTACAAGTAAAAGGAATTTTAGTGCCTAATACCAACCTACAGTTAAACCCTTACCCTAATATCTAATTGGACTTGTAATGTAGTGACAATCTCTCCTTTCAATGCACAGCTCGTAGTTCGTGACTAACCAATTGATGCATGAATCCAAGTATATGACTAACACACCAACTTTAGAAAGATGTTGGCTGTCAAGTTTTTCAGTTCATCTAAATAATGAAGATTAAGAAGTTCTTTGGTTACAAAATCCTTGGTGGACAAACGTAGCAACTTCTATAAGGAAGAAGATGAATTAAGGAAAATTGTCTTCTGTCACAATTTGAGTGAATAAACACTTTGTATCAAGTTGCATCACCTTAGATAGCTCTTAAAATAATCATTATATATGTCTAGGGTTATGAGAAAAGAAATCGTATACAAATAATTTGGATATATGTGAAAAACAAATTTGAAAATTTGAATTTTGTAATTCTCGATAGATATAGTTTTTGTTGAGAGCTATTGAGAATTAAACATTAAACCTTGATAGATTTATCTGTCGAGTTTTAATGAACTGCACTTTTTCACTTGTTTCTTGGATAGACTTGCATAACTTCAATACTAGACTTGAACTCTTGTTCCTTGAAGTATTAAACTCATCCTAGATCTACCTAATTACAAGTAAAGTTTGTTTTGTCAAAGAATTAGTTAATTTATAATGACATATGTTCTAACATGATTCACATATGTCCTAACAGAAAATTCGAAAAGTTTGATCGTATATGTTTGAGCACATATCACATATGAGTTTGGCCTAGTATCTTCGTATTAATGACATAGTGCATATACGAGCTTAGCTTGTTATGTATGCATATTTTATAAGTGTGAGCAACATCTAATAATCTACGTTTTGATTGTTGTAAATAGATCTTCAAATTTGTCATGAATGATTAGTCAATAGTTTTGTTTGATCTAGATACATGAGTAGACTTATGCCTATATATCTCCTCACATTTTTTTTCTTCTTCAAAAAGCTCTACAAATGTCTATCTCTAAAAGAAAAAAAGAGCTGAAAAAGTCTTACTTCGAAAACTAGTTTAACTAGAAAAATGTGGAGCAAATATGTATTAAAATATATGGTGCCAAAGCCAAAGGCTTAATTCTCAAAGTTCTATCAAAATGTTTATGTCATCGCTTCTTAAAAATTTGATTTGTATTTGATCAAAAAAAAAGAAAAAGAAAAAAAGAAAAAAGAAAAAAGGAAGCTAAATGAAAAGCTTTCAATCAATTGTGATCACATTGGTGAGGGGTCATCTATGTTCATTTCTATAAGTGAGATAGGTCACTTGACTTCGTACTAGTTGTGTATGACTTATTTGAATTGATCATTAAAATTTCATACTAGACTATAGTATATTTGATCCACACACACAACACACAAGTTTAATGTTCTATGAATGCCTATTTCATTTGTGTGTTTGTACATGTTCAAATGTGAAGTGTGTGTGTTCAACCATATGTGGATCAATTTAAAAAAAAAAAATTGTTTTTACTTGCTTTGGAAATGATTTATATCACCCATGTTTTTCAAAAAATTTCAAGTTGATTTTGTATGAAAAATATGTTTTTTGAGTGTTTTTGTGATTTATTTCTTGAGTAAGCTCAGTTGCGAGTTTAAATGGTCCAATTCTCAAGTTTTTCAATTTTGGAAAGAGAGTTTGGCGAGTGTTTCACGAGAAGGGCTTACAAGTGAGTTACCTGCGAAAATTTCCAGATAAGCTTTTTAAAGGGCATTTCATGGATCATTTGTTTTAAACTTCTTCATTCTTCTCCTAAAACCTTATTTTTATGTTTCTACATCAAAACCCAACAAAATTCAATTGTTTTTCATTCCATTAACATCTCTAAGATAGTATTTAATTCTTTTCATTAATTTTGATCCTTAAATTATGTTTTTGGGGGCTCTTATGTTCATAGTTGGAAATTTCTCAAATGGGGGTTGGAAAACTTAATTTTTGTTTATCTTTTTCATTGGGTTTTGTTTTAAATGATGATTTGCTTTAGATGTTAGTCCATTGTGGCAAAAATAACATGTAATTAGGAAAGATTTCCATATGTTCGTGCATTATTTAACATACATGTGTAGTGCGTGTGCTCTAAGTGTTTGATAGAATGCCCAAATAACATTTTCTTGTTGTTTTGAACTCTGATGAGTACCAATTTTGGGAGATTACCATGATTATGCATGTTTATCATGTATTGATCATTGGTTGTGTGTTTTACACACTTTACCTTGTGAGTGCTTGCTCATGCATTAGTGATGCATCTCACATGCACACTAGATGCACATTTGTTGCACACACTCTAACACTTGACATATTTTGCATTCACTTATGCTAGTTAAGTATTTTTAGACCTTTTAGCACATATAATATTTTCTTATGTCTATGTCATGCCTTGGTCTATACTTTGTTCCATCATCCTTAGCATGTCATGTTTGCTTTATGCTTTGTAGCATTTTTTTTTTCAAATGTTTTTGTTTTTCGTTTAAGCTTCATTTTCTCATTCATCTTACACCCCTTATGTATTATCTTTTACCCTTGTTCATATCTTCTTTTCTTTCCCTCCTTCCTTTTGATTTATTTGTCTATTCGTGACAAAAAAGGAAAGAGTATACTAAAGAGTATACCAAAGTGTATTGTCATTTCTATATGACTCATGTGCACATTCTTAGGAGGAGAAATTCTACCTCAAGCACATTTATAAGGGGAGAAAGCTATAAGAGAGATGCAATATACCAAGGGGGAAAAAAACATCTTTTATGAGAAAACTTTGTTTTGCTTTGTTTTACTTTATGCTTGTTTTCTTGTTGCTTTATGGTGCTTTGAGTTATGTTTAGTATCTATACTTTGTTGCTCTCATCACATCATGCTTATGTGTTGGACATGCATACATCTTTATGCTATTGTGCTTTATTGGTTGTATGTTCGGATGATCATTTGCTTTGCTATGTGATCATTGTGGTCATTTCCATATAACTGTTCTGTGTTTGATCAAGTTGCTCATATGTTTCACATCATATTTACTTGATCGCATTTTACTTGTTACATTATACTTGTCATTTTATTACTTGCTTTACTTTGAGGGTTTAATGCTTTTTGTGTAAGTGTTATAGGTTATAGGTATATATATTCCAAGTTCATCACAAGTTTTAGATTTAGGTATGAGTGAGTTTTGCCATTGTTCCCAAACTCACATTTAAGTTTAGAGTCTATTATAGGGTGTTTTGTCACGGAATAGCCAAATGGAGAGATTGTAAAGTTGTGATTTACAACTATGTTTTGTGTTGGCTTTATTCCATGACAAAAAATGTTGTAATTACCTTAATTTTGTTCCTTATATTTTGTGTGATTTTATTGTATCGGGTTTAGTATTAAATTAGTGAAGAATCGAGCATGTATTGGATGAACAAGTGGATTTCGCGAGTGTCTTGCGAGAAGTCTACCTGCGAAAGAGCCACGTGAGAAGCACATGCTGGAAGCTAAATGGTCATGCTAGGCTGTCAGTTTCGTGAGTGTCTCGCGAGAAGGGCCAACCCCGATGAGATACCCGTGAAACTCTTTGCCTGGAGGATTTTAAGTGTGACTTTCTTATCCTTCACCCATACCATATATACCCTCATTCCCCACAAAAGTATGTGAGGCTATTCAGAGAGAAAAACCCTAGAGAGGTTTTCTACAACACAACACACCTATCTTTTAAAGAGAGAGCTAATCATCCTTAGTGAGAAATCATTGTAGTCTCTTCTCCCTCCCTCTCCCATTGTTATACCTTGAGATGAGATTTGTACTCAAATACAACTCACACCTATTCAGAGTGTAGAAAGTGTTTTGGAGTTTGGGAAGTTTTGGGGATTTGCCAAAAGAAGTCAGTAAGGCTTAGCGGATGCAATCGGGCGTATTGCGAGATCCGAAAAGTTAAAGAAGACATGACTCCGAGAAGTTTGCTAGTAGCAAGAGCTTGGAGGGCTCAAGTACATTGGGTAAACTAAGTTTGGAGGGTCTTTTGTTATTTGTGTACTCCAACTTTATTATCTAGTGGATCGATTTCGACTTGGAGGGTTGTAGAGTGGTTTTTTGCCGAGTTCTTCAGTTTCCTCTTTGGTAACACGTCTTGGTGTTATCTTGTTGTTGTATCTCTCTTTCATTACTCTTGTACTTTATTTTTATTGTTTGTTGTTCATGTTTATGCACTAGAATAGTTATCGGTTCATTGCGCTTCATTTACTCTTGTTCTGCATTTAGATAAGTTAGAGTAAAAATAATCTTGCCGTAATTTTTATTTGGATGGTCTAAAGAAGCTCGTGTTTTCACACAAATTCGAGCTTTCATGTAGGATGAGGGGATTACACACCTGACAAAATATTTAAGTACTAATAGTTTGACATTCTCACTAGCATGAAGGAAAAAAATAAAGTACTCAAAAGGATATATGATAGTACGCAATAACTATATATTATGTTTACTAGTCTATTGAAAGCTTCCCATCGTATTATCTTCCCAACAGTTAAGCCACCTCTCAAAAATTCCTCTCCACAATAGGCAAAATTCCAAAAGAATCCACCATTTTTTAGTACTAATAACCAGACATTCTCACTAGCCAAAAGGAAAAAGTAAAATCTTGAAAAGGATATATGACAGTGCGCATTAATTAATTCATTTGTGTGTTTATCGCCAAACCACTTTCAATTCTAGTGGTCTTCGAATGGACTATCTAAAGAAAATCGAAATTGGATGTCCAAATCAAGGAGGATCATGCGCCATGCGAATAAGGGTTCGAAGATAATACTTTGATTAGGAAAAGAAACAAAGGAAAGGATACAAAGACCAGGTCAATTGATAAATCTTCTTTGCTCTCCCATCATTCTTCACTTTTTCCATTTCCCATCATAATTATCCTTCAATAAATCTAACAAATAGTGTACTAATTTCATATCTAACGTCACGCTGAAATAGTTGATTGTGCGTAATAGATACGTTTTGCCAGTTGATTTTCATGTGTACCCACTAAAATATTTAAATTTAAGTCAACTCTTTTACATTTATAACATTTTTATAATACTTTCATAACAAATCTTAAGTAGAAAATTGTTAATTCTAATTTAAATTTATCTCTAAAATTACTTTTTTGCCTACACATTTATTTAGTCTACAATGTGAATCTTACGATATTGATAATACAATATAAACCAATAATTTTCTAATTTTTAATTTGTCATAATCGCCTTATACATCTTTTCGCAACTAAAGTAATGTCCACATTCTTGATTTCTATCTAGTTTGCTGTGACATATGACAGAGAGAGAACAATTTTCACAAAAATTGAGTTGCCGAGTTTTTATTAATTTTCATATGGCCCTCTTTTAAAATCACTTTATCAATTGCAAGCAACTCACAATACTTGCTTCTTTTTTCTTTTTTTTCTTTTTTTTTTAATGAACAATACTTGCAATTTGTAACCTTAACAATTGTGAAATATTTTCTGAAAATTGCTGGGACTTTAGACCTATTCAATACTCCTCAATTATATCATTCTTCAGTTTGTCCTGTTCCAATGATTTTAATAGTACTCCATTACACATGCCCCTACTTGGACGCATGGTCTATAAATAGATCTGGGTATAGAAGGTCACAGTATGAAATATCAACACTGGAAATGAAGGCAATTCTGATTGTCTGCCTTTTCTTGGCTTCCTCATTTTTCATTGCTTCTTCAAATGCAGCTAGAGACATACCGATACGTGGTAATGAGAGCACTAGTTTCTAGTAGACAGTTGTGTTCTAAATTTTGTTTGCAGCATACTAATCTTTTGATTATTATTTTTCACTAAAAGCAATTCATTTATGTCGAAAAATATTTTGAATATAAGCTTGTTTCAAATTGTTGGTCTAGAATGAATGATTCAAAATTATTTTTTTATATACTGATAATGAAATGAACTTTCTTTTTTTCAAAAGACAAAAGAATAATTATTTATTCACCTCCAAAAGCTAGTGTGTTTCTAACAAATACTAGTTAGTTATCGCATACTTTCACTTTTTGAGACTTTCAATATATGGAACTGTATATAGTTCCCACTGTTATGGCTTATTCTCCTTGTTAATTTATTCAATTTGGTCATGCTCTGATAGCTAGCTTTATCTCATATCTCAGGTAGGTGTAATCCATATGTTCGAGAATGTTATAACGATCCTCCATATCAGATGCCACATGCTCCACCATTGATTCTGCCAGCTCCGCCCTTGAATCCGCCAGCTCCGCCTCATAGGAGGTTTGATCCCCCGTTCTATAAGCCTCCATGTACTCCTAGCGTATATAGGCGTCGTTGCCCACCTTAAATCCCTCAAGATATGAAGCACCATATATATATATATGGTTCAGCAATAATTATGTACTAGGTTGCTTTTTCTCGTAGAGAGCGGTAATTAAGAATAAAGTGGGTTTTGTGTGATGTATGATTTGGGGTTTGTGATGCCTCTTCTAATTCGAAGTCCTGTATTAAGCACTTCATATTAGTTTGATCTATTGTCTGCAAAATAAATGAGATGACTGTAAGTTTTTTTTTTGATAAGTAGATAACTATAAGTTAGTCGGTTTATTTGAGTCACTTCCATGCAAATTCCAAATTCTGCCTTATATACTTTTCTGAAAAGTTCCAGTTATAAGAATTATTTTTAGACCTCATTTACTAGAGAATACCCACCCAACCAAAAAAAAAAAATTGAAACATATGGGACCAATTAGGTAATTCGAATTATATCACTTTTTATTATTATTATTATTATTATTATTATCTATACTATAATTTAAGGAGCTTCCTCCGTTTGGATTCCTCATTTTTTTAGTTCAAAAATGCCCCTACACATCTATGTTTAAGTAAAGACAAAATTAAAGGAGAGACAAAATTAAAGGACAATCCGGTAAAAATGCAACTCTAATTCCCACTAAAATATTGTCTAAAAAATAGGATCACTCTCCTATTAATTTTCCAATTGATTTATTCACTTATAAATTAAATTTTCAAAATAAAAATTATATATATAAAATAAAAAAACACAGTTTTTTTTTCTACAAAATAGAACCACTAACCAAAAAAAAAGACTCATCGCACGCGCGAAGCGCGTGTGATGAGGCTAGTTATTATTATTATTATTAACATTTTATCAAACTTTTTATTCACTAGTATTTCACAAAATCCAATTTTCATCATTCTGTTAAATTATTTCTATTAATTTTTGTTTCATATCATATTGAATATTAACTTTGATATATCATACTAAATATGTTAGAATAAATGCGGAAGCGAAAACATGAAATATAGTACAAATCCTTTTTTTTTTTTTTTTTTTTTTTAAGAAATGGGCTACCTATCCATTGTGGGTGGGGGTGCCCTTAAATTGTTCAAATTCTTAAGTGTTATATTTTTATTATATGAGTGTAATGCAAATCTTGTATTACAATGAATCTAACATGAGTATATATATCTTAAACTAACCATACACTAACTATGGTTAATATATCTCTAACAAAAATTATGAACTTATTAGGAATTCTATCTATGAAATTGTAGATGAGTGAAATTGACTTTTGAAACTCTCTAAAGAGTCAAGATTTAGAACTTATTTTAGTTCACTGTTTTATTTCGGAGAAATACTTATGTATTATTACAACCAAGCCGATAAGGCATTATTTAGAAGCTAAATTAAACCATATTACAATTGAGTTGCAATTTGTACATTTCTTAATTAATTTTCCTTTTCATGGACTCAACGTTACGAGCCATTTTTTGAACCACAACTTGCAAATCATAGAAATTTTCGAAAGACGTGATAGCTAAATTATAACCAACACACCATGCTTCGTTTTAGAAAGTGTTTAAAATTAAGATGAAAATTTTGTCTTTGGCATTAGATAGGTATTATATATAACTTATAATTTCATGTATATACATGGATGCATTTAAAAATAAACACATTTTTTTATCATAAAAATATAAATAATTTGTCAAATTATTAGAAAAAGTAAACGTAATTAGTTGTATGTTAAAATTCTTGCCTAAGTTTAATACTACTTATGATCATTTTTTTTCCCTAATTTTTATTAAAATAGAAAGTGTAATGATCTTTGTTGTATGATAATTTTTGTTGAATAGATATATGATTAGTTTTAAATTTTTATTTTATAATTCATTAATATTGGACTCTTAGTATTTTATACTCATTCACTCACTTAGCACAAAAATTAAAAAACTTAAATAGACACATGATACAAAATTAGCCCACAATTGAAATTTAATTTGAATCTAATTGAATTTTCTTTAAGTTTTGGCTTTAAATATAAATATAAATATATATATATATATATATTTATTTATATAGTAAAACTTAGGAGCAATACCTTAAGGAATTGCATTAGGTTCCCAATTATATTCAAACATATGGTTGTATTAGATTTAATGTTCGTTTGGGATCCGTAATTTTTGGTAGCTTATTTGCATAGTGTTTTTTAAAAGATATAATTTTGATAACTTTTATGTTAAATGTATGACCAAAAAAAAAATCTAGCTTATTTTCAAAAAATTTAAAAGTTAGATTATTTGCAAAAACTGAGATGATAAGAAAAAGGTTTAATTTCTACCTTTTGCCAAACACATTCTTAGTTGTTCTTGAAAATGAAAATACTATTTGTATTTATTGATTAATACAAACATGTGTAATTTAAGAACCTAATAATTATATATAAGGTATTGTACATGAATTTTACCCTTTAATTTAATTTAAGAACCTAATCAAACACAAGGTACCCTTCCTTAGGTATATCTTTGCATAATTTCATACATATGCCTTGGGCCAAAATGGGCATTTGCCTATTTCGCCAAAAACAAGTAGCAAAATGCCATGTTCTGAAACTATTTAGCCATATGCCATTGTTTTAAACTCGATTTTTTAAAAATCGAGTTTCAATGAAAAAGTCAATTTTTAGAAAATCGGGTTATAGGCAAAAAGCTTTAATAAAAAAAAAACATGGAACTTGAGTTCCATCTAACATTTTGCAAGTAACTCAATTTTCATTCAATTGAATTTTTCATTGAAACTCGATTTTAAAAAAATTAAGTTTCAAAACATGGGTATTTTGTTAGATAGTTTCAAAACATGGGCATTTTGCTATTTGTTTTGGGCGAAAGGGGCAAATGCCCATTTTAGCCATATGCCTTGTTATCCATGTATATGTCCCACTTCCTTAATTTGTTTATTTAATATTTGCATTTAGCTTTCCTCTTTAGCAAGAGCTTTAGATAGTAGCAAGAGTAGTAGAAAACAAGAATTTGAAACCTGAATTTAAAAGTGAAAAGATGATGCATTTGGCCCAATAGTATTTTTTTAATATTTTAATTTTCTTTAAGTTTTGGCTTTAAATATAAATATAAATATATATATATATATATATTTATTTATATAGTAAAACTTAGGAGCAATACCTTAAGGAATTGCATTAGGTTCCCAATTATATTCAAACATATGGTTGTATTAGATTTAATGTTCGTTTGGGATCCGTAATTTTTGGTAGCTTATTTGCATAGTGTTTTTTAAAAGATATAATTTTGATAACTTTTATGTTAAATGTATGACCAAAAAAAAAATCTAGCTTATTTTCAAAAAATTTAAAAGTTAGATTATTTGCAAAAACTGAGATGATAAGAAAAAGGTTTAATTTCTACCTTTTGCCAAACACATTCTTAGTTGTTCTTGAAAATGAAAATACTATTTGTATTTATTGATTAATACAAACATGTGTAATTTAAGAACCTAATAATTATATATAAGGTATTGTACATGAATTTTACCCTTTAATTTAATTTAAGAACCTAATCAAACACAAGGTACCCTTCCTTAGGTATATCTTTGCATAATTTCATACATATGCCTTGGGCCAAAATGGGCATTTGCCTATTTCGCCAAAAACAAGTAGCAAAATGCCATGTTCTGAAACTATTTAGCCATATGCCATTGTTTTAAACTCGATTTTTTAAAAATCGAGTTTCAATGAAAAAGTCAATTTTTAGAAAATCGGGTTATAGGCAAAAAGCTTTAATAAAAAAAAAACATGGAACTTGAGTTCCATCTAACATTTTGCAAGTAACTCAATTTTCATTCAATTGAATTTTTCATTGAAACTCGATTTTAAAAAAATTAAGTTTCAAAACATGGGTATTTTGTTAGATAGTTTCAAAACATGGGCATTTTGCTATTTGTTTTGGGCGAAAGGGGCAAATGCCCATTTTAGCCATATGCCTTGTTATCCATGTATATGTCCCACTTCCTTAATTTGTTTATTTAATATTTGCATTTAGCTTTCCTCTTTAGCAAGAGCTTTAGATAGTAGCAAGAGTAGTAGAAAACAAGAATTTGAAACCTGAATTTAAAAGTGAAAAGATGATGCATTTGGCCCAATAGTATTTTTTTAATATTTGTAATGAACTCAATATTGGTTTCTTCATTCAAATTTAAATGTCTTTCTTTCTTTTCTAAGACATCCCGAAATCTATGGTGAAAGTGAATTTTTATAAATTTATTTATTTAATATTCTACATCTCTATTTTTTAATACAAAATATTATTATTAAAAGGTCCTAAAACTTTTAATATAAAATAAAGGAATATTTAAAAAAAATATAAATAAAAAGACATTTTATGGACAAAATTTTTGTAGATAGAATTCTTTTAATGTACATTTGGTCAATGCATGCAACTTGTTAATTTCCATGATGGCCATGCATTGCATTTTTGTTTTACTAAAAAGTGATATGAAAAACATGGCGTATAGAAGTTAAAAAGTGATATGGAAAACTTGTTAATTTTTGTTTTCTTCCTTTTACTATATAGATCAATAACATGGCGTGTAGAAGTTATTACACAAACACACGGGTAAAATAAAAAATAATAAAAAAAAATCACAAACACAAACACAGAATATTAAAGAAAAGAATATGAAAAAACAAAACCACGAAAGAGAAATTCATAGAAAAAATACCTTGACACTTGAAAAGGGTTTGTAGAAACAAGAAAAGCAGAAATGGAAGAGAGAGGATAAATCACATAGAAGGATTTGGTGTGGTGCTATATATATAGTAGTATATATAGTAGTAGGTTGGTCTTGTTTAAAATTCTCTATATTATTGAGTAGTAGTTGGTTTAAAACTTTTTAGTTTACTGGATAGTAATCAATTTAAAACTCTTCTTTTGGCATAATAAATAAATTAAAAAAAAAATGATGAGTAAAATTATAGGACTACCAAAACTTAAGAAAAATATTAGAAGGTCAACTAATAATCAAACGTTTTCGGTTTGGTTTATGACTCTTCATGTTGTTGAGTAGTAGTTGGTTTAAAACTGTCAATGTTGCTAAGTAGTAGTCAGTTAAAACTCTCCATGTTGTTGAGTGGTAGTTGGTTTAAAATTCTTTAGTTTGTTGAGTAGTAGTCAGTTTAAAAATCTTGTTTTGACATAATAAATAAATCAATAAAAAATAATATGTAAAATTGTGAGACTACCAAAACTTATGTGGCTAAATATTAAAAGGTCAAAAAATGGTCAAAACATTTTGGTTAAATGTCATTTAAATAAGGGAGATATTTTCTTATATCTAAATGTCATTTAAATAATATTTATTTGACTTCATATTGTCTTTAGATATAACTTTGGACCTCTAGACAGTGTTGCACTCCTTTGCGCTCACACACTGCCCTGCTCTTGCTGATAGATGAGGTACAATATTGCAACCTTGGCTCTAATACCATAAAGTAGAACTTGTCCCCTGTCTTAGGATGTTCCCATCCTGGGGGTATGAATTGTTTAACTAGGGTGAGAGGATTTGTTATATGTTAGTATTCTTGTTCAATCCACAAAATGAAATTTCAGGAGTCTTTCGGGAGTTCTATATTGTGGTCTTCTTTTGGGGCTTCCTAAGGGGTAGGAGATCTATAACTTGGGTGGTTAGAGGGAGACTCCGAACTACAAAACTCATCCAAAATTATTTCTAGACTCCCAAAACCCTTATGACATATGACAAGACAAAACAACTACTTCCCAGACAGATCTTACAAGAAAGACAATCATGACAGACCATTGTTTACTAGTACACATGAATAGTTTGGATAGATATATGACAGTGTGCATTAATTCATTTGTGTGTTTATAACCAAACCATTTGCAATCTTAGTGGTCCTCAAATGGACTTTCTAAAGAAAATCGAAAATGAATGTCCAAATCAAGGAGGATCATGTGCCAAAAGGAATAAGCAGGTCTCAAGGATAATACTTGATTAGGAAAAGAAACTATGGAAAGGACACAAAGACCAAGTCAATTGATAAGTCTTCTATTTTCTCCCATCATTCTTCACTTTTTCCATCCCCATCAATAATTACCTTTCAATAAATCTGACAATACACCCAATTTTATATCAAACTTCACAATATGCTGAAATAGGTGATTGTGAATGAAAGATATTTTTTGCCAATTAATTTTTATATAAATCCACCAAAAATATTTAAATTTGACAAAAGAAATAATTAAGTTCCTTGGGAAAATTATTAATTGGCCAAACACATCATTTCACAACTAATGTTCACATTCTTGATTTCTATTTTGTTCACTGTCTTCTATATATATAATAAATATAGAGTAATGCCACAAATAAAACAATTTTCACAAAAATTGAGTTGATAGATTTTTACTATGGTCCACTACTAAAATCACTTTGTTGATTAAAAACATATAACTCACAACTTGCAACCTCAACAATAGTAAAATATTTGTGAAAATTGTTGTGACTTTAAAAGACTTGTTCTATATTTTTCAATTATATCATTCTTCAGTTTGTCTTGTTCCAGTGAATTTAATAGTTCAATACACATGTTTCTCAAAAAAAAAAAAAAAGGTTCATTACACATGTCCCTATTGGATGCAAGAAATATCAACTCTCGAAAAGAAGGCAATTCTGATTGTCTGCCTTTTCTTGGCTTCCTTAGTTTTTCGTTGCTTCTTCAAATGCAGCTATATACGTAGGCATTAGTTTCTACTTTCTAGTAGACAGTGGTATTTCCTTTCTTTAGAATATAAAACTACAGTAAACTTGAATTTTTTATGGGCTTTAATTACGTAAAAGAGTTGAGTGATCAAATGAATCCAGATCATATTTCCACATTCCAATTGAAAAATGGAGAGTCTTCTTTAACCGAGGAAAATGGAAAATGTTGAGCTTGTTTCACTGTGCTTTAAAGTGGGTTTAGCTATATTTTTTACTAAATGCTATTTTGTCGAGCCAGCTAAGAATGATCTAGTGGAGTGATCAAGTGTTAGTTTTTAATTTGGTAATGTCATCTAAGAGATTAAAAATGACTACTTTAAACTTCAAGGACTAAAGTTCATTAGCTAAAGTTTAGCCTGTTTAGGGATTAACAGTGCAAACTATGCAATTCGACCAAAATATTACTGTTTGTATTATAAGGTATCCTTATCTCATATATTCATACTTGTTCTTGTGCTTCCCTATTGGTGATTTTAGCCATGAATTTTTTGCACGTAGTCTGTTAAATAAGATTGGTATTACCCACAATAAACAATTTTATTTCTAACCATAAAAAAAATAAAAAATAAAAAATAAAAAATAAAAATAAAAATGGTATAATTAGGTTATGTGGTCATTGGAAAAAGATTTTGCCTCCTATATTACTTCAACTCATCATACTGTTATCCTTGCCTAAACATATAAATAAAGATAAGAATAAAATAAAATATGCAAAAGCTAATACATGACTTCAATAATTATAGGGAAGCCTTTGTATTCTAAAACAAGGCCACAACTTCAGATTTACTAGAAAAAATAACATGTTTTAAAATCCAGATGATTGTCACCTTGTCCTGAGTTTCCAACTATGGCAGCCACTTACTATCCTTTTGCCTTCTCAACTATGCAAACAAAACCTGACCCTCCCCATCGTTTATTCTTTGATCTTCTACTAGGCATTGACAGAATACCTTACATCCTTTTTTTTTTTTTTTTTTTTGTTTTGAGAAACGAATACCTTACATCCTTGGGCTTTTATTACTAAGCCCAACTAAATAACTAAACTACTAAAATAAGACCCAATTTGACAATTAGAATAGCCCAAACAAGAAGATTACAAAATTACAAAATTACCCTTGATACATAAAATCAAATAAGATATAATAAATTTGTCTTCCACGGCCTTTTGCATCAAATTAAGCACTAGTTTGGAATATGTCATACCTTGCCTTTCCCATGATAATATACCCTGAAAATAAGCAATGACACAACAAGGTAAGAATAATAATAAAACCATTGCAATGTATAAGAAATCCAAACACATTATAATCATAATATCTTCGTCATTCCACTCTAATTTTCTTTCCACAACAAAACCACTTCTAGGAATATTTCTTTTCACATAGTGACATATAAAGTATGAAAAAAAAAAAAAAAAAAAAAAAAAAAAAAAAAAAAAAAAACCTCTTGTTGAGATAGAAGTTGATCTAGCTTGGAGATCATTTTGGAATTTACTAGCGTATGACCGAACACCTGTTTCAATTAACTTTTTGAAATTTTGGAACCACGATCTGTTTCAACAACTCATAAATGGCTTCTATCACTACAATGTTTAATAATTAAAACTGAAATGAATCCATTAGTCACCAATAATGAATTTAAAATAACACCACCATCTGTTCAAAGTGTAACTATTCTCATTTGTTAAAGCCTAATACTCAAATAACCTTCACATATACATCTGTAACCCAGTTAGAACAGAATAATAATTTAAAAAGTGACCACATATTTGTAAGTGTTTGGAATAGGACATACCCAAACTACCTTCAAGGAGCCATTTTTTATTTTATTTTATCGTGATAATCAGCAACCGTGCTTGATTTCACTAAAGTCAAGATTGCAAGTTTCACATATCTAATCACTTATAAGTGGATAAGGAGGTGAATGGACAGAAGGCAATATGTGAAGTGCCTTGCCAAAAGAATATAAAAAGGAACTACCCAGTTTCAAGTCATATACTCTCTATCTGTATCATCTCAAAAAGAATTTGAGAGGACTTACTTCATTTCGGAGTTCATAACGGAATAAAATGGAATGATCATAAGAGAATGGAAAGAAAATAAATGAATGAAATGTATTTAAGCAAGGGAAAGGAATGGAAAAGAATGGAATTAAGTAATCTTAATCGGATATTTTAAAATAAAAGAATGGAAAGGAATGAAAATGAATAGAATGTAAGTAATCTTGTTTGGAAGTAATATAGAGGGAATGGAATGGATTCATTTTATGACAATTATGGTGGGCCTTTTTATGTACTGGGCTGGGCTGCTCCTGTCGCAGTACGACCCAATGATTCTGGAGTAGGAGATTCAGGACTGACTTAATTGAAACTCATTTTAGGTCAGCTTGTGTGCAAGTTAGAACCCCTGGTAGGAATCTTGATGGAATCACGAGCTCATGGCAGGAAACACTATTACAAAAACGTTATAGCAGGAGAAACATAATATAGCAAGACAGTTAAAATATTTTAACTAAAGTACTTGCTACAAACCAAAGATAATACTTAAACAATTTTGCAAAAGAAAAATATGATAATATAAGCATGACAGGAATGGATTAGTAACAAGAAAGATAACGTTACCACTTTAACAATCGTAATAAAAGAAGGAAGAGGATTATTCTGCTAAATTTGGCTCCTTGACAGATTTAAGTCCAAGAAGGGAACCAATCTCTAATGTGAATAATCTTGCAGGGAAATCTAGCCATAGAAATTACCTACTTTGGAAAATGGATCTAAGTGGCTTAATCTCATATTCTTAACTTGCTAGAGAGCAGGCTATAGAGAGGGAGAAAAGTGAGTAGCATATTGGTGCATGCTTTCCATTCCTCACTTTCCTATTTGCTTCCTCTCGGTTTTCTTATTTTCTTTGTTTATCTTCTTTGTTTTCTTTATTTCTTACTTCTCTATTTTTCTATGTTTCCTACTATTCCTCCTTGTTGTTTTTTATTGTGCATGGCTGATAGGCCACAAGCGTATTGACCCATTGTAATTAAATTAATTAATTAGCCAAGTTAATAATTAATCAATTTAATATGCAAACGCGTGGTAGCACAAATAAATCATCAATTAACTAATTATGCAGCGGAAAATAAATAACACGGTGATTTGTTTACGAATGGGAAAACTTGACGGCAAAAACCCCACCGAGTGATTTTCAGATCACCACTCTCGAAACTCCACTGTTATCACAACAAACAGTTACAAGTAAGAGAATCCCAAGTACCTTACCAACCTATAATTGAACTCTTATCCCAATACCTAATTGGACTTGTTCTGTAGTGACAATTCCCCCTTTTGATACACAGCTCCCAAATACGTGACTAACCAATTGCGCGGATCCTAGTACGCAACTTCAATCACCAACTAGAAAGAGTTGTTGACTGTAAAGTTCTTCAGTTCATCCACGATGAAGATCAAGAAGATGCTTGGTCACAAACCAAAGTGTTCACAAGTTGCATAAGTATTGAACAAACTTTGTTAAAGCAAATTGTCTCCAGTCACAATTTGCTTGAACAGAGTTTATTCAATGCTTATGCAACTTGTGAACACTTTGACGGCCCTTAATATAATCCTTTTATATGTCTAGGGTTAGAAAAAAAGAAGACCCAAAGACATATCCACGGATCTCAAGAAATCAGATCAGAAATTCTAATTTTATAAACCTCGACAAAAAGAAGCTGTTGAGCATCTATCGAGATAGTTGTCGAGCCACGAGCAAAACAACTTCCTTAAATCTCGACACATGCTAGCTATCGAGCTTTAGTAATTTTGCACTTTTAGCTTGTTTCCTTGGACAGACTTAAAGGCTTCAATACTTGATCCTGAAACATAGTTTCTTGAAGTATTTCAACACATTCTAGATCTACCCAATTACAAGTAAAGTGTGTTTTGTTAAAGGATTTGCCAATTACATAAAATAGTGACATATGTTTCTAACAAGCAAATCACATATGTCCTAACAATCTCCCCCTTTGGCAATCCGTGACAAAACCACAACAAACAAATGAACATATGATAGAAGTCATAAATCACTCAACTCATATTCACTTGTTGAATATAATAAAATCTATCCTAACATAAACTCTTGAAAAACTTTGCAAGAAGAGAGTTTATGGCAAGTAGACTTTGACAACCTGTATTTCTGAAAAATTTTAAACAAAACTCATCAAGGCATCTTTGTGTGAAACATAAATAATAGATTGCATACAAGTATAAGAAGCATGTGTATAAAGAGAGAAAAGAAACAACACATGTAAGGTAGGTGAAAGAAACATACATCAACATATAAGGAAGATAAGTACAATGTATGTAAAAATGATCACAAGATCCAATGTACAAGAGCAATGTATCTATAAAGAAAGAAAAGAAAAGATACATCATATCCTCACTACATCTCTCAAGTATCAACACTCCCCCTAACAAAATGTCCTATACTAACTCTTCCCCTAAGATGACTACTCTCATATCCCAAAATTACTCCTCCTTTTTTTCACAAGTGACAAAGGATAGAGTGTCAAGTAGATATCTCATCAGTAGAGCTAACATCTCCATCATCGTCATTCGAAGCATCATCGTCATCACCATTATCATCATCATCATCCTCAGCATTAGAATCAGAAGCCACTAGAGGAGGTGGTGGTGAAGGAGTAGCCTTAGAAGCATAGCCACCCATAGCCGCTTACTATCGTGCAATACGACCAACACAAACATTCACTTGATACAACTCCGTAGAGAGTGTATCAAGGAGCATCCATGCACTGCAACTGAGCCATGATGTCTCCAAGAGATACATCGCCCATGGAAGAGGAATGAGCAGATGTAGATGGAGCAAACTAAGAGGGTGCCGAACGAGATGGAGTCAAATCAGAGAGAGGAGCTGTTGACTTCTGTTGCGATCTAAACTGAGCCTCACTATGTTTTACGGTAGCGGCGTCTATGGCACACATGAAGGTGAAATGGTCGAACACAGGAAAAGGGATGGAAAAATGGTGTAAGATCCTCGTGATAGTGGAAGGAAGGATGAGCTTATCACGGGACGCCGAATCTAGATAAACACCTATGATAGAACGAATGAAATGATAAGAAAAATCTATAGTAAGATACTCAAGAAGGGACAACAAAAATCGAGCATGAGGCTCTGTGATAAAGTTGTAGTAAGAGAGAGAATAGAGTACAAAGGTCATTACCATGTTCAAAAACTGAGGGACTTTTACAAAGCCCGAACAATAAGTGAATTGGCGTTCACCCCACTTAGAAGGACACTCACAAAAAGCGGATTTGAGCTCATTCTTGGACATAGTCCTCAGACGCTCACAACCGGGCTAGTCAGGATGCTCTACCCTCGGAACTTAAAGCATATCCACAACAAGCTGCGGTGTGACAGCAAAACGCTTAGCTCAAATGCGAATGTGAAAGAGAGGTACTGAAGAATCAATCCCGTGCATGTTGGAGTAAAACTCTTGAATAAGCATGAGAGGACAAGTGATCAGGACATCACATAGTGACTCCCATCCCCTATGAATGACATCGGGAAGATCAGTGTCAGCGAAATTCGCCAAAATGACTCGGCGTTCTGAATGAACACCTTGTCGAGAAAAGTTCTCCGAGAAAGCCTTTTGAGCATCCTCATCACGAAACCGAATGTTAGAAGGAGTAGGATCAGAAGAAGATGATGCTCCAGAACGAAAAGGGTTTTGAGACGGACCAGACTTACGTTTAGGTGCCATAAACATGACTAACGTAAATAGAGAGAGAGAGAGAGGGAGACAAGGAGACAATCAGAAAAGTCCCAAACCATTTCAAATATATCAAGATATATTGAAAAGAGAGTACGTATGCATGAAAATGCGTGAGCATGTGACATGCTAAGTAAAAAGTACCATGGGCTCAACCCAATCCAATCCTACCAGCACACAAGCATATTACACACATCTAAATGCATGAAAATATCATTATAATGCAAATGTGATGCAATGCACGAGTTTTAAAACATATTTAAATGAAAACCCAACCCAAAATTTCAAGAAAAACTCATCAATTTTGAAAAACCCCAAAATTTTTTATAAACCCCAAAACCTAGGTTTCAAAACATGAAATGCATGAAGAATGAAGAGATAGAAGGCTTACCAAGTGAAGAAAAACTTGAGGAAGCTTGAAGAAACCTTGAGGAGCAAGATTAGAGTGAGATAAAAGTGTTTGGGGGAGAAAACAAAGAGCCATCGAGAGAGAGAGATCGAGAGAAATGAAGTTTGGATCGTACGAGGAGCTTAAATAGAAATCTCAATAAATCTCAACAGATGATGTGTCGAAAGGTGTCAAGATAGCTATCTAAGGAGGTGTCGAGAAAAAGAATGTTGACAGCTAAAGGTGTCAAGGAGGTATCGAGGGATAAAACACCAGATTAAGGACAAAACCTCGATCGATCGGTCAGGTGTCGAGAATCTATCGAGGAGGTAGAAGATTTCTCGATCGATCCGCCAGGTGTCAAGGAGGTGTCAGGATTGCGATAAAAAAAAGCTTGAGAAGCTCGACAGATAGCAAGGTATCAAGGAGGTGTTAAGCCAGCTTTTAAAAATAGTTTCTTGAGAAGAGAAAAACTCAGACATGAATGTAATCCAACATGCAACTCAAACACTGATCCAATCAACATATTAAGCTCTTAAAAACATCTCTCAAGAAGAAATTTAAGCACATGGATCCTCAAAAACACACATACACACACTAAACAAGTCTAACAAATTTTATATTTCAAAAACAAGTCAATATAGTTTAGTGAGCATACGTTAGCACATGTAAAACCTTGTGATGGCCAAATCACATTATACCTGCACATGTATCAAGAGTAGCAAAGAATATTGCGTGTTGTGTGTGAAAAACATCGCAAAATTGTATAAGTGTATACATGTTATGACGATTTGAGATATGAGAAAATTACTTTAACTTACACATAATCATAACTGTTTGATGGGGACTATCACCTTTGAGGTACATCCTATAACTCCCATATCTCCTAGATTACACGCTTGTAATCATATTTAAAGCATTTTTGATCTTTTTTATTTTTATTTTCTTTGCATATTTTCTTTTATTTAACATATCATGCATGGACACATAAGAGAGAGAAAAGAAATACCCAAGATGTTAAGCATTTGAAATTACACTTTTGCTATGCCGAAGCATATGGATGTCTTTGACATTGCACTTTTGCTATACCGAAGCATACATGTGTCATATTATGATTGGCAGGCAATAGTGGTAAGATGGTTATTTATGCCTTTCTCTTAGGATTTTTTAGTCCTACCCGTCAAAAAGAGTGATACGAGTGTTAAGTTTAAGAGATAACTTAATCTTACTCATCACAAACAAGAGCCACAAAGCTTACTTGCTTAGTTGTGCATAGAGATTACACAAGTACCAAAATACACAAAACACACTGTTTTTTTTTTTTTTTTCAATTTTTTTATTTATTTTTATATAAATAAAAATTGAAAATAAACAAACAAAAACATGTTAAATAAAGCATAAAACTATACTAACTCAAAATAAATGCAAAACACACAAGTAATGCAACAAACAAAAACAAGAATATAGAAGAAAGTGATAAAGTCACTTAGAGTCCTTTTTCTTCCACACATTGGAAGAACCTTTCCTTTGATTAAACCCTTGAACCGGCAGTGAGGGGGAAGAATTGAAACCGTTCAAGTTCGAAAGGAACATGAGGGCTTTGAGAAGATCACCAAAAGGAGTAAGAGAGGATTGAAGCTGATTCTGGCTTCCAGATGCGATCATACCATTGCTCTGTTGAATGACTAATCATTTGTAGCAATTTGGTCGAGTATGACCGGCAGCTCCACAATGATGACAGAGATGCTGCTTCTTTTATTTAGGCTTTTGAGAGTTAGCCTTCTTAGCCCTAGGGTTTTTAACATCTTTCTTATCTTGCTTAAGGGGTGCTCCTTAGATAGATTTACCCTTGTCTAAGTTCTCATTAGCTAATTCAGTTTTAACATAAGTGTTCTCAATTTCAGTATTATTAGCAAGAGGAACAAAAACAGTAGCACTAGTAGAAGCATTATTAGAGGAAGAAAGACCATACCCTAAACCTGTTCGATCTGAAGCAGATTTCTGAATGCTAAGCATCTTGTCTAGATTTGCGCTTAAAGTCCTCTCCAATTGAGCTCTAACTTAAAACAGCTTCGCTTCAAGCTTTTTGGTCTTCTTAGCCAAGAAATTGTTCTCAAATCTCAGTACACCAATTGTTTGATTAGTTTCATCAAACTTTGTGGAAAGCTCTTCACGATCAAGTTCCACATCACTAAGCTTCTTAGTGGCCAGCATATATAGTTTCTCATGCTTCTCAGAGAGCTTGTATAGTTTCTCATAGGCTGTATGGATATCATCTTGATCATCCATCTTCTCACACTTAGAATCCACCAATTCCTCTTCTTCTTCTTTCACATCTTCAACAATCCCTTCAGTAGGATTGACTGTGGTAGTAAAGGTATTTCAGATTCTGTCATCCTCATTGTCGGAATCATCTTCAAGCTTAGTGTCACTCAATGTAACAACAAGTGCCTTACTCTTCCCAACACTCTTGAGATATGTGGGGCATTCTTGCTTTATATGACCGAAGCCATAGCAACCAAAGCACTTAGGTCCTATGGGAACAATGTACTGACCGTCATCCCTTGCATCCTTCTTTTCTTTGTCTTGGCTTTTGAACTGAGAAGAACTAGATTGCCTACAGTCCTTGTCGAAGTTCCTCCCATTAGCATTCTTCACAAACTTCTTGAACTGCCTTGTAATGTAGGACTTCATCTTAGAATCTTCATCATCGGAAGACTCATCTGTGTCACTACTCTTTGCCTTCAAGGCCATGCTCTTGCCTTTATCCGACTTGCTAATCCTAGATAACCCTATCTCGTAGGTCTGCAAGTTCCCAACCAGCTCAGTCAAAGGAATCTTGTCAATATCTTTTGATTCCTCTATAACCGTAATCTTCGCATTGAATCTCTTGGGTAGAGATTTGAGCACTTTCCTCACAATCTTGGGTTCAGGAATGGTTTCTCCAAGATTGAAGGCTGAGTTCACTATGTCCTTGAGCTTGGCATAGAACTCATCGAACGACTCATCCTCATCCATTTTTATCTCTTCAAAGCTTGTAGTGAGCCTCTGAAATTTTGAATCTTTGACAGCTTCTGTACCCTCACAGGTTGTCTGTAGGACAGTCTATGCTTTCTTTGCAGTTTCAGTGGAGGATATCTTCTTGACCTCCTCATTGATAACTATGCTAAATAAGGCATTCAACGCTCTGCTGTTAAAGTTTTCTACCTTGATCTTGGCTTCATTATAATCGGCCAGTGTTCTTTTGGCTTGGTCCAGCTAATTTCTACAGCTTGCTACACCTTCTCATCTAAAGAATGCAAGAAAACTCTCGTGCGTACTTTCTAGTATGCATAGTTAGTGTCATCAAATAAAGGATGTATAATTAACGACTGTCCTCTATCCATGACAAACAGAGGTCAATAGATCAACACAGCAAAGATTAACCCTAATCAGAGTGTGCCCGCTCTGATACCAGTTGATAGGCCACAAACGTATTGACCCCTTGTGATTAAATTAATTAATTAGCCAAGTTATTAATTAATCAATTTAACATGCAAACGCGTGGTGGCACAAAAAAATCACCAATAAACTAATTATGCAGCGAAAAATAAATAACACAATGATTTGTTTACGAATGGGGAAAACCTGACGGCAAAAACCCCACCAGGTGATTTTCAGGTCATCATTCCCGAAACTCCACTATTATCACAACAAGCAGTTACAAGTAAAGGAATCCTAAGTACCTTACCAACCTACAGTTGAACCCTTACCTCAATACCCAATTAGACTAGTTCTGTAGTGACAATTTTCCCTTTTGATGCACGGCTCCCAAGTACATGACTAACCAATTGCGCGGATCCCAGTACGCGACTTCAATCACCAACTAGAAAGAGTTGTTGACTGCAAATTTCTTCAGTTCATTTATAATGAAGATCAAGAAGATGTCTGGTCACAAAACCTAAAGGTGCACATACACAACAACTTCTTCAGAAGAGATGAACTAGGTCAAAATTTTGTCTCCGATCATAATTTACTTGAACAGAGTTTGCTCAATGCTTGTGCAACTTGTGAACACTTTGACGGCCCTTAAAACAATCTTTTTATATGTTTAGGGTTAGAAAAAAAGAAGGCCCAAAGACATATCCACGGATCCCAAGAAATCATATCAAAAATTTTGATTTTATAAACCTCGACAGATAGAAGCTGTTGAGCATCTATCGAGATAGCTGTCGAACCACGGGAAAAATAGCTTCCTTAAATCTCGACACATGCTAGCTATCGAGCTAGCTGTCAAGCTTTAGTAACTTTGCACTTTCAGCTTGTTTTCTTAGACAGACTTGAAGGCTTCAATACTTGATCTTGAAACATGGTTTCTTAAAGTATTTCAACACATCCTAGATCTACCAAATTACAAGTAAAGTGCGTTTTATCAAAAGATTTGCCAATTACATAAAATAGTGACATGTTTCTAACAAGCAAATCACACATGTCCTAACAATGGCAAATGCCTTTTTATATTACCTGTTGTGATAAGATTTACCATTTTACCCTTCAACTACTTTTGGCCCATTATGGGTATCCTTCCCGGACTGCCCGCTGGTTTGCTAGCTGCCCAGCCACCATCACTACCTTGTGCTAGCCACGCCATGCTTCACTCCCAGAAAAAAGTAGTTTTGTTTTGTTTTCTTGCTTCCCGTGGCATTCCTATTTGGATAAGGCCTGGGTTTCTCTCTTACTAACTGCTATAGCATGTACCTAGTGATTGGGTACAAGTGGGTGGTACCTGAGCCTTGTGCGTGCTCCACTCCCATACGAGTTTATTACTTGTCTGGTGTTCATGCCTTTGCCATTGCCTGCGGGTTTGTCTAGTCCTACTGCGTGTTCTGCTACTTGTTTAACTCTTTATGGCATGGATGAGTCATTGGGTCTTCATTCTCTGCATCTCGTTTCTTTTTTGGGCTGGGTATTGCTGGGGTATGGGCTTTTTCTTCTTTAATTTAGCCATTGTCTTCTTTCACTTCTGGTTTATAGGCTAACTGGTACTCTTGCCACGCCACTGCATTCTTTTTGTCATGATATCGTTTAACTTGGGTTTGCTGGGCTCCCTCTAGGCTTGCCATGTCAGTTTCATGCGCTATTCCTTTCTTTAGTCCATGTTGCCTTCCTGCTAGGTCAGTCCATATAACATCTTGGGCTTCCCCAGCCTATTTTATTCCTTGGGCATCCTTGGTTCGTTTCATTCCTTGGGGCATCCTTGACCCATTTTATTTCTTGGGCATCCTTGGTTCGTTTCATTCCTTGGGGCATCCTTGACCCATTTTATTTCTTGGGCATCCTTGGTTCGTTTCATTCCTTGGGGCATCCTTGACCCATTTTATTTCTTGGGGCATTCTTGGTTCGTTTTATTCCTTGGGGCATCCTTGGCCCGTTTTATTCCTTCATACTTCTTACTTTCCCATGGGCTTTTGTTAAATCTTTTCGGCTTCCTGGACCCAATTACTATATCCTTTACTCTTGGGGCTCCTCCAACCCTTTTTTTTTTTTTTTACTTCTTATGATTCCTATGGGCTTACTACTACATTCTTTAGGGCTTCCTTACTTTGGAGCCACTTTGTTATTCTGTGGGCTCGTGGACCATTATTCCTGCCATTCGGGCTTCAATGGTTTTTACTTTACTACTTTTTCTTTCTTCACCCATTTTTCATATTGTTGGGCTTCTTCTGTCATTTAGCTCTTTTGCTAAAATGGGCATCAACAACAATATTACTATTAAACCCCTATTTTAAAATAGGGAAATGCTAACAAATACCCTTAGGACAATATTTAATAATCCATTTAAAAAAAACTTTTTATGGAAAAAGAAATAAAAGTAATTAATCTTTTAACAATTTTTTCCATTTCCCATAAAAGCGGTGTCAAAACTTTTCTAAAATGGATTGTTAATCATTACCCTAAGAGCACTTGTTAGCATGATTCTTTAAAATAAAGTATTGAATATATAGTGGTATTTTGAGAGTTTTAGTAAAAAATTTATTAAATCTAATTTCATTCCCTCTCATTTCTTCTCATTTCGGGAGGAATGAAAATTTAAGGTTTTATGCCCTCGTTTGCGATGATGGAATTGAATAGAATGGAAAAGAAATGAATGAGAAGAATAATTTTATAATATTATTCTATTCCCTTGTTTGAGAGTTTTAATGGGAAATGGAAAGTCTGTTTCCTTGTTTTGGAGTTTTATTAACCCAGTCAGGTTTGTAAATTGTGTAAAATTACATTAATAGATTCACTTTATTGACTCTTTTATTATTTAAATGTGTGATAATATGGTAATTAAAATAAGAGAAAACCTAAAAAATGCATAAAAAGCATTGTTCCCTACGCCTTGCCGTGCGGATTCACACTTTGTACTTTGTAGTTTGTAAGTGTACTATCACTTTTCAGTTTTCACAATTCTCAAAACCTACTGCTACGGGCTGCTACTATGCATAATTTTTTTTTATGCTTTTTAGTCTGAACAAATGTACTTGGCCAACAATTAGCATGTAAGTATAACCATATAACTCTATGCCACCAACTATCTTCTTTTGTTTAGTTTTTTTTTTTTTTTTTTTTTTTTTTTTTTTGGTCATGTACATTGTGAGTGTGTGACATTGTTTCTTCTTTGAGTTTTGACTATTTTGTTGCTTTGAATTTGTTTGTTGCTTTAGGTTTTAGCTGACCTTAATTTTACTGACAAATATAAATTAATTTGTTTGTTTCTTCTAATGCTATTGCTTATGAAATATTGATTTTGAGTTATAATGACGATTTTAATTTAGGCATATGCCTTTTCTTTTTTTCTTTTTTAATTTACATATTCAAACTATGATTTCTCAAACTTAATTATATGAGTTGAGTTCAAGTTACACCTGGTGTAATTCTAAGCAATGTTATACCACTCAATATTTTTTAATTGGATCCGAATATTGACAAATCCACCGTTAGATTACATTATCTTTATATATTCTTTATGCTTGCAAAATTTCAAGGTGATCAAAAATTAATATCCATGTTATCAATCAATTGATAAAATTCAAATTTTTGTAGTTTAAAATAATGCATAAAATATGAGTTTATGGATCAAATGGTAAATAGTATCTGATTGATATGAAAATTGGCATGCATGTTAAAAACATATAGAACATATAATTCAACGGTTGGATTTTTAAAATATTAATTCAATAACAAGTTATTTGGTGGTGTAACATTGCTTGGAGTTACATTAGATGTAACTTGAACCCAACTCTAATTATATATATATACATAATTTTTAACATTTTTTTATTTGACCCTGCGATTCAACCGATGACCCACTGGTTGAACTAGTGGCCTAGTGACCTAGCTCATAGATCGGGACAACCTTCGATCCAGGTTTAATAAATTTTAATGAATTTTTTACTAAAACTCTCAAAATACTCTTATATATTCAACAATTTATTTTAAAATAGAGATCTAATAGTAATAACAATAATTTATATTTTTCTCAATCTACTTATTTCAAATGTGGTTGCTATTGTAACAAAGTTGAATACTCCTACTTCCAATCAACATTCAACAATCAATTCTTAAGCATTAAAAAAAAAAGAAAAAAAAAAAAGAAAAGCAAAGCAAAGCACCACCTAATCAATTCTTAAGCATTAAAAAAAAAAGAAAAAAAAAAAAGAAAAGCAAAGCAAAGCACCACCATAATTCTCATCACAAATTCACAAATCCTATAGGTAGCATAACCCTGAACAAATAATTCGAATAAAATTACCATCACTGAGTTGAGAGTTCTGGATTTCAGGCTTCAGTGATGGTTCTTGGAGAGCTGTGGACCGTTAATTTGCACAGAGCTATGGCTAGACGTTCATCCGAAGAGAGGAATAAATGAGAGAAAAAGAGAAACTCACAAGCAATAATGGCAGAGACACGGTGTTGATTTAAGCTTGACTTAGAGAGAAATAAGAGAATTGAGACTACGACAGTTAGGGTGAGAGGGAGATGAGAGATGAGAGATGAGAGGGTGAGAGTGTCTGAGAGACAGAAATTGAGAAAATGACAATGGGTGTCACTTTAGAGAAGGCAGGACCATAAGGTGTCATTTTCAAAAATGGACATTTTTGTCTCTCCATTGTTTTTTATTTTGAAAAACTGAAATAGTAGGAGGAAGAATGAACATTAAAAAACCTTCTGCAACTTAAAAGCCCTTTAGAAGGCTTTTCAACACACTACCAGACAGGCCCTAGGTGTTTCATATAGCAAGGAATTTTGGAATAATAAAACCACGCATAGCTCTGTTCACAATAGCGGTGCTTTTACACCCAAGTAAGTTTTCCCACTCAAAAAGTAAGTTTTCCTTTTGCTGCCATGATTCACAGATTTTCCTATCAAGAGTTTCGAAACAAGACAAGAGGTAAAGGGGATGGAATTAAGCACATATTTAATTAGAGTTAGCTTACCAGCCTGGTTAAAAGCTTGGCCTTCCAGTTCTGGAGTTTGTTAGAGATTTTGACCACTGACTTTAAAGTTTAAACATCACAGACCTTTCCTCAAAATTTATATTTAAGCCCAAATACTTACAAAGACTTGTCAATTCAATGAGCTCAAGCTCAACTGGCACCTCCTCCCCTTCCCACATAGGATCACCAATTGCAAACAAACTTTCTATCATTTCATTACAGCATCAAACTAATTACATTTTTCCCTACTTTCATTTCATAGCTGTTCAGGGCCCTTTTTTTGTGACACATGACAATCGCCCATTTGGAAAATAAATATTGGGTCTTTGGCATGTAAAGTCCAAGCTGGATGGTCACATGTGATTTGGAAAACTAGCAGTCTGTGATAGGTTAGCTATGAATAATGGTTGTAACGTAGTAAAGCTAACTGTCGTGAGAAAGAAGCTATATGAACCAAGTATATATTAGTATTTTTTAGTATCACACCTAAAGGTCAGTCTGCCTGCAATTCTTCTCTAAAATTCCAACACCAGAAATATTAATAGAGAAAACCCAAATTAGAGACTTCCATATTAGAATCACTGGCCATAGGTGTGGCTTTAATCAGCCGCATAATATTATCAGGAATATCAATGGGTAGCCAATTATGCTTATATCAGAGTTGAGACATCTCCAACACTAAGCTTTTCCTCCGGCTGTGAGGGGGCTTGCTAGTTGTTGTCTCAAAGGGTCCGAAGAGAGCCAGAAATCCCTCCAAAAATGAATAGATCTTCCATTCTTCACTGACCATTTTAATCCTTTATTAACAACTCCACCCCCCCTCTCCCCTCTTTACACACTGCTCAGACCCGAGAGCAAGGTCTATAAACCCTTCTGGAATTGGGGTAGCAGTAGATTTAATCAAAACCAATCTACCTGCAGGGGATAGAAGCTTGGATACAACAACAATTAACAAGAACAACCAAAAAAAAAAAAAAAGTGGTTGTAAAAATAACAATGGCAACTAGAAAAAAAAGTCCTTAGCAGATTTTGCCTTCAAAGCTTCCTTGGCAGCCAGACAGATAATTGTAACAACTACTTGTCGATGTAACTTCCCATCGTCCTAGTCCTCTGGCTGAGTATACCAGTTTTAAGGGGATGCAGTGTTGGAAAATACTGCCAGCATTAGATCCTTTTCTTTGTACAATAAGAATAGTAGGCCATGTAATCCAACATAGGAAGCCTGTGATAAATATGGAATCATTGACAGTTCTAGAAACATTGTTGGTGCAACCAGAAACACACAAATAATATAAAGCCAACAATTTTATGAAAGTATGAGCTCATATGTTACGGATAAATTATAGTTATTCATTGTAAATGAAATTTAGAAAGTTACTGACTGCTTAGTTATCAGAAAAGCCTGCAAAGATCCTTAAATCTGTCTACATTCCTTGCAGGTTTGGAAGTTTTATAAAGTAGATGGATTTCCTGTTTTCAATGGAAATGGAATCTAAAAAAGGGAACATCAGCAATCAACAAAAACACCGACCTCTGCTTGGATAGCATCAAATGATAGCTCAGTTCCATTAAGAGATGAACTTAAAGCTCTTGCAACATTCACCAGTGAAGAATTTAGAGGAACTAGCAATCTTGCTGTTCCTTCATTTCTAAAAGAAAGAGTTATTGTACATTTCAAGTGATTCTGAGGTTACATTTTCTTCAGTTAGTCTGGTCATGATACAGAATTTTGATATCATGAAAGTTGAACATCCCTGTCCAGTTATTAGAAAAACAAGTTTAAACTTTAAAACTATAGCCAAAAAAAAAAAAAGCACCAATATTGACAAAGTTTAAACTAAGATTGAAATAACTATTGCATCTCAAAAATAGGAATTTATCATTTTTTGGGTTGTTTTCAATTATTCATTGGTTCTTATTTCTTTTTTATAATTTTTATGAAAGCTCTTGTTTCTAAATTTGAAAAATAAAATAAAATAGAACAATAACAACAAACCTTAGACATTTTATTATATCCTGGAACGGCTACTTTACAAAAATTCTATTTAATGCCAAATACATTTCTGCATCATTTCATTTCTTCATAATCTGAAAATCAATAAAGAAAATGATCATGTAATGAAAGAAATGGCAAAAGTAGTGGGAGTAACTACCACCATTAGAATTAATGGTAATACGCTAATACTATTTATGATCTTCAATTCCTATACATCTGGAAGAGTAGCAAGGATATCTAGGAAATAGCTTTAGTAAACCTACTCACCTTGCCTTCAGAACATTGGCCTAATTTGGAACATCCAAAATCAGCATAGCACTAAATTTGATTACAAATTAAAATTAGATCTCCTTGGATCCGGCTGATTCATAAATTAAGAATAAACGTAGGACTGTTTGTTCACTAAAGAGTGTAGATTTCACAATCACTAAACCATGATGCTGCATTCTACTACACAGCAATCCAAGTTGCCTATCTCCTAGTCAATGGATAATGAAACAACTAGACAAATATCAACAACATCCTTAGGCGGTTAACATGCTAACCAAACTACACTATTCCAAAGTAGCTACCAAGTCCAATGTTTGTACAACACCAGAAAGAAAATGAAACATCTATTTACAATACTAACTTATCAAATATATATAATAGTAACACACATAAGAAATAAAATAAATCAATTAAAAACTATAACAC
Organism: Quercus suber; assembly: GCF_002906115.3. Lineage (NCBI taxonomy): Eukaryota > Viridiplantae > Streptophyta > Magnoliopsida > Fagales > Fagaceae > Quercus > Quercus suber. The sequence goes on from NW_027069563.1 coordinate 495,470, forward strand.
AAACACTGATGCATTTTTAGGGCATAACATCCAGGTCATTATTCCACAACATTTAAGGCGCAACTAATAAATTTAGTTTAATTAAGTGGAACACTTAAAAGGTTACATAGTGCACAAAGCTCCCCACTTTTGAGGGTTCTGGGAGAGGTGGTTGATAAGCAACCCAGTCCCCAATTGAGTGGAAACACATATAAACTCTAATTCAACTGGATAAAAGGCAAAACTTATCAACAATCCCAGACTCTACAAGAAATATTTGAAATGACTTTGCATCAGCTGATGTTTGGGATAAATATTTCAAAAATAAATTTAAATTAACAACATTAGTGCAAAATATAATGTAAGGAAAGATAACAAAATTAGAATAGCAACAAACAGCCAAGCTCAAATACATGAAAAGAACTATCAGCTTGTATAAGTATAACAATGACTTGCAGGAAATTTAGCTATTCCTTGCAAGTTGACTCATTAATCAACATAATCTCTACTGAACAATCTCCTTTAATCTTATTGCACATCTCCCCATCACCAAGAAACTCCAAATGGAAACATGCTTCCTGTGCCCAAAATTGAGAGAAACTCAAAGTAAATTTTTTTTCTTTTTAATGACCTGAAACCTCACCAAGGCAAGGCACTTTGAACCCAACCCTAGGGAGTAAACCACAGATACACGACCTCACCTACTAGAACAATGTATAAGGTACATAAAGAATAAAAATAAAAAATAGGATGTAAGACTAGTCTATTTGAAACATGTTCACGGGAGGACACAACATCAGGTCCCTCAACAACAGGTTCGAACATTTCCTCATGCAGATTTTGAAAATCCAGCACCTACATTATTGGTATTTAATAGTATAAGAAAAATAATAGACCTCTATCTAATTGGAGGGATGAAAGCACAAAGAAACCAAAGGCACCAAACTAATTACCGTTGTTTTAGAACAAAATCATTTGATTGTGTTATAAAAAACATAAAAATTTTAAAATTTTAAATTATTAATAATTGAATTATTACTTGTAAATATTCTTATTTTCCATGAAATGAATAAAGTTCGAGCATCCCTAGTGACAGTCAAAAAGCAACAAGTGCAGACAAGACAAGAATCAGACTGTTGAAGGATGGACAAAAAATTCATCCTATGTTTTGACTGAAGGTAATCAAAACGTATGAAAAAAATGCATAACTTAGACTAATTGACATTGAAAGGACAAACAAACCAATCCTTTTCTTTGATCAGTAAATTAGTTTTTTTTTTGGATCAGTAGACTAACCACTCAATCTATTCAGGTTTTAAAAACAATGATCTCACTAGCAAGCATCAAAGTCCTGCTATAACAAAATTTAATTTTTAGCAAATTACAACAAAACTACTTATGTAATAAATGGGGATAGTAAGAAAGACATAGAACAAGGTGCATCAGAAACGAATCTGATTAAGGATCTTACTAGGTCCAGCATCTAACCATTAAGGATTTTAGAACTTTAGGGCCGGTTTAGGTAATACACTAATACTAACAGATTAGGGCCATTAGACACATATCCACGTAAGTTTAGATATTTAGGCTATATTTGAATTGGAAAACTAGTTTCCTTAACCGACAAACTATGAAGAATGGTTGGAATATAATAATAATGAACTTTGAATAATGTTTAAATGCAACTCCAAAACTTAATTTCGTTGCAGGGAACATTTAAAAACATCAATTCGGCTTACTAAAGGATGTATGATCACCAGAAAAAACTAGACTGTATTAAAAAAGACATTTAGCATTAACTTAACATGAGCCAAAATTTTAAAAATAACTATTTATGAAAATAGGTTCAATGCAGCAAATATGAGTGCACAATGAACTCATCTGTACAGATCTTTGAACTTCCTCAACGCGAACAAAATGGCCGAGAAGTCCAATGATGATAGTGTAAAGTTCTTCGGATGCCTTATATCTATGATGCATTAAATTAAATATCCGGCAAGCATCGTCCACTAATCCAGCTTGATCGCAAATAGATAGAACTACTTTGAAAGTGAAATGGTTTGGATTAAAACCACCAGATCTCATTTGATCAAAAAGAGCAATTGCATCTTGACACCGATTGTTATATCCATATGCCTCTATAATCGCAGTCCATGTCATTGATCCCTTAATGGGAATTGCATCAAAAACTGACTTAGCATGATCAATTGCTCCACAAGTCCCATACAATTTCACAACTTCACCAGAGACAAAACAGATACACTCAAAATTCTTCTTCAAGACTTGTCCATGAACCTCCTTCCTAAGCATCAAACTTTTTAGTTCACCACAAACACTCAATATCCTTGCTATTGTAACTGAATCTGGCATGTGCTTTGACAACTGCATTGACCTAAACACACCAAGTGCTTTATTTAGATGCCCATGTTCTACTTATGAATCAATCATCGCTGTCCACAAGATCACATTCCTCTGTTCCATTCCATCAAACATTTTTAAAGAATACTCCAACAGGCCACACTTTGAGTACAGTATCATCAAAGAGTAAACAATAGATACATTAGGTAGGAACCAATTCTTCAAAGCATAAGCATGAACCTCCTTCCCTTGAGTCAGAGCCCTCAACTCTGCACAAACTGGAAGAACAGTGGCTATTGTGACAATATTAGGCTTAAACCCTTCCTGTTGCATCTAAATTATTGATCTCAAAGCCTGCTCCAGCTTCCCATTTGAGGTACAACCTGACATCAAAGCAGTCCAACAAATAGTGTTCCTCTCCATTGATGAATAAAACACCCGCCTCCCCGATCCCATTTCCCCACACTTACAATACTTGTCAATCAAGGCAGACTGAATGAGAATCTGCCTCAAATAAATTTTCGTCTTCAACAGGTAAGCATGAACTTCTCAGCCTAATTTATGTGCCCAAACCTTCTCCAATACCTGGAAGTGTTGCAGTCAGTATAACTGAGTTTGGCCTTATCCCTTCCTCTACCATTCTCCTCACATACTCCAAAGCTTCCCTTTGCAACCTATTGTGTGCAAACCCGCAATCATCGCTCCCCACACCACAACATCCCTCTCACCAATCTCTTCAAAAATACAATGCGCAAGCTTAATCTTTCCACATTTAAAGTACATATCAACCAAACTCGTCCCATGAATTGAACTATCAACAACACCATTCTTTATCAAAAGGGCATGAATCTTTAAACGTTGCCAAAGTGCAGATGCACTGGTAAAACTCTTGATGACATTAGAGAAAGAATAAACATTCAAACTGACCCCTAATTCCTGCATTTCAGTATAAGTCGAAAGCACATCATGATATCGCCACCTACCAGATATCACACAGCCTCTAAGCAAGGCATTCCACGAATACACATTCTTACTAGAACATTCACCAAACAGTTGGTGTGCATCTTCGACTGAGCCACAAGCTGTGTACTTGTTCACAAGTTTTGTACGTAAAAACTCATTGTTTTCAAGCCCATTAATCTTTATATGTGTGTGGACTTGTTTCCCTTCGGTTAAGGATTTGGTTTGAACACATGCAGTGCTAAGAGAAGTAAAAGTGGTGGGGTTAACAGGTATGCCTTGTTAGTCCAAGTAGTCCAATATGGTTAAGTGCTTGTTTGAGCTTGTTTTGCTGAGCGAATCTTTGTAAATTGCATGTGGGTTTTTGGTGTGGAGTGGTAAAGATTCTGGGCATGCATCTTTTTGTCAAAACGGTGGTGGTTTTTTTGCAGGAAATTTGAATGGTTTTTTGTGTTGTTGGTGGGTGTTTGATGGCGGTGGTTTTGGGTTACGGGTTTGGACTTGTAGCCAGTAGGGGCTAGAGCCAACACTGCCCATTGCCAAATCCATTACTTTGGTGCTCTTGATTCAGAGAGAAAGATGAAGGGGGTGGGAGATTGAGACCATTTGAAATTTAGGACCACACACCGTGTAACCTTAAGGGGAACCTATATGAAAAAGGAACAACATAATTCAAAGAAAAAAAAAAAATCGACCCAGTGCGCAAAATTTGCACCCAAAACCCCTTGGGTCATTAATCTTCCAAAATAGCTTTACAAATTTTAAGACTTACGAAACCCCCAACAGTACACAATCACATGGAAAACTCATAGTTTTGGAGCAAAATTTTCTTACCTTGCAGGATTGAGGTTGAAGAATTGATGTTGGTTTTTAGTTGAAATGAACCCGTGAGAGGGCTATCTTCCTCAGCTTCAAGTGCCCTTTGTATTTTTGGAGGCTTTGGGGATGACGGAGAGAGTGAAGGGTAAGGAGGAAGAAGACCGTTTGGAGGGGAAAAAAATGTTAAAAAAAAAATCAACAGTATTAATTTAATGCCTTCTTTTCTTATGTTTTAAAATAAGGATAATTACAGTAAACTCACCTGAGGTTAGGTCCGTTTTCACTTTGTCCATCTGTAGTTTAAAACTTATCATTTTATCCACCTGAATTTCAATCCATTACTCTCTCGTTGCCCACCTCACCCTCAGACATTAGACAAACACGTTTTTATTCCAAATTAGAACATAAAACGGATCAAACAACACTCTCTCACTCTCTTTCCCTCGCGAGCCCTAGGAAAGCGAAAATTCCTGTAACTGAGCTGGTCCTGATTGTGCTTTCGTGGGTGAGGTTCTGACTTTGGGTTGCCTTGAGGCATTGAATATTCGAAGATAGATCATCACCAGGTACGACATTTTTGCTTTATGGTTCTAAGCTGGGATTTCAAGTATTTGATGGTAGCTTTGATTCACAGGAAGTTACTTGTGTGTTGAGAACAAGTCTGATAGTGGATAATTTTGGGAGAAGGTTTCTAGGTTGTAGCCGATATAAGGTAAGTATAGTTTTTACTTAATCTAGTTGATTCACGTGAGATTGGAATGTCATGTGTTCAACTCAATTTATGAACAGGTTGGTCCCAAGTGCCCTTTCTTTAGATGGATTGATAATCCCACTTGTATGCGTGGGAATAAAGCTGCTAATTTGGTGCAACAAAAGCTGCAACTTGCACATGAAAGGGAAAGAGAAGCTACCCAGGCAGCAACAAAAGCTATCCAGGCAGCAACAGAAGCTACTCAAATGGCAGAAATTGCTCAAGATAGGGCAATAAAAGCCACTGAGAGGGAGAGAAAGTTTCGACCTTCCTCTATTCAAGCTAAGGAGATAGCAGTTAGAGCTTTAGAGTAAAAGAGAAAGTGCAGAATTGCACTAATTGTGTCATGGTGTTTTTTTTTATTTTAGTTGTGTTGTTTTCATGTTTTGGCTCAAGTAAGAATGTTGGAATGATGAGATTGAGTCTGCCTGATGGGTTGTAATATAAGTTGGTCCTTAATTGTATTGTAATAGAAGTATGAAAGAATTTTTTGAGAATGAGAACTATGTAAGGCCACTTAATAATATATGCCTTTTTAAGATAAAGTGTTATTTCTGTTAGATGTTGTTGGTATTTTTGTTTAAAGTGAATTGGCTACTTGTGAGCTGTGAGCTGTTGGTGTTGGTGTTGGTGTTTTGTTTTATGTTGTCAACTGTGTTGGTTTGTGCATAAAGTGCATTGTGTGAAGACAATTGTGTCGAAAGTTGTTTTAAAGTGCATGACAATCTGTCAACTTATAAGAAAAGACAACAAATGCACACATACACCTGCTATTCAACACATACACCTGCTATTCAACACATAAACAAACTCATATAATAATAACTCAAATAACAAACTGCAATAATCAGAATAATAATTGTGAACACCTATCATTAAGTTGGAAATTGTATATATATTTTAAGGTGTTATTGACTTAGTCTTTCATCAACACCCAGTAATACAAGGCATTTGGTACAACAACCAAAACAGTTGCAGCTGCCCAATGTTTACAAAACTTACAAAAATACAAAAAGTATTTGAACAGCTATATAAAAAAGTGTTGCCATTGTCTACCCTGCCATTGTCTACAAACTACATAAAACCCTAACACTACATAACCCTAATACATTATACACAGCAACAAAAGTGGCTTGACTTGGTCTTCATTTACTGCCCCTGCCCCTGCCCCTGCCTCTCCCACCACAGTTGGCTTTTCCACCTCTTGTTCTACATTTCTGAGCCCTAGCTGCATCACCCTTTCCTCTCAAAGCAGCTCCTCCTTTGGTAGCAGGTGGTCTTGTAGGCTACAAAGTACAAGAATTCACATGTTAGCTACCAGTATCATAGTTGCAATGAATAAAACATCAAACCTACAAGTACAGTACCTATGATGATGGTGCTCTACTGTCCCATGTTTCTGCAAGGGTGTGTGGTGCTGGCTGGCTTGAAGAGAACCAAGGAGCTTCTCTAACTGTGTACCTGAATTCTAAAGAGTACCACTGACTTAGGTTCTGTGACTATGGAGCTGGTGGCCCTAACCATGGAGCTTGTGGCCCTAACCATGGAGCTTGTGGCTGTGGAGCTAGATCTTGTGGTTGTGACCCTACTACCTGGTTGGATGAGGATGAGGCCATAATGTAAGGCTGATGTGTTGGTGGGGGCTGAGCTGAGGATTGGATCTGTGATGAAGATGGGGGCTGAGCTGAGGATTGGGTCTGTAATGAAAATGGGGCCTGGGATCCTTGTCTGTGTGTGGAAGGCCATCCACTTCCCTACAACCAAATATGAGCATGTTTTTACAGTGTCAGTTATTGGCATTTTGCATTTGAATAAAAAAAAAAAATTGTAAAAACTTACAGATTTCCCTTTCTGCAATCTCTGCCTCCTCTCCCATGCTGTCTCACTAGTGACATTGGCCTTGCATCCCCTTGCATTATGCCCTTCCTGGTGACACTTTCCACACCTCAATGGCCTGTTTGCTCTAGACACCTTATAAGGGTTTGGCTCATCAGCATCTCTCTTCCTCTTCACGGGTGGCCTGCCTGGTGGCTTATGGACAATAGGTGCAAGAGGCTTGGGTTGGCCATTTGACATCCACTCAGACTGGCCAAGCATGGGAGGTATGGGTGTCTTGTATGTCTCCACATAAGCATCCTTGTAGTAGCATGGATGGGTGTAGTCCTCTGGTTTCTCACGGTTCATAAAAATGGCTGCAACTCCATGCTTGCAGGGGATTCTTGTCAAGTCCCATACTCTACAACTGCATGTCCTATTTACCAAGTCCACCACATGCCTTTCCCTCTCATTATCAACCTCATACACAAACCTCCCAGAAGGCATTGCACAGAAACCCTTAGACTCTAATTTTAACTGCTCTAACTTTTTTTGTATGCTTAGACACAACTTGCCACCATACTTTTCTATGCCAGTCTTCTTTATATACAACCTGCTCATAAGCCTAACTTTGATCCACTCCAGCATTGATAAGATGGGCTTCTCTCTGGCCTTCACAATCATAGAGTTAAAAATCTCACTCAGATTGTTTACCATACAATCTGTCAAAGCTCTTGAAGAAAAGTGGGATCTAGTCCACTGTGCAAGCTCTATATCAGTCAGGTACTTCCAAGCTTCTTCATCCAAACTCTTAAGATGGTCCATCCCCCTCTCAAATTCCCTGGCTGATGTTGTGCCAGCACACCTCCACAGAACACTCTTCAACTCCATGCCCTTGTAGTTAAGCTTGAAGTTGTTGGATATGTGCTTCACATAATACCTGTGCTCCACAGTTGGGAATAGAGTCTCCATTGCAAGTAAAAGGCCCTGCAATCAAGTAAGCATGTAAGCAAGCAAGCTAATGTCATCACATTGTAAGCATGTAAAAAGCAAGTAAGCATGTAAAAGGCCCTACAATCAAGTAAGTTAATGTAAACAACTAAGGTAAGCAATACCTTCTGCCTGTCACTGATGAATACTAGATTGAGCTCCTCTGGCCTGCCAATGTCATCTGCAAACTGCTCCAAAATCCACATCCAGCTATCCTTTGTCTCTTGCTCAACCACAGCCATTACCACTGGGAATATATTGTCATTTCCATCCTTGGCAGTGGCAGACAATAATTGGCCACTAAACCTACCCTTCAAGTGGCATCCATCCAACCCAACAAAGGGTCTACAACCACCTAGAAAGCCAACCTTTTGAGCATTGTACCTAATGTACATCCTTTTGCTCAACCACAGCCATTGCCACTGGGAATATATTGTCATTTCCATCCTTGGCAGTGGCAGACAATAATTGCCCACCAAACCTACCCTTCAAGTGGCATCCATCCAACCCAACAAAGGGTCTACAACCATCTAGAAAGGCAACCTTTTGAGCATTGTACATAATGTACATCCTTTTAAAATTGGGCTCTGCATTCTCATTTTTGCAGAATCACCCTACTTCCTACATCTGTCCTTAATATCATTTCTGCATAATCTTTAAGTAGGCCATACTGAGACTCTTCATTCCCAGAGTTCAGCCCTTTAGCTGCCGTCCTTGCTCTATACACCTGACTGAGACTTAAATCAACAGAAATCTTTTGCATCACATGGTGCTTAACACCTGAGACCTCCCACTTAGGATTCTTGCCAAAATCCTCCAAATACCTTTTTGCCACATAGGCTGATGTAATTTGCCCATTTTTCAATGTTAGGGGGCAGGTACAATCAGGATAAAATGTCTTGATCTCAAATGTGCATTCTCCACTCACCATTGAGGCATAACACCTCCATCCACAACTATTCTTACAATGTATAGAAATCTTCTTCTTCTCATTCAACTTCCACTTGACATCAATGTGATGCTGAATCACATACTCCCTCAAAGCCTTCCTAAACACTTGGGAGTTTGGGAACCTCATCCCGTTTGCCAACCTAACATTTTCCATATCAGTCCTCTCTTTGAACTCCAAATTGCCACCCTACTCATTATCAGAACTATCCACACTTGCAATATCATCCTCTAAAGCTGATTCATCCCACTCTTCATCTAAATCTATGTTTGCAGGAGAAACATTGCTTGGGCCAGGTGTATCTGTGTTTGGCTGAGGTGTATTACTGTTTGGATGATGAGGTGTATCAGTATTTGGATGAGGTGTATCAGTGTTTGGATGAGGTGGAGAAGATTCACCAAAAATGTCATCAGCAAAGTCTTCTCCTTCCAAACCTTCATTCAACCAATCAAACTCCTCATCCAAACCATCACCCCCTGTAACAGCTCCTGCACCAGCCCCTACACCAGCCCCTGCAACCCCTGCACTAGCCCCTGCACCCTTTGCACTAGCTCCTACACCAACCCTTGCACCATCAAGAACTTCAATTGCAAGTGGAGCATTACCACTCTCCACATACAGTATGATGGTGTCTCTTGACCCTCCCTCATTAGGCTTGCACAGGGCTACCACATCTTGATCATCTTGTATGAGCCTCAAGTCTTGCTCCAAGTTGCCCTCAGGACCTAAATAATGAACCCTACACGGTTCATCAATCCCCAATTCCTCACATATACCTTTTAGTTCAAAATAACTAAGCAAATCAGGATCCCTATACACTATTTCAACTTTACCTCCAAAGTATTCTAAACTAGGGTTCCACAGAAAAACACCCCCATAATGTACCTCTAATTTCACAATATCATCCATCTCCAATAACAAATTATCATTTGACATGTATACAATTAACAATTAAAGAATTGTAAACAACAAAAGATTAAACAGTTGCATGTTTCTTTTTTGCTTTTGGGATGCAACACACACAGAGGGACCACATTTTCTGCTTTGTTTTTTTATTCTGTTTCACTAAACACATGCAAACACTGAAAATTTAAAGCAAATAGAAACTTGGGTCCACTGAGAGACACAATGACCACGAAAAACAGACAAAATGCCCACAAACAAACACAAATTCAAAGAACAGGTGGTCACATTTTTCATAAGCATCAACAGACACAACCAATATTCTCATTCCATTACATGTAACATTGACCATTGATTAAATACTAAAAACACAATAAACAATCACGAGCCCAAAGTAAAAACCCAAACAGTGACTGATTTCTTACCAGGATTTTAGTCCCTCGAACAACCCGTTGCTCGTCTGGGTTTACACTTGCAACACAATGTCAATATCAGATGCAGAAATGGATTTTTGCTTTCCTAGGGCTCACGAGGGAAAGAGAGTGAGTTCGTGTTGTTTGATCCGTTTTATGTTCTAATTTGGAATAAAAACGTGTTTATCTAACGTTTGAGGGTGAGGTGGGCAACGGGGGAGTAACGGATTGAAGTTTAGGTGGGCAAAGTGATAAGTTTTGAACCACGGGTAGGTAAAGTGAAAATGGGCCTAACCTCAGGTGGGTTTACTGTAATTATCCCAAAATAAAAATATAAAATTCTCAACTCATTACATCTGAATCAACAAAAATAAAAATATAAAATTCTAAACTCATTAAAATCAAATGTCTACTCACTATCACGTCATCTAGTTCAAGTCTCAGTATTGGCTTTTTTAAATTAAAGGTAACTTAAATAAATAATGAAAGAAGCCAACTCATTTCCCACTAAAATTTACGGTTTCCAAGCAATCTGATACAGTTTTCCAAGCAATCTAATAAACTCATTTCCAGTCCTTTATTACATTATCTTCCCAACCCACTTCTTAATTTTCGTCTCTTCCTCTCTCCATTTCTCTGTCTGTGTCTTCCCCAGATCCTCAAAAAATCTGTAACAACAAAGTCTCCCTTGTACAAGTTCGGTCTTTTAGTTTCAAAAAAAAAAAAAAAAAGGGTTCGGTCTTTCGTTCATTCTACCTTTTTTTCTCTCTCAAAAGTGGAATTTTCGATTTTGTAAGTTTAAAAAACCGGAGTGTTCATTGGTTACATTTTGCATTTTTCTCCTTCTTTCTGCTGGGTTTTTTGGCTTACTCAGATTTGCATTTCGTGTTTCGGCCCAGTACTCATTTACCGGCCGAAACAGCCGAATTTCGCCAGTACGGCCGGTATGCGGTCGGTATTTTTTTCAGTATGAAACTGGAGGTGTACCTGTACCGATGCACTGGCCGGTATAGTATATACCGGCCGGTATGATACGGTATTGACTTCCTTGATATAAGATTGAGCACACACACATCACATTTGAACATGTACAATCACACAAATGAAATAAGTATTTGTTGAACAAAAGTCTTGCGTGTTATGTGTGAGTATCAAATGTGGATTAGTCCTTAGTCCAGAGTGAAGTTCAATGATTAATTTAATTTAAGTCATACATAACTGGTATCAAGTCAAGTGGTCTATCTCAATTATAGAAATGAGCATATATGACCTCCCATAAAAAAATGATTTCAAAATTTTTAAACCTTTTCATTTGGCTTCTTTACAAATCTTAACAATTGATCATTTTTGAACAATACATCTCATTTTGAGATTGGTGCTAGAAATTTTTGATATTTCACTTTTGAGAATAAGTCTTTGGCTCTTTTGGCACCATACATTTCAATAAAAAGTCGCTTTCTCTTTTTCTTAGTCAAATACTAATATGTGTGATGGCTTTTGCAGCTCATTATCTATTTTCATTTTGAGATTTACATTTGTTGAGCTCTTTAATTAGAAACATAAAAAGTGTAGGAAAATATATAGGCACAAGTCTATGCATGTATCAAAACTAACAAAACTATTGACCAATCATTCATGACAAGCTTAAAGATCGATTTACAACAGTCACATATAGATTTCAAGATTTTTCCCACAAAGATATATGTGCATACAAAACAAGCTAAGCTCATAAATGCACTACGCCATAAGTATAATGGTATTAGGCCAAACTCACATGTGAAATGTGTTCAAACATATACGATCAAACTTATTGAATTTTTCACTTTTTATGTGGTCTTGGATTTTCACACACACAAAACAAAGACATAAAAGTAAGATAAAAACAAAAATAATGCATATGAATAAATGCAAGATGCACAAAATGCATGAAGATATGACATTCAATGCATGAAGGGTCCAACAAAGATCGAAAAAATTAGATTAATGACCAAAAGAGCAAAAACTCAACCATAAGAATCCTTCTTCATCCAAACGGAATGATTGTATGGAATGAGTGTCTCATGAGAAGTGAGACAAGGGTTAGAAGAATGAGAACCGAAGATGCACATAGACAAGGAGGTAAGAACATTAAAAACTTTCTTCAACAACTTACAATTTTCCATCAAATTTCGTTTAGCTTGCAAAGCACAACTTCCAAGAAGCTTAAATTTCTTTTTTCTTTTAATTCGTTTAAGAGCTTGAAACTTAGAGCAATGAGGTCTAAGATGACCAAAGACACCACAATAGTGACACATAATGTGTTTAGGTCCACTAGGCTTTTTGGGAAGGGATCTAGTAACATGGTTTTGTTCTCTCAACTTTGGACATTGAGGTCTTATATGGCCAATTACACCATAATGGTGACAAGTTGGAACAAACTTAGATCCATCCAATGTCTTAGATTGAGACTTAAACGGAGGCTTAGGCTTAAGTGCCTTTCTCTCCACCTTTTGATTTTTTGTGTGGAGGAATGTACACCGATTTGTCTTTAGAGGTAGAACTCACAATATGTTCGAATTTGTGTGAAAACACAAGAGCTTGTTTAAACCCCTAATTAAAAATTACTACTTGGTTGTTTTTACTCTAACTTATCTAAGTGCAAAAATAAGAGTAAATGAAGCGCAATCAGCTGATACTACTCTAGTGTATAAACATGAATAACAAACAATAAAAGTAAAGTACAAGAGTAAGGGAAGAGAGATGCAAATACAAGATAACACGGCGATGTGTTATCGAAGAGGAAACTGAAGAACTTGACGAAAAACCTCTCCGCCGCCTTCCAAGCGGTAAATCGATTCACTAGACAATAAGTTGGGATACATGAATAGTAAGAGACCTTCCAAGCCTAATCTACCCAATGTACCTAAGTCCTCCAAGCCCCTACTCTAACAAGACTTCTCAGAACCGTGTCTTGTCTAGCTTTCTAGATCCCGCAATACGCTTGATTGCATCCGCCAAGCCTCATCGGCTTCTTTTGGAAAATCTCCAAAACTTCTCAAGCTCCAAAACACTCTTTACACTCTGAATGAGTGTGGGTTGTGTTTGGGTACAAATCTCTTCTCAAGGTATAACAATGGGAGAGGGAAAGAGAAGATGCTAGAATGATTTCTCACTAAAGATAAGTAGCTCTCTCTCTAAAAGATGGGTGTGTGTTTTGTAGAAAACCTATCTAGGGTTTTTCTTTCTGAATGGTCTCCTTTATATTTGTGGGTAATGAGAGTATATATAGTATGAGTGAAGGGTAAGAAAGTCACATTTAAAAATCCTCCAGGCAGAATGTTTCGCGACTACATCACGGAAAGGCCTTACCCATGAGACATTTGCAAAACTGACAGCTTGGCACGACTCTTCAGCTTCCAGTCATATGCTTCTCACATGGCTACTTTGCGGGTTAGTTTCTCGCGAAATCCACTTGATCTTCAATTAAGCTTGACTCTTTACCAGCTTAATACTAAACCCAATACAATAAAATCTCACAAAATACAAGGAATAAAATGAAAGCAATTACAACACTTTTTGTCATGCAATAAAGCCAATATAAAACATAGTTGTAAATCACAACTTTACATTTACCATTCGATCCATAAACTCATTTTCTATGCATTATTTTAAACTATAAAAACTTGAATTTAAATAATTGATTGATAACATGACTATTAATCTTTGATTACCTTGAAATTTTGTAAGCATAGAGAATATACGAAGATAATGTAATCTAACTGTGGATTTGTCAAAATTTATATCTAATTAATTGGGTTTGATTAATCTACACCTAAAAAAATAATTTGGTTTAATTTATAGATTAAACTACTTAGTAAGTCAAAATAAAAGAAGAAAAGAAAAGGTTACAACTGCTACGAAGTGGACACTTTTTTTTTTTTTTTAAAAGAAGAACGAAGTGGACACTTCACACTTTGCTGTGGAATAGACACCAATACAAATTTTACCTAATGAGTAAAAATAATATACAGTATATAATATAAGTTGAGTTTTAAAAGTAGTGGTTGTGATGAGCAAAAAAAAAAAAAATAGTGATTGTGCTAACTAAATATTCTATCTTCTTTTTTTATTTTATTTTAAAGGAAGTAATAAATATTCTATCTAAGCATCACATTCGCAGCAACTTTTACTATTAACTTAATAACTTTTAATATTAATTTTTGATTTACAGATTTTAACACAACTCTTTTCGTTCTCAACAACTTTTTTTTATTGAATTATTTTTATCAATTTTTAAGTAATGAGTAGTTTGTTTTTTTTTTTTTTTTTCAAATCTTATAACAGGTTAGTCATTTAAGTAATGAGTAGTTTGTTTTTTTTTTTTTTCAAATCTTATAACAGGTTAGTCATGCCATAAGAGCATTCGTATCAGTTTGTACAAAAATTTATGTCTATTTTAATATAAGAACTTACTTTTTCTATTTTACACAATCATTCCTCGAAAAAACACACATTAAACTATATATTCAACATTCTACTTTATTTAAATAATCATTCTTCATTCTTTGTTTATTGTTTATTGTTATCTTCACACACACACACACACAGAGGAATTTGATGAGACAAGAGGTGAGACAACAAAAATTAAAATAATGATATATAAAGCTATAACAACCGTGTATATTTTTACGACATTGTAGCAATTTTACAAATTTATACATTTTTAACTTAACTGATATGAGTGATTTTGGGACTCAAATGTGTAAATTTGACGCCTAATACAAGTGCTCTAACAATTCTATAATACACGACATTGATTGAAAGAATTTTCTAAATTTCAGTCATTTCAGAGTTTGTGATGGGAAAGAGCAATATATGAGTGAATAGACAAGCTCCAACAAGTTACAAGTCTCATCCTTCGCAAACTATCTGGGGTTTCTATGATATAAAGAGTAATATCATTTGCAAGTCAAGGAAGATTTGATGGGATTTTCGTAATATCACATCAAACAATGAACTTAATTGTCAGTGTGAATTTGGTGCTACTTGATGAGAAGGCAAGATATGAAGCCAAATAATGAAATTTCTTTTAGATCTTCAAATGCAATTGAACTTTACTTCTTCTGAATTAAGTTTGGTTCCTAGATTGGTTCTAAAACTATTATTAATTTTTATAAGATAACCTTATTCATCCAAGTCTTTGAAAGGATTTTATTGACCGTTTTATAGATATTATACAGGAATTAAAATATATAGATTTAAGTATTTCGTAGTTGATATACCACTGTCAGTTTCTTTAAGACCTTCTCTCTTCTCCCCATATGTATGTGTTAAAATACTTAGTATTTTTAAAATATATATATATATATATATAATGTAGTTGTAGAAAAAACTAAAAAGGATATCTATAGTATTGTGATCACAAGTACATATTTAGATTTATGCAACATATGTAAGGCTGACAAGTATCTTCCTCATAATAAAAAAGTTTCAAGATATTTAAACAATCTTTATTATTTGTTTTAAATTATTTTATGATATAATTGGGTTTTGATAAAAAGTTGGACTTACGTGATGTGCATTTATCATTAATATAAAATAAGTTTTTCTTGTACATATAATTCTATATTTAAAATATTTTTCTTCCTTTCTCCAAAAAATAAAAATAAAAATAAAAAAGTTCTTCATTTATTTTGTAATCTATAATTAATGCTTAAAGTATATATATTTTTAAATTTACATATGATATTTATTACATGCTTTAAATCATATTTAATATAATAAAAGTTGGGTTCTAAAAGTCGTGGTTACTTCAAATTGATATCCTACCTAATTGTCACGTGTATTGCTTTTAATAGTTATTTTACTATTAACATTTTTTTAATCACAGGTTTTTTTTTTTCCTCTTATCAACTCTTTATTATTATTGTTGTTGTTGTTGTTGAATATTTCTTATCTTTTTTAATTTTAGTTATTATACAAGTTTTATAGGTCTGAGGTCTTTTGTTCTTATTAAAAAAAAGAAGTACATCCATGCTTTATAAATCCCAACAACCCTACTTCCGCTACAACTAGTGTAATAACTAGGAGTGTACAGCGAACCCGTCAACAAGCCAAAATTGATCTGATGCAACCCAAACCATCGGGTTGTGTCGATTTTTAAGGGTTAGTGGGTTGGGTTGAGTCATGATTTTTATTTTTTATTTTTTATTTTTATTTTTTACAATGGTCAAGTTGGGTGTGGGTCATGACATTTACAAATCCGCCTAACCTGACTTGACCCACCTATAAAAAAAATATTATATAATGTTGTTACTTTTTTTGTCCCTCTTCCTAAATAAAACCCAAATCCTAATTTCTTCTCATATGGTTTGTGTTTGTTTAGTATTATGCTCGTGATTATTTGGTTATAAATTTGCTCTTATTTGTGGTGGTGTTGTTCTAATGCTCTATTTAATAATAATAATAATAATAATAGTTTAAAAAAAAAAAAAAAACTATCTAACCCACCGGTCAAACTCGACCCAACCTGATCCATGTGGGTTGGGTTGGACCTCCTATGATGGGTTGGGTTGGGTTGGGTTGAAAAAACTTCTCAATCCGACCTATGCACATCCCTAGTAATAACTACATTCTAACTATGGAAAATGTATTTATAAAGGCAGCAATCACCCGGGTAACCTATATAAGGACAACATGACCCCATTGACAAAGGTACAAGAAAAGCTCAGACTAATTTCATATGCAAGCATTTTCATATAAGTTCTGAGAGATCTCTGACTTAAACATTAGAGACACTTAAGCTAGTACCACACTATTATCTTTCTATAGTATTTACTTCTTGCAAGTCTTCCAACGCTCTGTGATTGGATGAATTTGCTCACTGAATGGACAATTAATCACCATCCTCGTTATAATCATCCACACTTGGCTTGTCCACTTAGATTAATGACCATGCAGTTGGCTGGTCCAAATAAGGAAAATGTAACAATTAGGATACAATTAATTCATGATCATTCCCCACGGTCATGAACTTGATGACTATCCTCGTTATAATCATCCACACTTGGCATGTCCACTTAGATGAATGACCATGCAGTTGGTTGGTCCAGATAAGGAAAATGTAACAATTAGGATACAATTAATTCATGATCATTCCCAACGGTCATGAACTTGATGACCTGCATCTGTTACAATTAGTGTAATAACTACATTCCAATTATGGAATAAGCATTTTTGAAGACAATGGTCACCCAGGTTGCCTATATAATGACAACATGATCCCATTTGTGAAGGAAGAATAAAAATTTGAATTGATTTCATATTCAGGCACTTGCAGCTAAGTTCTGAGATATCTCTGAATTAAGCATGGAAGACATTTAAGTCGGTACCACACTGGTGTCCTTCAATAGGATTTCCTTTGTTGGGCTTTATGGAGTTTAGTTGTGTTTGATTCGGATGACATCCCGACCCGAAATAATGTTGCGTGGTATAGAAACCATGCGCAGGATTTCATATTCGGTACCACACTGTTTTGTTGATTAGGGTTTCTTGATGTAGTTTTTGAGAGAGAGAAAAATTGTACTGCCGCACTTTGTATTTTTCCCTGATAATAGTAAAATTCTTGCAACTCCATGGACGTAGGAAAATTGCCGAACCATGTAAATACTGTGTTGTGCGTGTGATTATTTTTCTTTGGCGTGTGTTTTTTTCTCTATTTTATTTCTTACATGTTTGGGAATTTCATGTTAATTTCCCTACATCCATCATGTAGGTCTTCAGACACTTTTCTCTGTGTTCAAACCAGTAGCTTATTGAAATTTTTTGCATCATCAATAAATATGCTCAAATTTCATTTATGGATGTGTTCGCCTTGCAAGTTGTGCTTATCTAGAATTAGGGGTTAACTTACATAGCCTTCAAAAAAATGTAAATACGTTCCCCCACGGGATTATAACAATCATTGGTCTAGAATGTAATTTAACTAGATATAAGAGAACCTCAAAAGGCCCTCATTAATAGAAGTGATAATAAATTTTTACCCAAAAAAAAAAGTGATAATAATAATATGCATAAAGGAAATTTTGATCCCGTAATGAAACTAAAAGGAGAAGTGGCAAGCATATAACTGAGATATTTTTTTCCCCTTTAATGTGAAATTATCATAGAAGGATTTGTATTGGTTTATAGTTTTACTACTCTTGGATTCATAGTTTTTGTCATTGTTGAGTCATGGAACTGTCCTAAATGCCATAACTATTTGTTTCATTTTTATTCAATTGGACATACATTATTCCATTTTTATTTTACCGTACTAATCCTTACTATATTATTTTGTTGCTTACCATATCGTTAAATATAAGTTGAATATTCTTCTTTGATTTTACTCTCCATTATAGATTTTGGACATTGTTTCTTTTGTAGGCCTAAAAGTGGTACGGTAGTTGATGGATTTCTACAAGTTGGTGTTGAGTTCCAGGCTTGATTCTTAAATACAAACTTGGGTATAACAAAGACCAATCAAAGTTTTAAATTCTGTTCCGGAGACCGTTCTCAATTGACAATTGGAATGGAATATTCTAGTGCCGGTGTGTTTCAGTGCATCGTTTTGGGATTACGCACCGAATACACACACACACACACTCATATAGAATTTATATATATTTATACCTTCATATTTCATTATATCCAATTAACCAACACAAAATTTAAAATATGATATGCGAATAAAATTAGTCAAATGAAGAACTTGGATTTCAATGTTTAAAAAAATCCAACATAGTCTAGAATACCCCGAAATAGGCCAGAATTTATATACCAAAACAACCAAAATTCATCCATAAGACTAGAATGGTCTAGAACAAACTGAAATTTAGACTGAAACAAAACAAGAAGGTAAGTGCACCAAATTAAGCACCGAAATGGAATATTCTGGCTGAAACGGCCAGAACAAAATGGAATTTAAAACATTGATACCAATCTTTCATCAATTAACACTTAACCACGTCCTAAGAAAAAAAATACCCAACAATCATTTTTATTTTACTGTATCATTCCTTTTTTTTTTTTTTTTATTTGAAAAACACACACACACACACACGTATATATAGGGGAAGGGGGATGAGATAAGGGAATACACTCACACGGCAACACCAAAACTGCATGCACCAAATTAAGATACTTAGTGTTGTTGAGTCATCCCACATCGGTAAGTTGTGATACCTTTGAAAGTATTTATTACTGTATCATTCCTTACTATATTGTTTTGTCACTCACCATATCGCTTTATATAAGTTAAAGTTTTTTCTTTGTTTTTACTTTCCTTTATGGATTTTGGGTTTTTTTTTTTTTTTTTTTTTTTTTTTTTTTTTTTTTTGGCAGGGCTAAAAGTGCTATAGTAGTCTATAGACTTCTTCAAGTTGGTTTTGAGTTCAAGACTTGACTCTTAAATACGAACTTGGGTATAACAAGATCAATCTCTCAACAACTTAACCATATCAAAAAATGAAAAAAAAAAAACAATATTTTTGTTTTTGTTTTTGTTTTTGTTTTTGTTTTTGAGAATCAATTAACTGAAATTTCTTTAGGTAGACACACAATTAACATTTTTCTCATCCATTTTTTTTTTTCATTTCTTAACTGTTTGTAGTTATGGGCAGCCATGTATTGTACTATTGTGGGTAGGAGTGGCAAAATTGGACACGACTTGCGAACCCGTCACAACACGACACGACACAACATAACACGACATGAAATTAGCAGGTTATGGGTTAAATCTTAATGGATTCGTGTCATATTTGGGTTGACACGACTAACCCATTTAATAAATGGATTGGGTTAGTGTTCAACATATGGAACCCGTTTGACCTGTCTAATTAAATGGGTTGGGTTAGTGTTTAACTTTTTTAACCCGTCTAATTAAATAACATTTTATCAATATACCTTTCAAGCCCTAGATATATAAACTTATTAGTTGTTGTGGTTTATTTTCTTTGACATATAATGATTGATTATTTGTGATATTGAGATATACTTTTGTGCGTACCCTCTTCTATTGGATGGGCTGGGCTTAGAATTAGGTTCACAATTTACTTGTACAATGGGCTTAGCATTTCCTACCAAGAGTAGTTCCTAAAAATGCTATAGTAGTCTATAGACTTCTACAAGTTAGTTTTGAGTTCAAGACTTGACTCTTAAATACGAACTTAGGTATAACAAGATCAATCTCTCAACAACCACATCAAAAAATAAAAATAAACAATTTTTTTTTTTTTTTTTGAGAATCAATTAATTGAAATTTCTTTAGGTAGACACACAATTAACATTTTTCTCATCCATTTTTTTCATTTCTTAACTGTTTGTAGTTATGTGCAGCCATGTATTGTATTGTTGTGGGTAGGGGTGGCAAAATTGAACACGACCCGCAAATCCATGATACGACACGAAATTAGCAGGTTATGGGTTGAGTTTTAATGGGTTCGTGTCATATTTGGGTTAACATGACTGACTCGTTTAATAAATGGGTTGGGTTAATGTTCAACATATGGAACCTGTTTGACCTGTCTAATTAAATGACATTTTACCAATATACCTTTCAAACCTTAGATATATAAACTTATTAGTTGTTGTGGTTTATTTTTTTTTTACATATAGTGATTGATTATTTGTAATATTGAGATATACTTTTGTGCGTACCTTCTTCTACTGGATGGGCTGGGCTTAGAATTAGGCTCACAATTTACTTGTATAGTGGGCTTAGCGTTTCCTACCAAGGGTAGTTCCTCAACAGACGACCCAATAACTCCCCCTAGCTCTCATGAATTCCCTTCTCTCCTTTGTGAATTGCTCCCCCTCTTCTTCACTCAATTCTCTTATTTATAGCTTAAGACTGGTGGAGGTTTCATTATTACACTCTAGTTTCACTCGTGTGGGTGGTGTCCAATGTGATTATTCCTGACTAGGAATATGCCCCATTGGAAACAGCAGTAATGGCATTGGAACTTATTTCCACCTCCAAAAGATCACCCAGCAGCGATACTCCCCAAGGCAATATCAAACTACCGGGGACGTGGGCTGTTCTGAGCGAGTGTACTCCCGAGCAAGCTATAATGGACTGGGCATAGGCCCGTCTGTCATGCCTCCAAAACGATACGAACTTTCTGCGAGGCTTGGGCTCAGCTTTGGCCCTTTGGAATGTTCGAGCCGAGGCCCAATGAGCTTAAGGTCATATCTCGGACTTTCTATGAGGCTTGGGCTCAGCTTTGGCCATTGGGAATGTTCGAGCCAAGGCCCAGTGGGCTTGAGGTCACATCCCGTACAACTTTAGTTTTGAATGACTATTTGTAATGCAATTATTCGTTAGTTCTGAATTTTATATTAAAAATATTTTTTGTTTGTTTTTTTATATTTTTTTTTTCATTTTGAAAATATTTAATAAACAAGTCGACACGATTAACCTGTTTAATAAATGAGTCGTGTTAGGGTTGAAGAATTTTGACCCGTTTAATAAATATGTTGGGTTAGTATTGACATATGTAATTAGATACTCATAAGTTGACACGATACGAACTCGATACACAAATACAAATTACTACCCCTTGTTGTGGGTTGGTGTGGGGATTAGCGTGAGCCATGATGCAACCATGTGTTGTCATTGGGCTTTTAAGTCAGCTCCAGGCGGGTGGCTTCTAGTGGCTCTAATATATCTGACTGACACACCGTTTAGCCAATCACCACCGCTACACACGTCACTATTTTGATGGCTAAAAGTGGATTATGGTCAAGCACTCGTGTTCTCATTCATGAACCTATTTGGATTTTGGACCTAAAAAGCTAGTCTTAATTCTGTGACTCACGAGCCCACTAGATGATTGAAACAGTAAAAGGTTATAGACTTATTGTGCTTTCAATAACCCAAAAAAAATAAAAAACAAAGAGGGGTTAGGATTTAGAAATTTTTTTTTTAATGGAAAGGTTGGATTCAAATTCACTATTGCTTGAACTAATCTACATGATATATACTTTGATTCGCATTTTCTTTTTTCTTTTTAATTCGATCATGTCTCTCACCTTTTGGGGCTTTCAATATTTGATAGAGATGAAAGAGACCATTGATGTCATTATCTTTGATTCTTTGCTGAATTGGCCTACAAATTGACAAATTAGCTGCAGATAAGTTTTAGATATCTATCTCTATAAAATTCAAGTCATTAGAATTCTATTAAAAAAATTGAATTTTTAGTATAATGTTGCAAGCATGACTTTAGAATTAAAGAAGACAGAAATAATATGTTATTTTTTGGTGAATAGAAATAAGTTGTGTTACACAATTAGAGGGCAAATATATTTATATAAAAGGTAATGACAGAGAGTAGAGAGTTTTGGTAAGGAGAGAGGGTAAAATTCTATGTTAAAATTGCACATGCCGTTTTAGAGATTCTATATTAAATCCATATGGATATGATGCATTTCCTTATTTATTAAGTCATAAATGATTGACACATTTTAGTGTTTCTATCGGAAATATTTAAGGTTCAAATCTCTCAGAGGTGGCTCCATGTTGAAGACAGGATGATCATAGGACCAAATTGACTTGAAAAAAAAATTATATATAAAATTTTAAAATTTTATGATTTTTCTACCCTTAGAAAAAAAATTATAGCCATCCTAAATTTTTTTTAAGCCCAACAAAATTAAACTTTGGTCTTCTTAACAATATATTAGACCCTTAAAAAAAAAGCGAAAAAAAAAATGTTATTGAGCTAAAATTTAAAAGAAATATAGCTTGCAACATTGATAATGAAATTATCATGCAATGATTTTAAAATATAAAATTGTAAAATTTTATATATTTGTATGTGTGTGTGTGTGCGTGTGTGTGTTTTTGTCAATATACGAAGTTATATATTTATTAGATTTTGTATAATTTAAGTTTCTTAATCATCACGCTGGGAAAAAAATTTCTAGAGCCACTACTAAAAGCATTCCTCCCGTATTATAACTATTGAATTATTATCATCTAAAAAAAAAAAAATTTATTTCCCTACCATTTTTATAATTTTATTATAAAAATTTTTCTTAACATTTCCATTTTTATCTCAAAAGTGAGCAAAAGAATAAATGTAGAATATCCCAACATCTTCCCTCCAACTGATCTAACAATTTTAATGAATGCACTTAGCCAGTATATATATATATATATATATCCAATATAAGTTTTTTTTCCCCTTACCTTTTCTTTTCTTTAATACAATTTTATTGATATTATTTATATTTTTGAATTATCTGCCAAATTCTCAAAGCACTATCCATTTTTACTATATGACCATAATTGCTCTTTGTTGACATGAAGGGAAAACAAGACATTTGGACTTTCTACTGAAGTGGTACCTCTCTTGCTTCATAGAATTGGTAAGTTCAAGATTTCAATCATGTGTAATGGAAGGGGTGAGTTTTTAAGAGTAAGGTAAGGCCTACCCTCATTGTAGAGTCGTAGTTGACATTTGATTATTATTATTTTTTTAATAAATTTTTTGAAAAGGAGGCAAAAGGATAACCCAACAAGAGCATGCTATCATTTCTGGACTTTTAGCTTGCATTTTCTTTATTGCTCTCAAATTTATTCTCTACTTTCCTCTAATTACTCTCTCACACACCAACTACTCAACTTTCTGCTTGCTATATTACCAAATAAACCTCAAATTCCTTCCAAAACAGGAGGTTGTGCACACCTACAGGAAGATAATAAATGTGCTAATGCTCTTGTTAGGTTCGATTTTTCTTTATGATCATGTACTTTTACTGTTTTTGATAACTTACCATCTGTGATGGAGATTCTATTGTCTTTGGATGTAGAAGGCAAGGAGAGTAACAGACTTATTTCTATTTAGTAATGCAAATTTGTTTATGCAAACACACACACACACACACACACACACACACAAACACACACACACACAAAAAAAAAAAAAAAAAAAAAAAAGTAAAAAAGAGAGAGACATATAATTCCAAATTAAAAAATTACTTTGTACAGCCTTCTAATTTTTCTGTGAATATATAGCCAACATTTTGTTGTATTAGGAGTCTAATCCCATCACTCATGTGCGCACTAAACTTGTCTAAACATACCTTATCATATTATAGATTTTTTTTTCTCTCTCTCTCTCTCTCTAATTTATTATTAATATGAAAATCAGAGTTTACTTAACAAGATAATACGAGAGAGAATGGAGACAATACCCATGACTCATTGATTCACAAGCCTATATATCATTATATTATATATAAATCTAATGTTTTACCTAAGAAATAAAAATATTAACTATAATAAAGCCAAAAACAACTTACTAGATACATCTAACCACGGACCACCTAATAGAGGACTTTCTTTACCCTCTACAATTTAGTATAAAACAAGAGATCCCACCTACTGGTTTTCTACCTTGGCTGATTTGGTGTTATTATCTAAGTTCCATTACCTTAGATGTGCAACAATTATTATCTTCTTCTACAATTTTTATTATAAGATCACTTAAACATGATTAAGGTATAATTTAACCAACAATCTAAACTAGTAAATTTGACACATAATTCTACCAAATGACTAGCTTACGATCTTTCACTTGCTTTTTTTTTTTTGGTGATAATTATAAACATATTACTAACTCCGCAGGTCGAACTCTTTCACCACAAGACTCCTAAAATTGTGCACAGGGAGGTACCAATTAAACTACTAGACTCTTGGTTGATATTTCACTAGCTTCTTGGTGGATCTGCTTGGTGACATGGACCAAAACAAAGCCATGGTCAGTTTGGGCAACCAAAAATCTCATTAGGGTAAAGTCTTAAAAATTAATTTTATGCATAATTAACACAAAATCTAGTCTTAATGACAACACCATGAATAACACTAGTAATGTGGAGTTACTGGTGAGGGGATTATTCCAAAATTTAAGCTTTTTTTTTTTTTTTTGATGGGTCTATGAGAGGTCCATTGGACCTTTGGATTATATAATGTGAGATAAGCCAATAACCAACTTTTTTTTTTTTTTTTACCTTCTTTTAAACACTCTTTCCTAATATACACAGAATCCAAACTCTAGATTTTCTCTGCTATATAAAAAAAAAATTTACTACTAATTAAACTGATAGATTGCCATAAATTCCAATAAATTTCAGGAATGGGTATTTTGAGCACTTTATTATTTTAGCATAGTTTATGGATATCCAATTCCATACAAAAATTGAACATGACCATTGGTTTTACCGGAGATTAGGTCGATCTCCTGCCCTATTAAAGACGGCTTCTGTTTCAACTTTCAACTTTCATATTAAATTAATGACACAGAACTTCCTGTGACTATGCACATGACTACAACCATGCACCTCAATTCATTAGCTGTCCACGTGTCAGCCACAATAAATCCTACTTGATGGACCCTATAATGATATTAGGGATCTAATGGATTTGACATTTTTGTTAAAACTCAAAAAATCTGAAATCCACTTCAACTAATTCATCATTTTTCATGTAATTACAATGTTAAGAATCCTTTTTTTTTTTTTTTTTTCATATTAAAATAACAAATTATGATTGGTCTAAATTAATTTTTCACATGAATACATGGGTGTTTCTTTAACTCTTACCTACTTGTAAATATATCATGAAAAAGTTATAATTAAACTTACCATTTTCAATTAGAATTCTTTAAGACCTTCACAGAAATACCTAAGTGGTGAGATGATTGATTTAGAATATGACGTAAATTCAAATATCGTTATATTTAATTTACCATATTATCAGTTCATGAGGCGTTTATAGATACATAGTTAAATAATCTGATCAAAACATTGCGACATTAATTCTATAATATTTAAGAAAAATACAGAGTATCCTACAAGTCACACTTGAAAGGAAAACAATGAAATGGAGGAACTAGACCAAGGACCAGCAGTTATGAGCTCTGCCAAGGACCCACTAATGAGTCTGACTATATATCAAATTTTTTTTTCAACCTTAATTTAGTGTTTTAATTTTTTGTTTTTCTTCTTTTATATATATATATATATATGAGGTAATGTATGGCAAATTTTTCAGCAACTGCGTGCTGACCATCAATCTGGCATGTTGAACTAATTTCCACCCTTGATCATAACCAACATTGCGTTTCTTGAAGGTTTATCATAGCCAAATCTTCTTCTAATTTTTTATGTTATCACAAGCCAATTTTTATATACTGCTATGTTGATTCAGCCCAAAACAGAGATATATATACTATGTTAAAGACACAAGGATGATGTAATGGCCATTTAAGAGAAGCTTATCAAGGCCAAATTGGAATATGGTAATTATTTTATCAAATAAAATATAATAAATTGGGCCCATTGCGTGCTGACCATCAATCTGGCATGTTGAACTAATTTCCACCCTTGATCATAACCAACATTGCGTTTCTTGAAGGTTTATCATAGCCAAATCTTCTTCTAATTTTTTATGTTATCACAAGCCAATTTTTATATACTGCTATGTTGATTCAGCCCAAAACAGAGATATATATACTATGTTAAAGACACAAGGATGATGTAATGGCCATTTAAGAGAAGCTTATCAAGGCCAAATTGGAATATGGTAATTATTTTATCAAATAAAATATAATAAATTGGGCCCATCTAAAACAAATAATTTGATTGAATGAATGGTCTTGATGCAAAGATTGTAGTAAGTAAAAGGTATGAACAACACTATATATAACAAAACAGGCAACAAATTTAATCAATATAATAACAAGTCATGTTACTTGGCATGACGTTTAGGATATTGACCTATTTTTTGGTACTCAAAAAAGATTGATGTGATTATCAATTATCAGCCGTTGATTTTGGGGAAATTTTTTTTCATGAGCTGTATATCAGTTGGGTTTTAGATGCGTAATCAAAAATTATTTTTGATGAAAAGAAGCATCTATCTAATGGCTAGAATGTCCCTAGTCATACCTTTTTGGTGTAAAATTTTAGAGGTCGGAGAAGCCAACTTCTAAAACACATGGTAGGCAGACTTATAAATAAAAAAGAAAAAAAAAAACTACATGGCACCAAATGAGTCAAATTCATGGGATGCCCACTATGTACTATTGTCACATTACTGTCCTCTTTATTATTATTATTTTTTATATGGGTATTCACAATATATTTTTTTTTTCATAATTATTGATGTAATAAATCTTGATTACAAAAGCACTTTTAGATAGGTTTAGTGTTTACACTATTTTTATATTTGTGAAGTATATTTTTGCTTTTGAATTTTTATATTTATACTCAAAAGGCCTAAAATAAGTTGCTCACTGCCTTATCAATCACCCTTTAAACCTAAAACAATTCTCAAAAAAAGAAAAGAAAAGAAAGAAACACCCATAAACCTAAATTGAAAGAAGAAGAAGAGAAACAATGTTAATCTGGTGGGGTATCTCTCAATGCTCTCATTGCAATTGTTAGGCAAATGAACGATGGCCAAGGGATTTGTAACATCCAATGGTCACAAGGGCGGTGACTTTAGGCTTTATTCTTTTCAGAAAGACCCACTAAATTTATCAACATCATGTCATCACACACCTAAGAATATATATATATATATATATAAATAATATTTTAGGTAAAAAGGAAATAAAGAGGAAGAAGTCTAAGAAGGAAAATATATGAAGCCAAACAAACTCTCTTTGTTTCTTTCTCCTTTTCTTTCTTGTTCTGTAGCTATAGCTTTTCATTTTTTTTAATTAATATCTTTATCAAAATTTCAGCACTTCTATAATACCATATATAAGTTTTTTAGGAGAAAATTTTAAACCAATAAAAATAACTCAAATTCCACTTTAATTCTGTGGTCTTATTTTTCATGGGTTTTTTATTTTTATTTTTTCTGACTAAAAAATTTTATAGGGTTTTGAAAATTTACAAACACTCAGCTAGAAAAGTCTATAGTCAACAGGATATAGGCAATAATATTCTTCCAAATTCTACTTCTACCCCTCACCCCCTTTTGTGGGTTAAAAGGGAAAAAAAAAAAAAATTTCTTGAAATTTTACATTCTAATAAAAAAGAATTGAAATCTTAAAAAAAAAAAAAACATCAAATTAAAGTAAAAGAAAGCTGAACATTTACTTCATATACAATACAACAAGAGGTCACATACAACACACACAGAGACCCTCTCTCTTTCTCTTTCTCTTTCTTCTTTCTCTCCCATTTCACCTTCCTTTTTTCACAACCATTTATGAGATTCCTCCAATGGTCTTTTCTTTTCCATTGGATTGTACAGATTCCTAGCTGAAATACCCATCTTAATCCCTATATTTCTTGTTTATTTTTGGCTGTTCTTTGTGATTTTTCTGAGACTGTAAAGACATTAAAACTCTTCTGGGTCTCTTGGCTTTTGCTTTCTTATGCAAACTCTCTTTCTGGGTTGTTGCAGAAAAGCCTTTGTACCCAGTATTATTATTATGCCATACAAGGCTTGAAAAGAACAATTATATATTTTCACACAAATTTTTTTTTAATTAAAAAAAAAAATAAACTTTTGTCTATAAATTGGTGCTTTTTTATTTGCTACTTTTTTTTAATCTATTTCTGGGTGAATTTTCCTTGAATATCTTTTTCTTCACTTGAGGAAAAGAGAGAGACATGGGCAAGCAAGGGCCTTGCTGTCACTGTGGAGTTACAAGTGAGTTCTTGTTTCTCCTTTTTTTTTTTAATATATAATTTGAACATAAAATAAAAATTGGTTCTTCATTGCTTTAATTTTCAACTAAATCTTATGCAAATGGTTTTATATAAATAATTCCTTCATGGAAATGAATAACTGTGTAGGAAAGGGAAGATATTACCTGGACAAAGGAAATGAATTTACAGTATGTACTGCTCTTTGTATTGTTCTGTTTGCATATTCCAGAACCACAATTATTCTTGTTTTCAGTTTGAGTTTGTTCATTAATTTATTTTTTCATTTTTGATTGTTTCCTTAACTCTGTACTTTTTATCTCTTTGTTGGGGTTTCTCACCTTTGACTGTCTTTCAAGTTTAAACTAAATCACCTGTTCAAAATTGATTTTTGAGTCTGTTGAATGCTGGGTAGTTACAGAGTCTACACGTTACTTGTAGTGCTTTCCTCCCATTGCTCTCTAGGTGTTTGTGAACTAAAATACCAAGTCAAACTGTAGTTTCTGTTGGTGTTTTTGCTAACTTTAAGATTCAACTCACAAAAATGTTCCCTTTTTGTGATACCCGTGTGTCATTTCATTTTTGCCTTGGACTATGTTAATGATAGGTTTCTTCCTGGTGTTCCTTCTAAACCATTTCTTGCTGTTTGTCATTGAAGTGTGTCTGTGCTACCATTCTCTCAAACTTCACTGGTCATGGTTACTCTAAAGGCTCATGGTTTTAATAAGAACTACTCCTTAGAAAAACTACTTCTATTCAATGTGGAGCTTTTGTTCCAACTCACATTTTCATTTTCATTGGGATGGAAATTGTTCTGAAGCTTAAACTGTTCCGTTATAATTGCAAAAGAGTTTGGTTTGTTATCACAAAACTTAGTGTCAAGTACATTATCTTTGGGCGCCCACTTAACATTGAAGATGTTCTTAGCTATTTTCCACAACTTCAAAAGCTCAAGTCAGCTCAACAAAATTCAATTTTAATCATTTGAGTTAGTACTACAAGTATTCCTTTTGCTTATGAGTCTGTTGAATAGAAGTAGAACAAAGAGGGTAAAAGCTTATTCACATTACCAATCATTGTTACCTTCTAGTCTGTGCTTCAACCGTTTGAGCTTAATGTTAAAGGGACTCGAAGATTTAACAATGCTTAATTGGTTTTGGGAATTGCCAATGACCTTTAAGTCAAATGGCATTTCCTGGTGTTTCAAACAGAGCTATTAAGTGTTCCAACCCCCTTCCCCACTTACAATGTATCAAAAATTGGTTTTGGGAACTACTTCTGACAAATGGTGCTCTTGTGAGCAAAACCTCAAGAGCAATCCAATTCGTTTTGATTTGTTTGTTACTCAGTTAGTGCCCCTTGTCTCAGTCATTTGTTAATGGGTTAGAGTTCACCTGTTATATCAAAAAGAAAGTCCTATCTTCTTGTCTACTCCATCTAGACTTATGACACGGATTCTATCCTGTATTTCTTCCTGCATTAAGAGAAGTTCATATAGACTTATGCCACGGATTCCATCCCATGTTTCTTCTCGCATAAAGAGAATTATAGTAGTACCTCTCATCCTAGGTTACATTGGGAGAAGTGGCAACCTGGGTTTACATTTTTAAGTATGGATGGGAAACTATTGTTTTTTGAAAGGAAATGAAGCAATGAACTAACAATCTAAATCCGCCACATGCTAGAAAAAGGTACTTGCAAACCTGACAAATCATTAGTTGCAGGTAATGTCCATGTGAAACGTCTAACATCCATTTGTCCCATTCATCTAATTGTAAAAGTGATTTTTTGTTTCTATCTCTTCATAATTGCCATGCACTTTTTCCTTTCTAAAATTTGTTAACAATAAGTTGTGCTTGGCAACTCTTTGATTAAAGGTCAATGCTACTTTCATTCCTGGTCTGAGCTTATGCTCAAACACTATTATATGTTCGGCTGTCGAGCTAGAGCTGAGCTATGTTCTAATTTGAGAGGTTTGGGCTTTTCCAATCCTCTTTTCCATAGTCCAGCTATTATTAGTTCCATGGAACCAGCTGCTCTTATATTGTTCTATAAGAGTCATAGTTAACCATAATGCTATTTAAGAGGCATTGCTTCTGAGTATGCTGCTCTTTGCTTGTACAGTTGGTTAAAATGCTGGAACCGTTGTGTCATTCCAATCTGTCATTCAGCATGAAACTCTGTGGGTGAATACAAACTGTCATAAAATTGTTTAATCTTTGTCTTGCAGATAAGCTAAGCTTTGTCCATATAGTTTTGTAATGGCTTGTATGCACATTTTTCATCTTCTAGGCTTATCACTTCTTGATACATTGATGAGACGACACATCAGTTTGTGGGGTTCTTTTCATGTTAACATGACAAATGAAATTGGATTAATTTGAAGTTTTAGATGAGCAATTGCTTAAAGTTCATCTGCTAATCTGTATTATATCTCTCTTGTGCTTAAAGTCATTTTATTGTACTGATTGCTGACAGCCAAGCATTTTAACAGGCACTCCTCTTTGGCGCAATGGTCCTCCTGATAAGCCAGTCTTGTGCAATGCATGTGGTTCTCGGTGGAGGACAAAGGGAACACTCGCAAATTATACCCCTCTACATGCACGGGCAGAACCTGATGATTATGAGGATCACAGGTATTCCAGGGTGAAAAGTATATCAGTAAATAAGAACAAAGAAGTGAAACTGCTCAAAAGAAAGCAAAATAGTGATAATATGATGGTTGGAGGGGGTGCCCCCGATTACAACCAGGGTTTTCGGAAGGTGATAGATGAAGATACAAGTAATAGATCAAGTTCTGGCTCGGCCATTTCTAACTCGGAGAGCTGTGCACAATTTGGCAGTGCAGATGCAAGTGATTTGACAGGTTGGACACTCACTACAACTAGTAGTCTTGGGGCCTGTTTCTTTATTGCAAAAAGAGATTCTATTTTATTTCATTAGGGCAAAGAGTGATGGAGTTTACCTTATTTTAAAGTCAATGGAAGAGTTGTTAATTCGTTTCCAAATGTCTAATTGCCTGTTGCTATTATAAGTTTTATGTTTGGTATTAGGGAAAAGTGGATTCAGGAAAAAGGTTCCATAATAAAAGAGAAAAAACAGAGAAGAAGACACTATGATATGTAGTTTGCACCTTTGCAGCAAAATAAGATTGATGTCTTGTTAGATACAAGTCAAAATAAAAGAAGCACCCTCCTTTCATTTTTCAGAATGCGAAACTCTGGAAGTTGGCTGCTATTCACATCATGTTCATCTCTTATTGGCGAGAAATTCATGGTTTTATGGTACTAAGAAAAATCATTATGATAAATGCCTTATTTGATTAGTATAATTAACTCCATCTCCATGATTGTATTCCCCCTTTAATCTAATGGAGCCCAAAAGTAATTCAACACCATTGATTTTCCTTGATCAAAGTTCTAGTTGTGGCTGACAGTTCTAAGTGCATTTTTCCTGTATTCATGTAAGGTATTCATTGTTATAATTTTTTTCTGCAGGTTTTTTCCTTGGGAAGTAGATCTTTATCTGAATGAGTTTTGGTTATGGACTCATTTTTAATCTGTTTCATTTATTTTTTTCATCAGCATTTGATTTTTTTACTGTACCTGCATGATGAAGTTTTGTTCTTTTATAATATCTTAGTAAATCTGACAATATGTGTCATCCAATTGGTGTCCTTCCAGGTCCAGCTCAGTCAATGGTGTGGGACTCAATGGTGCCTTCTAGAAAGAGGACATGTGTGAGTCGTCCAAAGCAATCTCCAGTTGAGAAGCTTACAAAAGATCTTTATACAATTTTACATGAACAACAGTCTTCATATTTCTCTGCATCTTCTGAAGATGATCTGCTTTTTGAGAGCGAAACACCAATGGTCTCTGTTGAGATAGGACATGGTAGTGTTCTCATTAGGCATCCAAGCTCAATAGTTCGAGAAGAGGAATCTGAAGCTAGCTCACTTTCGGTTGAGAACAAACAATTTCCATCTAATGAGGCTTATTCCCACTATTCAATCACTTCTGTACATAATGGCAGCAAAGGTGTCAATTTCCCAAGTGCTGGAGTCGAAAAAATTAAGAATCATGCTGGACAAGGGATGCAACCAGAGCATCTTAAAAGGTAACTTCTTCCTGCACTAGTTTCAGAACTTATGCATAATTATGTATGAAGATGCATATGCAGGTATTGTCATTCAACTTAGAAAGGAAGTTTTATACTTGTTGACCTGCAAAAATTTTTAGTACAATAGAATTGTAATCGGTAAACATAACTTTAGATTCGTGTCCCAACATTGATACAGAGCCTGCAACTTGTTTCAAAAGAAATAATAGAAATGTCTTTGCTGTGTATTTTCCCTAGAACACTGATCATAAGTGTGACTGTGAGTCATGGACCATATGTGGAGAAACTGTTACTCCATGGGCAGGGAAACATGTTGAAATCATCTCTCACCATAATTAATATTTCTTCTGTTTGCAATTACAGGGACAAGTCTCAGAATGAAAACCTACAAATCCTGGCCAGCCATAATTCACCACTGTGTAATATAGATTTGAATGTAAGTTTTGTTCCTATGCTTCTTCTTTGGTTGTGCCACTGAAGCTGATTTTTTTTCAAATTTGATGTTATTTAACTAATAGCAAATGCAAATAAGGCCTGTGATCAAGTCATCCATTTCTTTAGGAAGCAACCTAAACCGTACATAACTTTATGCATACTATATGTGGTGTTCACAAACTTCTGAATTTTTGTAATGGTTATGATCTCTTCAATTCTTGTCTTATTCCTATATCCTGTTGCAGAGTGATCCTGGATCCACATTAATTGATGTGTTGAGTGCTTATCATAATTGTAGTTCATGTTTTGTGTAGGATGTTCTAAACTTTGAGGAGTTAATGAGAAACTTGACAAATGAAGAGCAACAGCAATTACTGAAGTATTTATCTCCAGTTGACACTCTTAAAGTTCCTGATAGGTTGGCATCCTTTTTGTCATATAATCTTGACATTTATCACTGTTGACCACAAGATACTTTTTCCATAAAATGTCATGTGCAACGATGAGCATTTATTTATTTTTAATTTTGCAAGATGAAACACGTTGCATATGCTGTGTTTCATCAATATGTCCTTTGCAAGCATGAATATGTTAAGTCCATGTTAGGTATGTTTAAAACCATTTCATACATACATTTGCAATTGAGTGGACAATCCAGTCTTTTGGAGTGGAGCAATATTGCTGCATGAGTTTAAGTTATAGCAAAGCAGATAGATGCACACACACTGACACACACACTCTTGAATCCTGATGCTTCAATTCTTTTTGAGAGTGTCACTTAGTATCCAAAGAGAAAGATTAAATAAGGTGAGCTATAGTCTATGGTGTTCACCTTGTTTGGTATTTACTGGGTAATGCCAAAGACTGGTGGAGCTTTTAGCATGTTGGCAAGAAAAGTTTGGTCGTCATCACAATGGTGTTATTTGGATGGCTGTCCCTTATTGCTTGATGTGGTGCATTTGGCAGGAGAGAAACAACTGGTGCTTTGAGGATTCAGAAAGGACAGTAGCTGATCTTAAACTTTTCTTCTTTAGAACACTGACTAATTGGATGTCCATCGTTGGAAGCCATTCCATTTTTTCAATCTATGATTTGATGGATGTTTGTAACTTATGTACTAGATTGTTATGATCCCTAGCTGTATACGTCGTGTATAGATTTGAATAAATTTTACATTACTTATCCAAAATAAAGATCCTGCCCTCATGATTGTTTTAATTGTTGCATGCAGCCTCAAAAGCACTTTTGATAGCCCTCAATTCAAGGAGAACTTAATTTACTTTCAGCAACTGCTTGTGGAAGGGGTATTTGACAACTCCTTCTCAGGAGCAAAATCTGAAGACTGCAAGAATTTGAAAAGGCTTGCAATATGCAATTCGTTGAAATGCAAATGGGTTGAAAGCTATCATCTACTTAAGGTTTGAGCTGGCTTTTAAAATCTGAATGTCATTAGATGAAAATTTTAAAATTAATTGATTCTTCCGCCATTGTATGGCAACTTATTAACATCTTTCTATAGCTGCAGAAATATAAAAATAGTTCTGGAGGATCTGTTTTAGGACCCAATGCAACTGCCTCAAGTAATTTCATAAATGTCAAGAGATTTCGTGACAGCCAAAGCCAAAATCTTCCAGGTTTGGTGAAGATTTTATTTTTGGCAGTAATTTGTTGAATGGCCTTGTTTTTTTGTCTGAATATATCTGGTGGACATGGAAACACTTCAAAGGGTTTAACTCAACTTTTTTTTTTTTTGATAACTCGAAGGGTTTAACTCAACTTGGATTTTCTTATGCTTGGTTTTTCCTATGAGGAGGAAAATTACTTGAGAAGCCTAAAAAGAGCTTCAAAAGTTGAGTCAATGTCTTTGCCTAATGACAACTAGGTGTTACTTGTACAACTGATGTGGTGAAAAGATAGTCTTCTTAACATCATCTGCAAGTTTTTCCATCCAGTTAGAAAGTGAATACAAACAACTTTTCAAAACTTGCGTTCTTCCATTGTTTCTGTTCTATCTTGTTTAAGTTACTTTTATTGTAATTATAAATTATATTAGTAAGATAAAGTTTATGAATCACACAGACACAAGTCAAATACAATAACAAGAAGTCTAAGCCCCCTTTTCTCCTTGCACTTCTCAATTCCTCTTGTCCTGTCCACCAATAAGTTGTATTCCATTCTTGTGGTTCTAGGTTAATTTGGCAGTTGGCACTACCTGGAAATACACAATCCTCATAATCACCTTTGGACTGGACATGGGACACCGAGAGTTGTTCCTATTAGGCATTTTATGTACATAAGCTAAGGCAATATTCTCTCATATTTAAAATAATAATAGTAATTAATTAATTATGGGGCCTTTAAAGTGCTCTTGGACTTGGAACCCCAAGAAGGCATACTCATAAGACAAAGCAAATATGAAGTTATTTTCACCAGAGAATGGATAATACTGGAAATTTACCTCTCTCTCTCTCCAAACATTCAATTACAGTGGTTTTAAAGTATGAGATGATGACTAGATATGCTAAGCCCCATGGACAATTTTGTTTTGTAGATTGTAAAGTGAGCAGCATTATCACTTTAAAACTTCATAAAATGGTAATATTTGCAATGACATTAATATGCACTGGAATGGTTCTTAAAGAGTATCCTGCATCTTGCAGAAGTGAAGACTGCAATGAAGTGCCCAAAAAGGGTGATTGTGAAGGCTAGCTATGAGAACAAGGAACTCATAGACAATGATAGTTCTTGCTTTAGTCCAAGAAGCCTATTTGCTTTGCCAACTGAAGGTAGCTCCCTCATGTTGGATTCTTTCAATTTTGTAGAAGAAAATTCTGATCACGATCTGCTGCTGGATGTGCCATCCAATGGCTCTTTCCCACAGGCAGAGCTCCTTCACCCATCTTTAAGTTTTGATGGCCAACAGGCAAGCACTAGTAGTAGTTCAATATACCCATACCTTGTCCGTCGCTGACAATGTAAACGGTTTCTACTCACTAGGGCTATATTGTAGGTATGCCTTTGAAACCTGTGACTTGGATTCACATATTTTGATGGTAAACAGGAAGTCTGTGAATGAGGTTTGTTGGTTGCGCCTTATTTCTTTTATCCTTTTTGAACTCGGAATAGTAAGGGTTGAATTTTGTGGGCTTTTTGTATAGGTTACAACAGATTGTAATATATAGCTCATAATACGGAACTGGTAATTCCAGAGTTTTGTATGCAATTTTTAGTTTGTCTTGCATAGTAACTTAAACATACCCTATTGTAGGGTTGCTTTATTTGTACTCAATATTTTAGCCAAGAAAAAATGAAAAGAAAATATATGTACTTTAAAAAAAGGGTGTGAAAACTTTGTGGGATGCATGTGAAGGAAGTGGACGTTTAGCCTGCCTTTATGGCGTGTGGTGGTGTCCTGCATTGTTCAATTGGCTGATTGCATCATAAGATTCATAACAATCTGTCTGCTATCCACCAAAGGATAAAAATATAAAGAAAGAAAAGAAAGTGGTGCTTACATGGTAAGCTTCAGAGTTTGACCTTACTTTTAAATTTAATCTATAAGTTTTAACGTACTTAGTGTTGATGTTATTGTTTCAAATTTGTTGCTATCTGTGTCTGTAATAAATTATTTTCATTGAAAGTAACTAGGTACCACACAACAACACTTTGGTTAGGAAAATCTTAGCTTCTTGAGGCTTGAATATTTCACCCTTCTGCCCTAGACTGGGCTTGAGTACAGAATTTATTGTGCGTATGCTTTGTGGCGTCAAGATTCTTTTGGAACGATTGGGGTATTCCAGGTTTATGCTTCTCCTCTTTTGGTTCACCCCTTTACGATTGGTTACATGTCAATTGTAATTCTTTGATGATACTCCATGAACATATTGGTTTTCCACTCAAACAAGCAATTCTTTGGGCCTCAAGCAAACTTTTTGGAGAATTGCATTCATAGGGCCTTTGAATTTTTCTTGGTTTAGGCGGGTAGTTATTTGTTTTTTTTTTTTTTCCAAATTTTTTTCAGATAAAATTGCTTGTCTAGCTAAGGAATTGGCTACTGCATTCCCTTATTGACGAACATGAGAAAAGCTAATACATTAAAACTAAAGAGGCTAAAGATCTTTGAATCTTAGATTAAGTGACCGAACATGGTAAGAGAGTTTCCTGATCTTTGGATTAAGTTCAATGAATGAGGGGCCTCTTCTTGAGTTGGAAAACTTCAAACCATAGCAATATGCAGTCCAACTAATATTTACTGATTCTAAGAGTGATTTCAATTATGTAAGATTTTTTGCAACGGGGTTACTTTTATGAAGGGGAATGAAATAAGTAAATTTGGAAGTTATACTTCATAGCAATGTGAATGAATTAGAGGAAAATGGAAAAGTAATTTAGTTTTCTATTATATAGACAAAATATAAGGGAAAAAAAAGGTGGTGCAGTGATTTGATCATACTGTGTGTTTAAAAATTTGAAAAATTGTATGATAGATAAACGTGTTTCATGTTTATTCAAGAATGTAAATATCGTTTTAAAGATATATGAAATTAGTATTTATCTTTATCTATTTGAGAGTCTGTCTTGTATAAATTTAAATGTTGACAACGTATAAAAAATTGTATTGAATTTTTGAGCTACAAATTATTAGCTAGCCTAACGTGGAGGTATGAACTCTATCAAAGTAGTCCATTTATCAAATTAGGAGATGTTGATTCTCTCAAAGCAACTAATAAAAAGTTAGGTTCTTAACACTTGCATAGAAGTCAAACATGTTTTCATTGGGCAGTAAATAGTCATATGTGTACTACCTTGGCTGCTTTGGGAAGATCATAGGCTAAGGATTTTGTTTTGTTAAATTATCTTCTCGTTACTTTTGATAACTTGGTGGACTTTAGTCTTTGACTTGTTCTTATCATTTTTTTAGTATAATATACTTCCTTAATTACAGGAATTAGCCTCTTCAAAACAAAAATTTGAAGGTAAAATTGCCTACTATAACCTCTCTCAAACCCTACAAAAGTGAGAAATTTATGCACAGAGTATGACCTTTTTTTTTTCTTAATTACCCTCAAAAATAACCTAAGAAAGTTGAAATTATTTTGGAAGTGCTTTTGGATCAAGCCTAATTAATATATGGTAGTAAGGATATCTTAGAAGTTTGCATGCAAACCCATACCCATACAAGGAGAAAAATCACAAAGAGAATAAATTCCAGTAAATAATGGTCATAAGCATAAACCAATATCCATACCTCTTTAAATACACAATGCATTTTCATCAAGCGGATGGTAATTCAAATCTTAATACAAGCAATTGCAAATAGTTTATAAGTATTCAACCATTCAAAATTTCAACTGTTGAGTATTAAATCGAACCAAAATAGAAATCAACAAATGATTTAATGGAACAATTAGAAATTTGTAATTTTTTTTATTATTAAATAATTTCAATGAAGGGCACCAAAGGGTGCAGTACATTAAAAGTATAGAAGAGACTTTATAAGGTTTGTGTATATCTATTTTATGCTAAAAATACGTACTCTCTAGGGGAAATAAAAAAATTTCACAGATTTAAATTAAATGAGAATTACTAAAGTGGGTTTGAATAAACTCAATTAGTAAGTCTCTGTTATTGAATAAAATATTTGTGTTCAAATTCTTTCTACATCAAAATTAATTGACGTTTTAACTTAATAATAAAGAATGATCATCATACAGGGCAAACTATAAGTTCAAATTTTATCATATTTATAAAAAAAAAAAAAAGAAAAAAAAAGCAAGAACCATTCAAAGATAATTGAAAGATAAGTGTTGCCCTTTGGTGCAAGTAGCAAAAGCTATGTGCATGTGTAATTCAAGTGGGCCAACCATTAGCTATGTGCTTGTGCAATTCAAGGGGGAATATTTGGCTACATATTTGGAATCATCTTTTAGAGTTTGTAGAGCCTTTTTGGTGCAACTAAACCAGCACATACCTTGCCTAGGAGAAAATACACCATGCATCGGATACATGGTATACCTCCCCCTTGCCGAAACCATGAAACAGATGACGATTCTTGGAAATCAAAACCATACACGATGTGACTATCATGGTTTCTGGACCTGCTTTGACTGATTCCTTCACTGACCACTAATAGCAGAAGCTAATTTAACCGAGGCCATGAATTGTGAGCCATTAACTTATGACTCAAAAACAGTAGGCAAGTTGACTAGCGTCTGTCTATGAGTCTATCCATGAAAGACACAAAATAGAGTTGTGGACAGCACAAAATATAGTTCTAAACAAGATTCACTATACAAAATAGCAATTACATTGCATACTTTTACTACCTCTACCTCCCTAATTTGAAGCCAAAACAAAGTTCCTATCCTCTCCATTTTGCTTTTTGAAATAGACATGGTCCATTTGAAAAACACCCTTTTTCCCATACTGGCTACCACATCAACAGCTCCCAAAAAGTCAATGACCCCAAAACACATCCCTTTTTTCCCATTTAGCATCCAAAATTTACAACCCCTAAAATTAGTCAACGACCCACAAAACATACTAACACTTCTTCCACCATGGTAAGACCAAAACTTCCATTTTTTTTTCTCCGAACCTACTCATCTTCATCATCAAATACTTCAAACCCCTTTTCCGGCCACCAACACAGCCGCGGAAAAGTCACTCCACGCCGCATACAAATCTCTAAAACACTAACACCATCATTCTTTTCTTCTTCTTCTTCATCATACCTTTGTTTTAACATTTTCAACACATCCAATATTGT
Organism: Quercus suber; assembly: GCF_002906115.3. Taxonomy (NCBI): domain Eukaryota; kingdom Viridiplantae; phylum Streptophyta; class Magnoliopsida; order Fagales; family Fagaceae; genus Quercus; species Quercus suber. Next base: position 535,417 of record NW_027069563.1, read on the forward strand.
AACCTCCTTTCCAATTACGCCACGATTATTCTTCACTCCCTCTGCTCTGTTCTCCTCCTGCGCCATTGACGCCGGCAGCACGCGGTACCTCTCGCTACCATTCGCCTTTTCGCGCAACTTCTCCTGATTCTTCTCTTCACCTTCTTCCTCCTCGGCTTCTTCCCAATCGTTTTCTTCCGATTCAGAATCAACAATTACGGTATCTCCAGAAGGAAACTCCCGCTTTCTCTTTGTAGAGCCTTCCATGGAAATTTGGGCTTCTTCATCTTTGTTCTCTTCCACTGCCATTTCTTCAATAATTTCAGTATCTTGATGAGTCAATTGAGCCTCAGAATCCAAATTTTTCGAAAGCCCTAATTCCTTCGGTTGCTCCGGAAACCCTAGATCAGAGTCCTTCCCCAAATCAACAGCCTCATCGCCGTCCGTACAATTGGGCTCGGGAGCGCGTGGTCCGTCGACCGCCGGATCATCGGCGGCCACCGGTGGCTGCTGTTCTTCCGAGCTGGCGACTAGGGAACCCTCGGTTGGGGTCTGGAACAGGTCCTGAGGGGTACCATCGTCTTTCTTCTGCTCCTCCTCCTCGTCGTCGAAAGAGTCTGGCAGAGACACCATGACGATCCCCGTGGACTCCACTTCCACTTCCTTGGGCTGGGTCGGGTCGTCGGAGTCTTCGTTGGCGTCGTGGTAGGAGCATCCGTCGGGTCCTGAGAACCCGCAGTGGCGTAAGAGCTCCTCTTGCGAGGCCGACACGTGGCAGAGCTCCGTAATTGAGGCAAATGGGTCGTCCATTTTTAGGGTTTGGAGTCAGAACTCCGAAATCGGAACCATACAAGGGTTTTTACCGTTTTGTTTTGTTTTTCTTATATATATATATATATATATATTTTTTTTTTTTTAATTGAGCGGAAATTTAAAACGGTTATTATTTTGAGTTTTGGGGATTTTTAATTTTATTGGGTTTTGCTTCCCGCCTTTTTTTTTCTCTTCTGGTTGATAAATTTTGATTGACGGTTGGGCTTGGGCTTTCGCTTTCGCGGGTTTCAGTTTTTAATAACTTTCTCGAAGCGGTGTCGTTTATTGTGAATTTCTTGGGAGTCTTAAGGGATGACAATGAGACCCCACGGGGCTGAAAGATGGGGTCTTTGGCCTTGCATGGTTTTTTTTTTACCCCATTCTCACCTCGGCCCGCATGATGGGAAAAATATCTTGCCCCATCACCGCCCTTTAAGGCCTTGCGAATTCCTGTCTTATCCCGTAAAACTCTATTTCTTGTTAATTTGTCCTACAACTATTACAATTTTTTCAAATAAAATTGTTTGTTTTAATAATAAAAATATACTTGAAATTATAAATAAATTTATCCCATTAAATCAAACTAATTTTTAGCAAAAACTGAATAATATTATCTAAGTGTTTAATACAACAATATCACAACAAAAATATCATAGAATGCACAATAAAGTAATCCAAACTCTTAATACATAACAAAATAAAAATTGCCTAGTTCTTCAAAAAGAATCTCCACTTTCTTCCATCATTGTGAAACCACTTTCTTCTTCATCATCATAATCATCCAGGATGTTTTGGAATGCATCTTCAATTCCATCTATAGTAGATGAAAAGCCTAAAAAAAGGTAAAATAAATTCAATCAAATAATTGAAAAATATAATAAATAATGCAGCAACATAAATCATTGCATAATTAAACTAGTAAATTTATTTACCATTAATTTCAGCCCATAACCAATTTTGAGCACACATTAATGCCTCCACAGTCTTTTGATTAAGTTTACTGCGATGTGGACTTAACAATCGATCACTTGTGCTAAATGATGACTCTGAGGCAACAATTGACACTAGAATGGTAAGGACATCCCTTGCAATACGTTTCAAAGTAGGATACTTAGGCCCACTAGATTTCCACCATGCTAAAATGTCAAAATCCACAGTTCTTGGCATTAAATCATCCTCAAGGTAATGGTCCAACTCCAATTTAATATTCCCACCCCTTTTTTTTCTGACTAAGGTATCTTTCAAAGTCCATAAGGGAGTCATCAACTTGCGGATCATCTCCCACACAAGGGCCACAAATACTTTCCCTACCCATTCTCCCAGAATTGTAGCCACGAAATCATTTCATAACAAATATCTTTAACCCTTTGAATTTCATTATCAGCTTCATCACCATAAATTATTGGAAAATAATATTCTAACAATTCAATCTTATATCTTGGCTCTAAAATGGTTGCCACGGCCATAACACCATGAATCACATTCCGGTAACAATCAAATTTTTCCAACATTTTAAATGCCATACTCCTAATCACCTCACTTGCGCTCGTAAAACCAAGAATTCAAAGCTATTTTTATTTCACACACCTTACGAAAGAAAAGATTAGCTGTGGGGTGTGAGGTACTTGAGAATAGCTTTGTAACCTTGTGAAACATTGCCAGTCTCTCACATATACTACTTGTCATCTCCCATTCTTCCTTCGTTGGAATGCACTTATAAGATGACTCACATATTTTCAATCGATAAAAGACATTTTGATACTTTATAGCAATAGAAAGCATGAGATAGTTAGAGTTCCAACAAGTCTTACAATCAAGGGCCAGTTCTTTGGTGCATTCAACATGTGTTTTTCGGGCTGTTTCTTCAAACTTCTGCCTTCTCTTTGTTGATGCAATTTAAAATCTCACACTCTCTCGAACCTTTTCAATGCATGATCCAATTACATCCAAACCATCATGAACAATCAAATTAAGAACATGTGCTGCACAACGCATATGCAACATTGAACCACATATAATAAGTGCACCACATTGAAGCTTATCTAAGATAATTTTTATAATTGCATCATTGGTATTGCTATTGTCCATAGTCAGTAGATAACTTCCTATCAATATTCCACTCCAACAAAGTATCTAGAAGGACACTAGAAAGCACTTCTTTTGTACGTGGATGTTAAATATATTAGCAACGCGCTAATATGTCTAATATATCTCTAACAGTGGAGATGACATATAAATAAACCTTAAATGAAAATTTTAAATAATTAGAACTAACAATGATATAAGTTCATAAAACATTTGAAATGAATTTAATTAAAACATAAAAATGAATATATACTTTTAAAAAGTACCTCATAACTCAGTTTTGTAATCTCCACAAACCATCAATGAAGTGTGTTGTTACAACCATAAAGCCTCGCCTTTTGTTTTGTGAAGTCCACATATCAGTGGTAATATATATTCTACCTTGATTCTTATCAATTTCATGCTTTGATTTCTCCCTTTCTTTGATTCCTAGAAACCATCCTAAACAATGGTTGAAGAGAAAAGTTGAATATTTTCTAAAACCAATGTGGTCAACTATAGAAAGGGGATACTCATGCAAGATAATCATAAAAGCAAGTTCATTTCTTGATACATATTGATCAAAATGATAAGCATTCACACCCGCCATTGAATCCACTTTATTTTGATCCTTCACCAATTTTTTTTGATTCATATCCCTAATGTCTTGAAGCTTTCTCCTTGGACATATTTTCACGTGGTCATAAAAATGTTTAGTGCCATAATTGGATCCCCTTACTAGTAATTTCTTACAATAATTGCACTCAGCCTTATCTTTCTCAGCAACTCTCTTTCTCTTAAAATGATTCCAAACAATTGATTTGTACGTCCCCTCTTCTTCAATTATCTCATTGTTAGGCTGGACTGCTTGGACATCTTTTGGCATATTCAATAGAGGTGATGACGGGGTTGCATTATCTTCATCTACTATCAAAGGAAATTGATCGTTGCTAGATGGATTGGAACTACCAATGTTTTCATGTGAAGTCATTTTTTTTCCTGAGGTTAATTTAGCAACTTAGTAATGGACAAACTATATTTCTCCAAAAAAGATAATTTAAAATAATGGGACAGAAAAAAAAATTAATGAATAATATGAAACAATGAGTTTTAACCTAATCTGGAGCTTTTATTTTTTTCTAACATATATATATATATATATATATTTATTGGCATAAATGCACTTTTAGTCCCTACATTTTAACTTTTTTCCATTTTAGTCCCTACATTTTATTTTTACCACTTTTAATCCCTAAACCAATTAACGCCCTTCATTTAAGTCCTTGAAACACCATTCCGTCACCAAACTAACGGGGAAACTAACGGATCAATAAAAAATATTATTAAAAAAATTATTTGGCATTTTTTAAATGCCAAAAAAAAAAAAAATTAATTAATTACTCAATTTTTTACAAGTTCTTCCCAAATCCAAGAAATAAACACAACATCCAAACCAATATATGACAAACCTCGAATCTAAATCCAGCAACCAAATCGTTTTTTTTTTAAAATCCAGCAACCAAATCTAATCTCTATGAAATCCAGAAAAACAAGAAACAAATCAAAGAAACCAACAGTGCAAGTCGAAGAGAACAAGAGCAAACCTAGAATCAAACTTCACCTTCTCACAATCAAACCCAGAACAAGATCAAGAATACTCAGCAAACTTCATGTTCTCACATTCAAACCCACCACCACCATCGATTAAGAGCAAGTCAAACCCAATCAAACAAACCCATCCCTTAGCAACCAAACACAGCAACAAGTAACAAAAAAACTCAAAGAAAAATTCTATGGTTTTTGGGTTTGGAGTAGATTTGAGTTTTTGGGTTTGGAGCAGATCCAACGACATCATTTCTGCCTCCTTAAATCCAACGAAATCGTTTCACACCACCAACCCTAACTCGACCAAAACAATGCCGTCAAACCCCACTATTTCTGCTTCCTCGGCCACTCTGTCAAACAACGCTGTCTTGACAAACGACTACCTCATTGTCATCGTCATCCTCATCAATTGAAGAGAGAGTTTGGCCTTGTCGCATCTTTCTCTCTCACGCAGGTCGAGTTCATTTTTCCTACGAAATCCATTGTTCCCATTGTTTTCTCCGCATCAAGAGAGAAGCACGATGAGCTCCGGTGATGGACCTACAATGGAGAGTGAGAGATTCTATCCATGGACGGTGAAGAGAGAGAGAGAATTTGAGATTAATCTTTGATGAGAATTTTTAAGAAATGATTTTAGTTTAAATTAGATTTAAGGTTTTTTTAAAAAAATTAATTTACTTTTTGTTAAATGATTTTGTTTTTTAATTTATTTTCTTTTTAATGCTAACGTGGCATATGAAAATGCCAAATAATATATTTTTTAAATAATATTTTATTGATTTGTCAGTTTTTCTGTTAGTTTGGTGACGGAATGGTGCTTCAAGGACTTAAATGAAGGGCGTTAATTGGTTTAGGGACTAAAAATGGTAAAAATAAAATGTATGGACTAAAATGAAAAAAATTCAAAATGTAGGGACTAAAAGTGCATTTATACCTTATTTATTTATTTATTTATAGACCCGTACCTGTTGTTCCAATTTGTTCAAATCCTAAAAGCATTGAAATAAATGCCTTAATGAAAAGGTAGAATGTGTCATACCAACAAAGTTGACCCTTTAGAGTCTATAAGAATGAGACGGCTAAAGGAGGACACAATCAAATACAAACAGAAACAGCATTCTATGAACAAGTCCCAAATAAGATCTCTCATAATAAAAACATTCTGCTGGGTGTGAATATTGTTAAACCATTAAAATATATTATGCATAACATTGAGCATAGTTTTCATATGGTTTTGATTGAAAGAACTACACAAATATATATCTACAGACCAAGGCCAGTTCTAACACACATACACACATACACACATACACACACACACATAACTTGTACCTCATAACAACCACACACCCACACACAATGACACAAACACAAACATTTAGACTTGTACCTCATAAAAATAGAAAACATTCTATTATGTTCATGATGAAATCTAAGTTGAGAAAGACGCATGAATGGAATTAATGATTCAATAGTATATAAATTTGTTTCTAATAAAGACAAAAGAAAATATTAAAATTGGTACCTTATTTCCAACTTTGTTAAAGAGAAAAAAGAAGTAGAGAGTCATGTTAGATAGAATAAAATAAGCTGATGATATTTTTGTTTAAATAGTAGGGTTTTAGGGCATGAACAATTTACAATTTAACCCTTATTAACACGGGGTGGAGCGGGGTGGGTCTAAAAAGTGTAAACTCATCCCCGCCTTGCCTCGCGGTGTGAGTCTAAAATCTCGCCCCATCCCCACCCTACTATCTTTGTGGGGCGGGAAAAACCTACATCGGTTGAAGTGGGGAGGGGCGGGTTAAGCGGGGTGGGGCAAAATTGCCATCCCTTTCAAAGACTTACCGTTGTTCTGTACAACATCAACCCTTTCCAAAAGATAAATGCAGATTATCAACATAAATTGCAATGAATAAAGCCATCGTCACAACAATTTCACGATAAAGTTTAAAATAACAAATTGTTAATGGTAAGTAAAAAAAGTGGTTAGCTCATATAAGAATCAGTAACAGCTTAAATTGTTGTGTTCATAGTACTATTCAGTTACAATTGAGTCCAGTCCTCACAATTATAAGATTTTGGCAAAAATGCATTTTTGGTCCCTACATTTTGGGTATATTCTTGTTTTGGTCCCTATGTTTTAGTCACGCCTACTTGAGTCCCTGGAAACGAAAAATCATGTCCATTTAGGTTCATATCGTTAACCAACTGACAAAAAATTTAGATGTGACAAACGGAGTGCACTGTTAGCATGTTAAATGTTGATGTGGCTAATAAAAAAATAATAAAAAAAATTTATTTGATTTTTAAAAATTCCCATGTCATCATATAAATAAATAAAAATTGAAAAAAAAATTCTAAAAATATAATTTATAATTTTTTTTAAAATTAATTAAAAATATCATTTTCATTGGAATATGCAGAAGAACATGTTCTTCCCCTAATCTTTGGTAACATGTTTAGACTCTCTCACTCTCTTCCAATTTCATTTCCAATTGCAATTCCTAACCAAAACCAAACAAATCCTCTTCTTATTTACAATCACATTTTTTTTCCTGGTTGGCATTTAGAAATAGAGTTGGTGTGGGTGAAAAGAAATCTACCACCGTTGGACTTGAAAGAACGAGAAAACAAAGGGAGATAGCGTAACCTAAAGAGAGTAGGACACACCGGCAAGTACCATCAGTGGTGATGGTAAAGGACATCCTCTTCGCTCAGATCCAAGCTGACCTCCGCTCCAATGACCCCCTCGGTGGTGGTGGGCTGTTTTTCTCTTAATCTCTAACTTTCTCTCACTCTCTTGATTGTTTGATAAGTGGTGTGGTGGTGGGTTTGATTGTTCGATTGGTGGAGGGGTTTTTCTGGGTTTCCATGGCGGTAGTTGTTTGTTGGGTTTGTGTTTATGTTTATTTCATAAAAAAATTTATGGGTTTGGTGGAAAGAAAATTGCCAAGAAAATGTTGTGCCGAAAATTTTAAGCATCGGTTTATTAAATGTGAGTTATATAGTGTTTGGCTTGAAAGAACATCTTGATTGGAGAAAATGTTGATGATTGTTCAAGGAAAATTTATGAGGTTGGTTGGGTTTGTTGTTTTTGTGAACCGAATTGGCTAGGTTTTGTGTGTGTGTGTGTGTTTTTTTTTCATAAGAAAATTCTTAGTTTTGGGTGGAAAGAAAATGGTTTGATGAAAATCTTAGGCATTGGCTTTTTAGATGTGAATTTTTTTAGTGTTTGGTTTGAAAGAAATTTTATGGGAAAGATGTTGAATGCCCATAATTTTTTTTGTGTTCTTGAGTTCTTGTGATCTAGGTTTCTGTTTTTGTGTATTCATGTTCAAATATGAATCTATGTATTTTTATGTTTTTAATTTTGTTTTTTATAATTTTTTTAAAATTGATAAATTAATTTTTTTTAAAAAAATCAAATGCTAATGTTGTATTTTTTATTATTATTTTATTAGCCACGTTAGCATTTAACATGTCAACGGTGCACTTCGTTTGCCACGTATTAATTTTCTGTTAGTGGATTGGCGGTAGGGACCAAAATAAACATTGTTTTTTGTTTCCAGGGACTCAGGTAGGCGCAACTAAAAAGTAAGAATCAAAACGATAATCGGCCTAAAATATAGGGACAAAAAGTGCATTTTCGCCTAAGATTTTTCATCTGCTCTAAAATGTATGGAGAAGGATTGTTGATACAAACATTCTAAGATAACAATAATGTTTTGACAGGAGAGGCCTAGTGTATTAGTTACTTTTGCATAAAGAACAATGTTTTCTGTAGTCATTTCTCATTATCTCTGGACTCATATGGATAACTAGGAATGTCGTAAGAATGAATGAGAGTGTCTTAGATCATAGAATGATTATACAATGAGGTTTAGATTTAAAATACCAGCTTCTTATAGCTAAGTCATTATAGGAAGTATAACCAAACAGAAATACAATGGAATACAAAGCATCTCATTAACAATTCAGAACTTCTTCAATTTTATCCAAGAATTTCCAGATTGATCATCCATTCTTACCAAACGAAACTTATAAACTCGAAAACCATTGGATCCAAGTTCTTGCCAATACTCTCGCACCATGTACAATCCATCATAGATAAAATTTTCACCCATCAAATTAGGTCTCACTGTATGGGATTTAAATGTGCGAATTACTCGAACAGGGTTCTTGGCATAAATGCTGTTCTTCAACGCAATATTTCCTCGTGTAAGCTTTTGATCTTCCGATGGCTTCTTCTTGTAAGCCACATTTCCTCCTTGACCCATATATATCAACTTCTTAGACCCCACCTGGTTTTCATACCCTCCTGAATCTACAATGCTTGTGGCTAGACTTTGCTCGTTTACTTTCATGTAGTCTATGCCATTTCGAGGTGGACGATGAAGACCTACTAGTTTCAGTTCTATTCGGTACTTGAATCTATCCCCAACATTCACCCCTGGGATGTTACCAAATTGATGACATGAGAGATTGACAAAGTTTATATTTTTCTTGAGAATATTATATGCTTCCATGTCGATCCTCCTTGTATATTTTTCATCTTGTATAAGCTTACAACACGTAGCTCTAAATAATTTTAAAATCTCTTCCACCCTTTTGCGAGCATTGCTTTCTTCAGCATCATCACTTTTACCATCCATCTTCACTTTTGAACTAGCATTTTTACAGCGTGGAGGAAAATCCCGAGTGGCTGAAATTTTCCTGCGTTTAAAATCTCTGTTCTTTGTCTTCCATAGTAAAATCGCTCCTCGTATGAAATCTAATGAAAAAAAAAAACATTAGTATAATATAATTTCCTTTTTATAAATAGTTTAACCAGTGCTAAAAGGGGAAAATTTTTTTGTGACATGTGGGTTCCAGTTAGCTCAACTGGTAAAGTCTCTGATGGTTGTATAAGAGATCTGGGGTTCAATCCCCGCCTACACCAAAAACTGATTGGTGTCTTGGTCTGATAATAAAGAGCAATTATCAGGAGCGGACGCCATAGGTTGAAACTCTCTCAAAAAAAAAAAAAAAATTTTTTTGTGACATTGCTAATTTCTTTTTTTCTTTTTCCATGTGTTAAATCTTTTAAACATGGGCCAAATTATATGAAAAATATATGTATGGGCCAATTCATTACTCCTACAATCCTACCAACAATTACATTAAATTGTAATAGATAGTTGATGGATGACACATTCTACGAGCCCATTTGAAATGTTTGTGTGTATGTGTGCGTGCGCCCACTTTGTATTTTAACTAAAAAAATTAATCAATGAACATTCTCTTCTTTATCAATATCAATTAATATCAACCTTTTAATTAAGTGGCATGACATGCTCTCCTTTATTAAGAAAACGGGGGTTTGAATTCCCCTTCTCATTGTATTTTTTGTTTGTTTTTGAGAACACCTTTCTCATTGTTGTGACTATCAAAAAAGAATTAATGACATTATTTTTCTAAAACTAATGTATTAAGAGGAAATCATCAACACGTAGATTCAACAAAATAACATCTTAAAAGTTAAAAGAGTCATGAAAAGGTATAATATTGACAAAACACAATATCATGGTTAATTGTAAAGCTATCACTTATAGAATACGTCTCACAACAACAAAATATACTTTTAGAAAATTTTCCATTTAGACCAATTTCTATAAAATTTCTATTGGTATATCTACATTTAAAAAAAAAAAAAAAAGTTTACATCAAAGACATCATTTAGAGCCTTCGATGCATTAAGCAAAACTATTCATCCCCAATATGACATGGTGAGCTCGCTATCCCATCGACAAGATTTGATTAAGATCACTATATCTATAATTTTTTTTTTCTAACAATACAACATCATAGAGACAATATATCACAATTTAATGATTTCATTATAAATGAAAGTGTTTACAATTTGGTTGCTGAAAATCATCCTGATCCCAAATTTGATTATCTTAAAAAGCTAAACAATTTATACGGAAAAGAGATTAAATTACAAGAAAATTATATGAAATAATAAATAGATAAATGTACTAAAACAAAATTTACTACATTTTCCATTTTAATATTCATGAAAAATATAGCAACTTGTTATTGATAGAAAGATATTAGAAAATATTGCAACTTCATATACCATAAATTTTTTTTTTCCACAAATATATTACAAAAAGAGAATAATATATTATTATAGTGGTAAAGAAAAGAAGCAAAGAATGTTGAGTAAAAAAAAAAAACCCCCATACACCTCATATATTATAGAGTCCAAATTTTTTATTCCACTCTTCTTGCTCTACTATATACTCCACAAATAAAAGCATGCCACATGTCTATCTAATTTATTAAATGCTAAATTTATGCCTTTTATTATTTCAATTTTCTAAGATAAATAAATAAATAACCCATCATATTTAAGTATATAGTAAAGCAAGATGAGTGGGACAGAAGATTTGGATTCTATATTATACAAAGTAAACAACTATATTGTGATCAGCACCATAATATATTGCATGATAATTATAACATTCATGTTTATTTTGAAATGGTCACAAAGAAATACATTCAATATTTTCACTACAAATAAATAGGATTAAAAATTTTAAAGATTAAATATGCATTCTTTTTCTTAGAGTTTCTCAAAAACTAGAAAGCAAGTAGCACATACATTTGAACACAATTGATTGATCAGAAGTCAAGAATGTTGTAACTCAATTGGTTTGACACCTCCTAGTATGTCATTCGAGGTTCAAATCCTTCCTCCCCTGTTATAATTATCAAATAAAAAAGAAAATAGAATGATAAGACACATACTAAACAAAAGAAAGGACCAACAAGAGCTACCTCACATTCATGTATATGTATATAAAATAAAAATAACATTGTCAAAATATACCAAAAGATTGAGAAATTTGAACAAAGTAGCATGCTCCTTGAGGGTTTTTTTTTTTTTCTTCGGTGAGTTATCAATCGTTATTTTGCAAATGGGAGAGAAAGACGAAGACAGTGCCATTATATAAATAGAAATATTATGTTCATAACATTTTTACAATACTTTTATAATAAATCATAGGTGTCAAGTTGTTACCGTTTATGCTTTAAAAGAAAAAAAATTATTACTGGTTATTATTAGTGGACAAAAAAGTAATTTTAGCGGTAAGTTTAAATTATAACAAATAATAACTTACTACCTATAATTTGTTGTAAAAATGTTGTGAATATATAAACGTGATAATTCTTACCAATATATATATATATATATATATAAAAGCAATAAAAAATAAAATAAAAAAGTTGGATCTGAAAGTTTGACATGGTCTTTTGGAGAATCCAATGGCTAGCATTGGTCTTAACTCTTTTAAAGCATGCAAATTTGGGTAACTGACCCTTTAAAATTGGTAATTATTTGGTAGTTTGTCAGGAAGTGATGGTCCTGGTTGCTCAAGACGTATGACATGTTTGGATGTTTAAAAAAGGAAGGGGAGTAGAGTAGAGGGAGGGAGAGTAATACAATTACCTTGTTTGGAAGTTTTTTAAAGAATGAGAGGGAGGGGTTTGAAGGAGTTTGGAGGGGTTTGGACTCCCTCTAGCCCCCAAATTTTAATTCCCCCAAATTGGAGAGATTTGGAGGGGGAGTAAAGTACATAAACTATTGACCAAGTAAATTACCTAATTTACCCTTATTATATTAACAAAATTACACAAGGGGAAGGGCTAATTACTCCCTTCCCCCTTACTAATTTTAAAAACATCCAAATAAGGTGGAGGTGAATCATTCTCTTCTACTCTCCTCTCCACTACTCCCCTTCCCTCTACTCCCCTCTACTCTCCTCTCTCTCTAAACTTCCAAACAAGCCAGTAGTTCATTTATGATTTATCTAAACAGAATTCCACTATTAATTTTTGACGGGAAATTGCAATAAAAATAATAATTTGTGACAGAAAATAACATTGGTTTGGCTCTAACAACTTGTTATCACTTATCATATTAATAGCCAAACAAAAAAACAATGTTATCAAATTGTTCATATGAAAAAAATTTGGAGATGGAAATTGTACGGTCAGGATTTGTAGCCCAAACCTAAAACAATGAATTTCTAGAGAGTGGGTGAAAGAGCTGGGTTAGCTGTGAATTTAGCAACTGTTAACTATAGTAACCGGGATGTGAAAAATCCCCAAGGCTGGAACTGTATTCAGTGTTCAAAGAATTGTATTCACTGTTCAATCAATAATACTCCTCTTCGGACATCATTTTGTTTAGCTTTTAGGTGTATTTTTACGTTGGTTCATTCCTGGTTACTATAGTTAACAGTTGCTAAATTCACAGTTAACCCAGCTCTTTCACCCACTCTCTACAAATTCATTGTTTTGAGTTTGGGTTACAAATCCTGACCCTGCAGAAATAATTTGAAAATGTTTGTTGGCATGTTATAAAAAGTCTGCCAGTAGTGAACGGTATTAGGTTAGGACAGCCACTTATGAACTTCATTCAAAATTAAAGCCAGTTTTAACATTTAATTTTTTTATATTATACTGTAGAAGTCAGTTTTAAAAGAGGGCATATTAATACAAATAAAATAGGAGTATTAATTTTTTTTTTTTTTGAGAAACATAAAATAGATATTAATGGTTGGAGTCTTGGAGAAAATAATTATAATTTTTTTTGATAAAAAATGGACCTGCACCTATAAAATTTTGATGTGATAATGGATGTTTCTTTTTTTCTTTTTTCTTTTTTAAATTTTGGTGGGAGTAGTTAATAGTTATTATGAGAAACGGGTTTGGTCACATGTACGGAGTTAACGTGTCAAAAGGCGAAATTATATCGGACAATGAAAGTAACTAAATTGTAATAATTGTATGGTTTAATGCGATCTCCTTAGCTCTTCTTTGCCTTCCCTGCATTCTATGGCACCACGTTTAGAAAGAGGGCATATTAATACAAATAAAATAGATTTTTTTTTTGAGAAGAAAATAAAATAGATATTAATGGGTTGCGGGAAAGGATTCTAATTTTTTTTTTTCTTTTTAAAAAGGTTGACTTATAATTATAAAATTTTAATGTAATATTATGTCAAGAGAATTGTAACTTAATTGTTTGGGATTTTTTGGTGTTTTCAAATGAGATATGTATTCAGGGTTCAAACTTTATACCTCCAACTATCAAATTATTAACAACAACAAATGTGATAATGGATGGATTTTTTTTTTTTGGAGAAAGTGATAATGGATGGATTTGGTTACATGTATGGAATTAAAGTGTCGAAGGTGAACTTATGTAGACAATTTAATTAGTAAGAGAGAATCAAATTTAGTTATCATATTGGATATCTAAATTAGTGACAAGTACTGCTTTAACTCTTTAAGGCTCTATTTGGTTGGGGAGATAGAAAAGTGAATGATGGAAAAAATTTTGTTTTTTCTCACTTGTGTAATTTGTTGGGAGGAGGATGAAATAGTGAAAGGATGAAAAACTCATATGTTAGGTTGATAAGAAAAACTCATTATGCCATTTACAAATTTCAATGTGATTGGTGGTTTTCAAAAACATAATAAACGAATGTTGACTTACTTTTTTTGTGATTGGTGGATTTACAAAATTTGTAATATTTTTTAAATCACTCTTTTTTTAATGTTTTTTATTTGATAATTTTTTTTAATTTATTGGCTACTATTTGGGGATTAGACAGACCTTGTTGATTAAAATTTGGGGGTTTACTGTCACTTGAGGGCTTTAGATGATTACCTAACTGGCCTAATGCTTGAGTCGGCACTGCATTTTCCCTCCCAACCAAATAACCAAAAACCTTATCTTTCCTCCTATTTTTCACTCCTCCTTTTTCATCCTCCCTCAAATCACCCAAACCATAAATGAAGAATAGAGCTCTTTAGTAGTAGAAGAGGGTTCTTATGGTGCTTCAAGAATGAATTTTTGACTTTCGATTGAAAATTTGAAAGGCTAAACAACCTAAATTTAATCCTACGTCTAAATTGGTTAATACTATACTAGTTGTTGTCTCTTTGAGCACGTATACTAGTCTTTTCACATGTATTCTATTTGAACATGAATTCAAATTAAATAGAATAAAATGATGAAAAAGAATATATGTGACCGACTCTAATTAATCTATCGAAGATCCATAACCAACTTCAAACTTTTGAGACTAATAAGGTTTTGTTGTTGATGGGAAATTTTTTTATTTCTTAATTTACCATTATATCCTTTAGGTGAAAATACCATTTTGGTCCCTATATTTTGGCGTCACAGTCAATTTGGTCCCTATATTTTCGTAACAATCAATTTGGTCCCTGATATTTTAAAATTGCAGTCAATTTGGTCCCTACCGTTAACTCACTAATGGAAATTTTTTATGTGGCAAACGATGTGCACAGTCTGCAAGTTTGACGCTGACATGGATTAAAAAATAATATTAAATTTTTTTTTATTAACATTAAAAAAAATGCCTACTCATCATTTTAATTATTACAAAATGCTACGTCAGAAAAAACAAAAAAAAAACCCCACAACTCTAAAAATATGAATCTAAAACTGATGATTTTCTTTCATTTTCTTGCAATCCAAAATCTGCGAACACCCTAACAGTCCATCAATACACACAAGCTTAGACTTCACAAACACACAGTGCATACATTCCCATATTCACTCGTCCATAACAACTCAATAATTATAGGATACAAACCCACCTACAATTCATGAAGCTGAAACTCAAAAATACAAGGAAATTCCACACCAAGCTCAAGAAATTTATTTGTTTACACGCACCATCTTAAACCCATAAATTAAACCAAATAAAAAACCCCAATCACAGCAGTGGAGAACCCAAGAAATCACGGCACTTGAAGTAGAATAAGTAAGATTCACCTCTGATCGTGGCGGTGGGGGTCAACGGCGAAGGGGTGAAGATAGGTGTTCTTGCCTTGGGAGAGAGAGTGAGGTTGAGAGAAAGAGTGAGGAGGTTACTTTGGTGGTGGCTTATGGCCATGAGAGCTGGAGCTTGGTGTTCGTGAGAGGTGGAGCATAGTGTATCTAGTCATAGTTGTCTGGGTAGATTGAAGAGGGAGAATGAGAAAGGCAAAGAGAAAACACAGAGAGAGAGAGAGAGAGAGAGAGAGAGAGAGAGAGAGAGAGAGAGAGAGAGAGGATAATGGCTAGGAAAAAAATAAAGAGAGCCATTGCCTGGAGTGATAGTGTTGGTGAGGAGTGAACTTGAAAGGGTTTTGCAAATATTTGGATCTTTGTGTGTGATTGGATTGCAAAATGAAAGAAAATCCCCAGTTTTAGTTTTTTAGATTCATTTTATTTCAGAGTTGTGGCTTTTTTTTTTTTTTTTTTTCTGATGTGGAATTTTGAAGTTATTAAAATGGTGAGTTGGCATTTTTTAATATAGTTAAAAAGTTTTAATATTATTTTTTAATCCATGTCAGCGTCAAGCTTGTCAACTATGCCCACTATTTGCCACATAAGAAATTTCCGTTAGTGAGTTAATAGTGGGGACCAAATTGACTACAATTTGAAAATATCAGGAACCAAATTGATTGTTACAAAAATGTAGGGCCAAATTGACTGTGACGCCAAAATGTAGGGACAAAAATGGTGTTTTTGCCTATCCTTTATTAGTCTTATTGTTAAATCATTTTTTATTAGGTAATAAGACTATATTTGGAAGTATAAACTCAAAAAAAAAATTTCCAATGATATATTTAGATATACTTTTCCAAATTGGCAAATTATTATGTAATTGCCTTAAACTTTTAAAGTGGTATATATGTGTGTGTGTGTTTAAATATAGATTTAATTCTAGATAATTGCTCTTTACTAATTGAACTAATTATAATTGATGGTTATGTAACTTGGATAGAGGAAAATCTTATTATTATTGAGGAGAAATATTATGTTCTCAATAGTTTTACAACAAATTTTAAGTGGTAGGTTGTTATTGGTTGTTATGAGTAAGCAAAAAAATAATTTAAGTTGTGGAATCAAATTAGAACCAATAACAACTCACCACATGTGATTTGTTGTGAAAGTGTTTTTAAAATGTTGTAAACGTAGCATTTCTTATTATTGAGTCAGGTGTAATTCAAGATGTAATATTTTTATCTTCTTCTTAATAAAGTTACGATCTTCTTATAAAAAAAACAATTATAATCTACAAGTCTACAACTTTTGAAGTAATTCTTTATATGTTATTTGCAAATGTCAAGAGGTGTGGGTCTCGTTGGAAATCAGCCATAGGGCATCAGCCGGGTTTACCTTATAATATATTAAACTTGTTTGATAAATTTTTTTTTCTTAACTAGTTAAAGAGAGTTTTAGTGGGGGAAGAGCAAAATCAAAAAAAGTTTCAAAAATTCCAAAAATTTCCTCCCAAAAAAAAAAAAAAAAAATCCAAAAATGCTGAAAGTTTTGTGTCATCTCTAAAATAAGATTAAGGCTTCTCTTGTGTTTGGTAGCACGAGTAGAGCTCTCTCTCTCTCACATTTTAATTTGTCCATGTTATGAATGGTTGCAATTATTGATCAGTTTTGGTATCTTTTTGCGTCTGATTTATTTGACAAACTTTTAGGTTATGTTTGGTAACGATTTTTGTTTTCTATTTTCAAAAACTTGTTTTTGGGAATATAAAGAAAAAAAAATTTCTTGTATTTTTGAAATTAAAAACATGTTTGGTTAGTTGAAATTAAAAAGATAATTTTTTGAAGAAAAAAATAGAAAATACTAAAATATGTTGTTATTAGGATTTGAACTCTAATGCTAACTTATTAAATAAGATAGATTCATTAAATTAAATACGTATTTTCATTGACTTTTGAAAATTAGAAACTGAAAACAGTCTTTAACATGTTTTCAGTTTCCTTCACAAATTGAGTTTTGAGAACAGTTTTTATTTTTTGTCAGTTTTGAGTTGCCAAACAAGTTTTTTAGCCTAAAAAATAGAAAATTATTTTTGGAAACAGAAAATAAGGAGAAAAAATAGTTACCAAACATACCCTTAGTTTTTAACTTTTATATACAGTTTTTTTAAATTACACTTTAAATATATATATATATATAAGCACATTTTCAATTAAAAAAAAATAGCAAAAAGCTATAACCTAATGCCAATAAACACACTTACGCTTTGTTTGTTTTGAAGAAAAATATTTTACATGTAAAGCATTTTCAGTAAAATATTTTTAGATTTTTGGTATGAAAAGTAAAATTATTTCAAGTAAACCACAAAAACTGATAGCACAACACTAAAATCACTAGTGCCGGAGGTCTAGTGGCTAGACAGCTAGAACCAGCAGTCAAAGTAGTAACTCTGGCAATCGAACTGCCAACGATCACTGCTGTAGTGGTATCTTTGGTGATCGAACTACCAACACTAGTAGACAAAACAATGTCTTCGGTTATCGAACCTTCGGCATCAGTTGCAATGCGGTGTCTCTTTCCACCAAACCACTAACACTGGTCAATAGTGCGGTGTCAATGGCCATCAAACCGTCGACACATATCCAGTGAGGCATCTTCGACCATCGAACTGCTAGCATCGATCGTCAGTGTGGCATCTTCTACCATCGAACCATCAACACCCATTAGCAAAATGGAGTCTTTGAACATTGGATTGTTGGCATCGGTTGAGGAGCGGAGACATCGGCCACTAGATCGCCATCACAAGTCGGTGGAGAGGAGTCACTAGCCACTGGACCGCCGGCACTAGTCGCTGGAGTGGAGTCTCTAGCCACCAAACTGCTGGCACCTGTTGCCAAAGCAATGTCTCTAGCCATCGGACCAGTGACCTAGTGACCAAATGGAGGAGGGCAAGCCACTGTGTGTTTTTAGAAAATATTTTACCAAATTTTCAAAGGTAAAATATTTTACAACTTTCTATAAAAGATTTTACAGTCAACTATAAATATTTAATAAGTTTGACTATATTTTACTTGTAAACAAACACCTGAAAATAAGAAAACATTTTTTTGGAAAATATTATTTCAAAACAAACGAATCGTTTATGTTAGTTTCTTCATTCATGAGTTTACCATCTTCATGTGGGTTTCCAATTAATGCATTCCACTAGTTATCAGTAGTAACAAATGTTGATGTGAATAGTGGGCTTAGCTCTTCATCCTAAACCCCCAGCCCCGAGGTTCATTCACACATGAGACATAGCAAGGCAACGAAAACAACCCCAACATCTAGCATGAGCACTAGCATTGGGGGTTGTAAAAACCACCAATTGCTAATTTACAACCCAAAAGCATAAAAAACCTACTACATTTGGGTTGGCATACTCAAATTTTTTTGCAACCTTTCTAGTACTGATGGTTCTAATAAAAAAGAACCCATTGTAGGAGGGTGTAAAAAATTCTTTCGTATAAAAACACTCTCTCTCTTGCCTGGTATTTGAGTTAGATTTTATATTATATTATTTTATTGTGTAGTTATATTATTTTAATCAGTTGTATGTAAAAATAAAAACTAGGATGTTGGGTGTATTGTAAAGTAAGTTGGTATAATAGATAAAGTAGATTTTTAAATGGTAAAATACCAACTTTTATATCATCCCCAATGCTAGTGCTTAAATATTCCCACTAATAACAAATACAAGCCATTAAAAAAAGTAATTTCCCCGAAATAAGAGATTAAATAAAAGAGTAAAAAAAAAAAAAAAAATCAAATTCTGTAAAATTAGTATTCATATTTTGTATTTTTTTTTTCCTTGAAAAGGTCATGTTTGTATTTAAATTATAATTACTTTTGGTTAGAACTTATAAATATTATATCTTTTATTAAAAAAAAAAAAAAAGAATATTCACATGCGAAGAGGCTAGTAGTATATGGCTATATGCAGTGGCAAAGCCAACAAAAATTATTTGAGAGGTCACAATTAACCTTAATCGTATATGTAAGGTAGGAATTTGTTCCCCCCACATCTGATTGTATCCTACCGCGGTGCCTGGCGCGGTGCGGTTTTGTCCTCGTCCCCGAGTGCAGGCAAGCAAGGAGGGTTTCATAGTCTCAGCCCCAAGCCATGTGAGTAGTGGTACACTACCCAAGCTCCTAAAGCATTATAAAGGGTAGTGGGGCGCTCTCTCTAACCGATGTGGGATTCCAGGCTTGGGGCTGAGACTATGAAACCCTCCTTGCTTGCCTGCACTCGGGGACGAGGACAAAACCGCACCGCGCCAGGCACCGCGGTAGGATCCTGGCGCGGTGCGGTTTTGTCCTCGTCCCCGAGTGCAGGCAAGCAAGGAGGGTTTCATAGTCTCAGCCCCAAGCCATGTGAGTAGTGGTACACTACCCAAGCTCCTAAAGCATTATAAAGGGTAGTGGGGCGCTCTCTCTAACCGATGTGGGATTCCAGGCTTGGGGCTGAGACTATGAAACCCTCCTTGCTTGCCTGCACTCGGGGACGAGGACAAAACCGCACCGCGCCAGGCACCGCGGTAGGACAGGCACCGCGGTAGGATACAATCAGATGTGGGGGGAACAAATTCCTACCTTACAGTATAGATATGTAATATTCTATAAAGTATATCTAATTACTCTACACTCTTTTTTTTTTAAAAAAAAAGATATATACAATAAGATTCGAAACTAATGCCGTTATTATAATTTATTTGTAAAATAAATTGAAGAATTCTTTTTATATTTTATGCTTATATTTTTTCTTTTTTAAATTATTAAAAAAAATATTATATACTCTCAATTCACATGTTATTCACTCTATGACTATAATTTATAAGTCATATGAATATTATATAAAACACTTTTTTCCCCTACAATTTGTTGACAGTATATTAGATAAATATTGTGATTAACTCAATTATACAAATAGAATAATTTAAGATAGAACTATTTTTTAAAGATACAAATAGAATAATTTAAATAATTATTTTATATTTATATTTATATTTTGATTTTTTTAATAAATTATAAAGAATATTGTAAATTCTTAAGTCACATATCATTTATTTATAACTGAGATTTATAGGCCATATATATATATATATAATTTTTTTAAGAAACAATTTATAGGCCATATAAATGTTATATGAAATGCCTTTTTTCTCCTACAATATGTTGACAATATAGTGGACAAAGATTGTGATTAAATCAATTATAAATTATAGACACATGATTAAAAAAATTAAAAACAAAATGTCATTATAAAAAAACATATATTTGTTGATTAAAAGTAAAAAAAAAAAGAAAAAAAAAGTAACCATAGTTGGAAAGATATTATTACATTTTACACAAAAAACTATATTAAATATATATTACATCTTATCACTTGAAGATAGTTTGGGATGATTATTTAATTTTTTAGGATATTATCTATAAATATACTTACACTAATTATAGTTTTAAATAAAAAATCTTGTGCAGACCAAATAGTATTTTTTTTTTCTTTCTAGGAGCTAATTTTAAATATAATTACCCAATATGGATGGATAAATAAAAAAATTTTAAAATTGTTTTACATAAAGGATTCCAATGTGATGGGGTCTCAATTAGATGTCGAATTTGGGACATCAAGATCTTCTCTATTTCATTTAAAATAAAGAAAATTTATTTTTATTATTAATATTTAATTTCATGGATAGTTGGATATAACCATTTATAGAGTTTATTGCCATTAAATAATGGGTACAACAAAAATGTATAATCTTTTTTTGATAAGACAAAAATGTATTATCCATTTTTTTTTTTTATAAACAAAATGTATCATCTTATTACATAAAAAAGTCTCATATTTAATATTTTGGCTGTGAAGAGAAAATAAATTCCCCTTCACAAAACTCTACTCCGTCTCATCTAAACTAACACTAAAATAGTTCATCGTATTTCACCGTATTTACAATCACGCTATCAATTCACAATTAGCCATTGATTCCTCTGAAAACCCGAATTCAACTCTGCTTCGTCTTCGCTCCTCTTCTACTGTTTGTTCGTGCATGAAGATTTTCTAGTAATTTTTTCGATTCCGCGCGAGCAACTCTATTTGCCTAAACTTTTGATGCATGTGTGGGATTTCTTCAAATTTGAGCTCTAATTTCAGTTTCTCTAAAAATTAGCTTAAAATCTGCTTGGTTGCTCAGAAATGAGAGGAAAATGAAGGACCATTAAGAGTTTATTAGGTTCTTTTGTTAATACCTATGTTTATAATTGATTATATTTACTTCCATATTTTTTTTTGCATTTCCTTCTATTCTGATATTTGCTTTTAATTTAATTTTTTTTTTTTTTGCTAAGTGCTTTTAATTTAATTGCTCTGAGTTTGAGGATTAAGTTTTGTATGCATTGGTTAGGTTGACACACAGTTCTAAAGTTTGAAAATTTTGAGGGCAAAATTGTCATTTGCTTTGCGTTGGTAGAGTGAAGTCCGTGGCTTTTTGTTTAAACAGTTGTCAATAACCTATTGCTTATCAAATACCAAATAAGGTGCTGATGAGAGAGGGCAGGTATGAGAAATAAATGTAAAAAGACAGGGGTAAAATAGGGAACAAATAAAATAATGTTATAGTTCCCAGCTAGCCGTTATTTTTGAATGATAGAAATACAGATCCCTCTGTTTTGGTCTCTCCGACTCAGAGTCGGAGATGGAGACGGAGTGACCGACTCTGCTTTTATTCTCCGACTCAGAGAAGGATACTGTAATGTTTTTAATTAATATAAATACACGAACAAACCCTCTCTCTCTCACTCTCTCTGTTTCTAGTTTTATCTCTTTCTCGTCTCTGTTTTTTGCTTGGTTTTTTTTATCTCTCTGTAACTCACAGAGAATTGATCATCAAAACCATGGTGACTTCTGGTTCCCTTTTTGTGTGTGAGTCATTCAATGAACTCAAAAGAGAGTGCACCAGAGATGAACAAGTAGACTTGGACTTGCTCACTCTTAGGGTTTTGAAGGACTTGATTTTATTCCTCCCTAAAAGACCGTCTCTGCCACTGACTTCAGAAGAGAAGAAACTTCAACATTGTTTCAAACCGACCTGGGGCTCCTTCCAAAGAAAAAGATTGAATCGTGGTTCTTCCAAGCCTCATACCCATTACCAATTGCCAAATTTGAACGTCAAAAGGAAGAGGTTTTCTCAACCCACTGGCATTGCAGATCCGGAATTGAAAGCTTCGCCACAACCAGAGGATTTTGCTTGTGCTGCCCCCAAGATCATCACACGCCTCAAAATAATCCCACCCAAGAAACCCCATTTGGGAATCTCTGCTGCTTCATCCATTGCTGTTCCCAAACACTCTGAATCTCCCAAACCCACGCCACCCAGAGTAATTGATGGCCTCAACTGTCAAGGTTTGAAGTTTGTTGCCCAGAAGCGAAGAAAAGCTACCAAAGAATTCCAAATTGAAGAAAAGCCACCAAAGAAGCCCAAATTGAACCCAACCCTTCCACTCTCAAACCCATCACCAAAACTGCCTCAAAATTTCCAGAATATCATCGACACAATGGGTGGAACCCAACTGGTTTTGGTCATACAGAAACCTCTCACTAAGACTGACCTAAACCGACATAACGCTCGGTTGTCCATGCCTTTAAGCCAAATCAATGGCAGTTTCTTGAGAGAGGCAGAGAGAGAATATCTGGATCAACAGCAAGCAATGGAAGTCCCATTCATGGAGCCCTCCGGTAAGGTAAATAAAATTGTTTTGAGGCAATGGGATATGCCCAAGGAGACAGGGAAGAAAAGCTCATGCTATGTGATGATAAAATCTTGGAATGAGGTGGTGGAAAAAAATGATCTTGGCAAAAAGCTTAACCAAGTGATCCAAATTTGGTCTTTTAGAGTTGGTAATGAAGATCAACTCTGCCTGGCTTTTGTTGTGGTCAACACAGGAGAGAACAATGAAGGAGCTAGTAGCAGCAGTCAAGGAAGAGATAGGGATTGACACTAATTTTGGCCTTTTCAATTGACCAATTTTCTTGTAATTAGATATTTTGTTTAGAGTTTATTAGAGAGAATGTCAATATGTTATGACTCATGACGTATTGTTTATTAGTATTTTTAAATAAAAAAAAAATTAGATAGGGATCTATTGTCAATTAATGTAAGAGTCTGTTCATTGAAATTTTGATTAATGAGGTTCCTAGAAATTTTGATTAATGAGACTGAGCCACATTTTGATTTTGATACACAATGAATATGCGTAAATGGATTTGCGATAGATTTGGAATGCTAAAAGGTATATGTTATGGAATCTTTTGCAATATGTATGTTTAGTTAAAATATGCATACATACATACATAAAACGTTGGAGGAGCTTGAAACTGTGCATAACAAGTACCTGAAGGCTGAAGAGACAAGAGGTTTGCTGAAAATGGATCTTATATTGTCATAAACAAATGCCTACAAGAACCTATTAATATTGTTGGCATGGTATATGATTGTGTCATTGAGAGAACCCTTGTTATATCAATTTTCAAACCATGCGCTAGCCACTATTTGAAATGACATGTCTGCATTGAATGTTTACTGAATTCACTTTGATCTTATTTGAAGGATCCACTATTTACCTTTTATTTTGAATAATTAGGAACTCGATAATCAACTCAGAAACTGTAAGGAAGATTTTAAGAATTTTGAAAGGCAGGATATGAAATATTGGGAAGATTTGAAGCACATGAAGCAAAAGATCAAAAAACTTGAGGATAAATAAACTGGAAAAGGTATGGGAAAGACATTGTTCACTTGAACTGAACATGGTTATCATTAACTTTTTGGCTTCCCATTTCAGGAATCAGCAAAGATTAATAACTTAGAAAATGAGTGTGAAAACTCAAAAAATCTGATTCTGGAACTTGAGGAAAATATTCCAAAACTGCAAATGCTGTTGCTGGTCGAGGAGAAAGTCTTAGAGGAAATTAAAGAGAATTCCAAAGGTGATTTAATTTCTTTTTTAATTTTAATATATATATATATATTTAATCTTTTTGGTTATGAACAATAGGAATATGTTAGTCGTCGTGTTGCAAATCACACTTCAAAGAATTATGTACATCAGTATTAAGTTTTTAATTTATAGCTGTTTGTGTATGTTTCACACCATTGTAAAATATTATTGTTCATTTTCTGTTTTATCTTCTAAAAAATAGTAGGTTTTTGTCATAAGCTTTGCCTTCAATTAAAATTTTGGACATTGCTTTGTGTTTCTTTAGGTCTATATACTAAGTATTCTCTAGTTGGATTTTTATTTTTATAAATACGGTGCCATCCCCCATGGTAGATGTANAAAAAAAAAAAAAAAAAAAAAAAAAAAAAAAATTCAAACTTTAGAACTCTGTATCAACCTAACCAATGTATACAAAACTTAATCCTCAGAATAATTAAATTAAAAGCAAATATCAGAATAGAAGCAAATGCAAAATATATATATATATATATATAGAAATAAATGTAATCAATTATAAACATAGGTCTTAACAAAAGAACCTAATAAACTCTTAACGGTTCCTTCATTTTCCTCTCATTTCTAAGCAACCAAACAGAATTTTAAGCCAATCCTCAGAGAAATTGAAATTAGAGCTCAAATTTGAAGAAACCCCACCCATGCATCAAAACTTTAGGCAAATTGAGTTGCTCGTTTTTTTTTTTTTTTTTTTTTTTTTTTTTTTTTTTTTTTTTTTTTTTTTTTGCTTATAGAGAAAATTTTGGGATAGAGAATGATTAAATTTCTTAATGTTAGTAGATTTTGCATTTTTTGGGATCTAGGGTTTTGTTGTTGTTGTTTGGTATGTCACTATGTCAGTGTGACCAAGAATCTGATGTCTTATTATAGACTGTAATTCATACATTTGTTGAATTTTGCTTTTTCTGGTTGTCTTGGTTTACTGATACTTATTTGGAGTTTTTTTTTTTTTTTTTGGGTTGTTTTAGAGTGCTGTTTTGATTTGTTTTAGGAGTTGGAATGGGGGTTATGGAGAATATGCTGCATTCAGATTCTCTTAGAACGGTTACATCAGTAAATGGTAGTTATTCTGAAGGGAGATTGGGAAAATTGGCAATGGATATTGGTCCATCTAAACCTAAGAGGCGTTCAGTTTCTGCTGTTCGCGATTTTCCATCAGGATGTGGACCACTTGGGAATCGAATTCAGTCTCCAGAGGTTTCTGAAACTTTGGTTTCTGCAAAGACGCTGGAGCAAGAAAACGTTTTGACATCAGAAGATAAATTGGTTGTCTCATCTGACCAGGGGAATGAACTTGAATCCATGAAAGTTGAACCTGTGCAAATACACTCACCAGTGTCAGAAGCTTTGAATAATGCAGTGCTGAGTGAGCCTGTGAAAGTACACTCACCAGTGTCAGAAGCTTTGAATAATGCAGTGCTGAGTGAACCTGTAAAATATTTAGAAGATGCAGCCTTTGATTTGTTGAAGATACATGTGGTAGATGCTTCTGCTTCTGCTTCTGCTTCAAAGGAAGAGGTGGTTTCACCAAGTAGTTTTAAATCATGCTCACCATTTTATGGTCCCAATGATGTTCCCACTGGCAGTGGTTTGAAGAAGACCATGGCTAAAAATTATGCTTCACGAAGAGCAGTTTCAGCCATCAGAGACTTCCCGCTCTTTTGCGGTAGAGATGCTCCGCGTCTTAGTAAGGAAGAAAGCCTGGAAGAGCTTGCTTCTCTGAAGAACAAGAGTTTGTGTCAAGATAAGTCTGATATGGATGACAGGCCCTCGGAAGAGATGAGAAAAGCTGATGAAAAGCAAATGGTAGAGGATGTTCAAGATGGGGATGCAGAGAAGAGTGAATTACAGGGGAATGTTGCTTCTCTGAAGAACAAGAGCTTGTGTGAAGATAAGTCTG
Source organism: Quercus suber (assembly GCF_002906115.3). Classification (NCBI taxonomy): domain Eukaryota; kingdom Viridiplantae; phylum Streptophyta; class Magnoliopsida; order Fagales; family Fagaceae; genus Quercus; species Quercus suber. Next base: position 561,687 of record NW_027069563.1, read on the forward strand.
ATATGGATGACAGGCCTGTGGAGGAGACTAGAAAAGCTGATGTAAAGCAAATGGAAGAGGATGTTCAAGATGGGGATGAGCAGAAGAGCGAATTACAGGGGAATGTTTCTAGAATTACTGGAGACAAAATCGGAGCTGAATCTGATGGATGTGCTACTGAAGAAATCAGGAAGCAGGTTGAATTTGGAATGGCTTCTGAGATGAAGGTGCGACGGGATGATACAAGAGAAAAGTGCACTAGACCTTCTTCTAAAGCTGAAAGTAATCAACACCAGTCTGACCGCAAGTCCAAGACAACAGTTAAAAAAGAATCTAGGGACATTGGAGGATTGGAGGAAACAAAGGGGAAGGAGATTGTGGTTTATGGTAAGGACTCAAGTCTAAAGAGAAAGCATTCTGATATATCTGATTATCAGATCCAATTGCATGAGGATTTTGGCAGTTTGGAACCTGAGTTGGAGAGGGCTGTGGTGCAAGGTCTGATGGCTGCGCCACATTGTCCTTGGGGGCAGGGGAAAGGGGCCTACAAACCATATACAGCTGGTGTTACTGGTCAAAGCAAAGGAAAGACACATAATTCTCTGCATCTCGTAAAATATAAATCAGCTGTCAAGACAAAGGATAAAGCCGGAGGTTCTGGAGTGAAGTTAAAAAAGAAGAAGTCATCTATCACAGGAAACACTGCTAATCATGGTATATGTCAAATGGTTAGTAGAGCTAAGGAGGATTCTCTTGAGGAAGATGATGAATGTAAAAACTTTCATATTGCTCCAAGACCTCGTAGTTTTGGTGTAAGCCTTCCTCCCTTTGAACAGAGTGCAAGTGTTAAACATCATGAAAGTGATGCAATTACCCGAAGCAAAGTGAGGGAGACACTACGTCTGTTCCAAGCAATCTGTAGGAAGCTCTTGCAGGAAGATGAAGCAAATCCGAAGGCACGAGGAAATGGCAATAAGAGGATCGATTTACAAGCATCACAGATTCTTAAGAAGAACAGCAAATATGTTAACACTGGCAAACAAATCTTGGGACCTGTCCCAGGTGTTGAAGTTGGTGATGAGTTCCATTACAGGATTGAGCTTAATATTATTGGCCTTCATCGCCAGATTCAAGGTGGTATTGATTATGTGAAGCATGATGGGTTAATCCTTGCAACTAGCATTGTAGCATCTGGGGGCTATGCTGATGATTTGGATAATTCAGATTCCTTGATTTATACGGGTCAGGGAGGAAATGTAATGAATACAGGTAAAGAACCTGAGGACCAGAAGCTTGAAAGGGGAAACCTTGCTTTAAAGAATAGCATGCAGGAAAGGAATCCTGTTAGGGTGATCCGTGGATATGATTCCTCGGATGGAAAAATGTATTTCTATGATGGGCTATATGTGGTGGTGAAATGTTGGCAGGATTTGGGGCCGCATGGTAAGCTGGTTTTCAAGTTTCAGTTGGACAGAATTCCTAATCAACCAGAGCTCGCTTGGAAAGAAGTCAAGAAGTCCAAAAAGTTCAAAATAAGGGAGGGTCTCTGCATGGATGATATCTCACAAGGGAAAGAGTCAATTCCCATTTGTGCTGTGAACACCATAGATGATGAGAAACCTCCTCCATTTGAATACATAACTAAAGTGATATACCCTGATTGGTGCCGCCCTCTCTCTCCTAAGGGTTGTGACTGTACCAGGGGATGCTCAGATTCTGAGAAGTGTTTTTGTGCAGTCAAGAATGGAGGAGAAATCCCATTTACTCATAATGGGGCCATTGTTGAAGCAAAGCACCTGGTCTATGAGTGTGGTCCTTCTTGCAAGTGCTCTTCTTCTTGCCCCAACAGAGTTACTCAGCATGGTATCAAATTTCAGCTTGAAATTTTTAAAACAAAATCTAGGGGATGGGGGGTGAGATCCCTTAATTCCATCCCTTCAGGAAGTTTTATATGTGAGTATATAGGAGAACTCCTTGAAGAGAAGGAAGCCGATCAAAGAACCGGTAATGATGAGTATCTGTTTGACATTGGGGATAACTACAATGACAGCTCTCTTTGGGATGGACTCTCGTCCCTCATGCCTGATGCGCAGGCAAGTTCCTGTGAAGTTGTGGTGGGGGATAGTGGATTCACTATTGATGCAGCACAGTATGGCAATGTGGGGAGATTCATCAACCACAGCTGTTCTCCCAATTTGTATGCTCAAAATCTTCTTTATGATCATGCAGACAAAAGAATTCCTCATATAATGTTCTTTGCTGCTGAAAATATTCCTCCCTTGCAAGAGCTGACATACCATTACAATTACATGTTAGATCAGGTTCATGATTCAGATGGCAATATTAAGAAGAAGAGTTGCTTCTGTGGTTCCATAGAATGCACTGGTAGGATGTACTGATGTAGCGTCACAGGAGAAGGTTTTATTTATGTTGAAATAATTTTCTTGTCTTGTACTCGTCGATACCTCAGCGTTGTTTACATTGGCTCAAAATTTTCACTTGTAGACTCGAACACAAACAGTTCAGTAATCATATACTCATTTCTTGACTTATTTGACAATTAAGGTCAAAATTAAGTCTCATAGCCAAAAGGCTTTCCTCTCTCTCCTATTTGACAATGAGAACATTGTTGTGCCACTTCTACCAAAGAAAAAAAAGGGCACATTGTTCTGTCATTGTTACCACTTACGGGTGGTATCCTTTTGCACCCGTAGTATTTAAATGTTAATTAACAGGGCACATCAATAGGGTTAACAGTGTTTTAGTATGCATGTTCACAGAGAACTGTACAATCACTTATATATATATATATATATATTTTGGGATAATTCAATTGTTGCAAGTGAAGGAGGATGGGTTGAACCCTAATTCTTTTTATAGACCATTCAATATCGTTGAATTAATTTGTTGAGGCTCTTAATTAGTTAATAATAATTCTTAGTTAATTAGTTAATTCTCACTTTAAAATATATATTTTTAATTATTATAGAATAGTTGACTCTCGCTTTTTTTTTCCTTTTCTTTTTTCTTTTTTGGTGCTGAAAGTTGACTCTCGCTTGGTAATTCATAAATTAGGAAGTTTTATGTCATTCTGATCCATTTAGATCAGTAGGAGAATTCTTCTCAAAAAAAGAAAAAGAAAAAGAAAAAAAAAAGAGTCTCTTAAGTGTGTTTAGTGTCCTTCCATCACTTAAATCCCATATTACATTATAGCGTGGGACTTAGGCACTAATGGGCCTTGCCACTACTCGAGCCCACAGCTCTTAACTGATCTCAACTAATGAGATGAGTTACAAAGATTTCTTGATTCTCACAGCTAGACCACCTCCCTAGCCACATGGTTAACAATTTGGATATTAATTAGTGGGCATTTTTTTTTTGGGCCAAATATTCAGTTTTTGCGAAGTATATTATTGAAAAGCTCTTGCACCAAGTTATTTTATTTAGTAGTATGTGGGAATCAAATTTAGCAAACTCGAGTTACAAGTAAAAATTGAGTTTATTGAACTCGAGTTTCAAGTAGATAGGCACTGACATAGATAATTTGACATGGTATTTTAAAATAGAGCAAGACTTAAGTACAGTACTTAGGTGTTGTTCCTTAAGTTCCCCTTTTAAGATTCTACCATATGAATTTTTTCTCATGGATGGAAGTGTATTTTTAAGTTAAGTAGCCACGTGGCTGAATCTTAAGAGAGAAATCTAAGGAACAACACCTAAAGTATTGTACCTAAGTTTTGTCCTTTAAAATAACATATCCCATGTGGAACTCAAGTTTACTAAACTCGAGTTCCTTAAAAAAAAATGCTAAAATGAAACTTGAGTTTACTTAAGTTGAATTTCACGTGAAAGATCTTATTTTAAAATACTACATCAAGCGATCCATGTGAGCATCAAATTGTATGAAACTCGAGTTCACTAAACTCAATTCTTACTTGGAACTCGAGTTTAGCAAACTGGTTCTAAAATGTGCTATATAACTAAATAACTTCGGATAGATGCTTTTCGGTAATAAATTCTTTTGGTGCAAAAAACTGAATATTTGGAGAAAAAAAAAATTTTTTTTTTTTTTTTTTGGGTTGTTTTAGAGTGCTGTTTTGATTTGTTTTAGGAGTTGGAATGGGGGTTATGGAGAATATGCTGCATTCAGATTCTCTTAGAACGGTTACATCAGTAAATGGTAGTTATTCTGAAGGGAGATTGGGAAAATTGGCAATGGATATTGGTCCATCTAAACCTAAGAGGCGTTCAGTTTCTGCTGTTCGCGATTTTCCATCAGGATGTGGACCACTTGGGAATCGAATTCAGTCTCCAGAGGTTTCTGAAACTTTGGTTTCTGCAAAGACGCTGGAGCAAGAAAACGTTTTGACATCAGAAGATAAATTGGTTGTCTCATCTGACCAGGGGAATGAACTTGAATCCATGAAAGTTGAACCTGTGCAAATACACTCACCAGTGTCAGAAGCTTTGAATAATGCAGTGCTGAGTGAGCCTGTGAAAGTACACTCACCAGTGTCAGAAGCTTTGAATAATGCAGTGCTGAGTGAACCTGTAAAATATTTAGAAGATGCAGCCTTTGATTTGTTGAAGATACATGTGGTAGATGCTTCTGCTTCTGCTTCTGCTTCAAAGGAAGAGGTGGTTTCACCAAGTAGTTTTAAATCATGCTCACCATTTTATGGTCCCAATGATGTTCCCACTGGCAGTGGTTTGAAGAAGACCATGGCTAAAAATTATGCTTCACGAAGAGCAGTTTCAGCCATCAGAGACTTCCCGCTCTTTTGCGGTAGAGATGCTCCGCGTCTTAGTAAGGAAGAAAGCCTGGAAGAGCTTGCTTCTCTGAAGAACAAGAGTTTGTGTCAAGATAAGTCTGATATGGATGACAGGCCCTCGGAAGAGATGAGAAAAGCTGATGAAAAGCAAATGGTAGAGGATGTTCAAGATGGGGATGCAGAGAAGAGTGAATTACAGGGGAATGTTGCTTCTCTGAAGAACAAGAGCTTGTGTGAAGATAAGTCTGATATGGATGACAGGCCTGTGGAGGAGACTAGAAAAGCTGATGTAAAGCAAATGGAAGAGGATGTTCAAGATGGGGATGAGCAGAAGAGCGAATTACAGGGGAATGTTTCTAGAATTACCGGAGACAAAATCGGAGCTGAATCTGATGGATGTGCTACTGAAGAAATCAGGAAGCAGGTTGAATTTGGAATGGCTTCTGAGATGAAGGTGCGACGGGATGATACAAGAGAAAAGTGCACTAGACCTTCTTCTAAAGCTGAAAGTAATCAACACCAGTCTGACCGCAAGTCCAAGACAACAGTTAAAAAAGAATCTAGGGACATTGGAGGATTGGAGGAAACAAAGGGGAAGGAGATTGTGGTTTATGGTAAGGACTCAAGTCTAAAGAGAAAGCATTCTGATATATCTGATTATCAGATCCAATTGCATGAGGATTTTGGCAGTTTGGAACCTGAGTTGGAGAGGGCTGTGGTGCAAGGTCTGATGGCTGCGCCACATTGTCCTTGGGGGCAGGGGAAAGGGGCCTACAAACCATATACAGCTGGTGTTACTGGTCAAAGCAAAGGAAAGACACATAATTCTCTGCATCTCGTAAAATATAAATCAGCTGTCAAGACAAAGGATAAAGCCGGAGGTTCTGGAGTGAAGTTAAAAAAGAAGAAGTCATCTATCACAGGAAACACTGCTAATCATGGTATATGTCAAATGGTTAGTAGAGCTAAGGAGGATTCTCTTGAGGAAGATGATGAATGTAAAAACTTTCATATTGCTCCAAGACCTCGTAGTTTTGGTGTAAGCCTTCCTCCCTTTGAACAGAGTGCAAGTGTTAAACATCATGAAAGTGATGCAATTACCCGAAGCAAAGTGAGGGAGACACTACGTCTGTTCCAAGCAATCTGTAGGAAGCTCTTGCAGGAAGATGAAGCAAATCCGAAGGCACGAGGAAATGGCAATAAGAGGATCGATTTACAAGCATCACAGATTCTTAAGAAGAACAGCAAATATGTTAACACTGGCAAACAAATCTTGGGACCTGTCCCAGGTGTTGAAGTTGGTGATGAGTTCCATTACAGGATTGAGCTTAATATTATTGGCCTTCATCGCCAGATTCAAGGTGGTATTGATTATGTGAAGCATGATGGGTTAATCCTTGCAACTAGCATTGTAGCATCTGGGGGCTATGCTGATGATTTGGATAATTCAGATTCCTTGATTTATACGGGTCAGGGAGGAAATGTAATGAATACAGGTAAAGAACCTGAGGACCAGAAGCTTGAAAGGGGAAACCTTGCTTTAAAGAATAGCATGCAGGAAAGGAATCCTGTTAGGGTGATCCGTGGATATGATTCCTCGGATGGAAAAATGTATTTCTATGATGGGCTATATGTGGTGGTGAAATGTTGGCAGGATTTGGGGCCGCATGGTAAGCTGGTTTTCAAGTTTCAGTTGGACAGAATTCCTAATCAACCAGAGCTCGCTTGGAAAGAAGTCAAGAAGTCCAAAAAGTTCAAAATAAGGGAGGGTCTCTGCATGGATGATATCTCACAAGGGAAAGAGTCAATTCCCATTTGTGCTGTGAACACCATAGATGATGAGAAACCTCCTCCATTTGAATACATAACTAAAGTGATATACCCTGATTGGTGCCGCCCTCTCTCTCCTAAGGGTTGTGACTGTACCAGGGGATGCTCAGATTCTGAGAAGTGTTTTTGTGCAGTCAAGAATGGAGGAGAAATCCCATTTACTCATAATGGGGCCATTGTTGAAGCAAAGCACCTGGTCTATGAGTGTGGTCCTTCTTGCAAGTGCTCTTCTTCTTGCCCCAACAGAGTTACTCAGCATGGTATCAAATTTCAGCTTGAAATTTTTAAAACAAAATCTAGGGGATGGGGGGTGAGATCCCTTAATTCCATCCCTTCAGGAAGTTTTATATGTGAGTATATAGGAGAACTCCTTGAAGAGAAGGAAGCCGATCAAAGAACCGGTAATGATGAGTATCTGTTTGACATTGGGGATAACTACAATGACAGCTCTCTTTGGGATGGACTCTCGTCCCTCATGCCTGATGCGCAGGCAAGTTCCTGTGAAGTTGTGGTGGGGGATAGTGGATTCACTATTGATGCAGCACAGTATGGCAATGTGGGGAGATTCATCAACCACAGCTGTTCTCCCAATTTGTATGCTCAAAATCTTCTTTATGATCATGCAGACAAAAGAATTCCTCATATAATGTTCTTTGCTGCTGAAAATATTCCTCCCTTGCAAGAGCTGACATACCATTACAATTACATGTTAGATCAGGTTCATGATTCAGATGGCAATATTAAGAAGAAGAGTTGCTTCTGTGGTTCCATAGAATGCACTGGTAGGATGTACTGATGTAGCGTCACAGGAGAAGGTTTTATTTATGTTGAAATAATTTTCTTGTCTTGTACTCGTCGATACCTCAGCGTTGTTTACATTGGCTCAAAATTTTCACTTGTAGACTCGAACACAAACAGTTCAGTAATCATATACTCATTTCTTGACTTATTTGACAATTAAGGTCAAAATTAAGTCTCATAGCCAAAAGGCTTTCCTCTCTCTCCTATTTGACAATGAGAACATTGTTGTGCCACTTCTACCAAAGAAAAAAAAGGGCACATTGTTCTGTCATTGTTACCACTTACGGGTGGTATCCTTTTGCACCCGTAGTATTTAAATGTTAATTAACAGGGCACATCAATAGGGTTAACAGTGTTTTAGTATGTATGTTCACAGAGAACTGTACAATCACTTATATATATATATATATATATATTTTGGGATAATTCAATTGTTGCAAGTGAAGGAGGATGGGTTGAACCCTAATTCTTTTTATAGACCATTCAATATCGTTGAATTAATTTGTTGAGGCTCTTAATTAGTTAATAATAATTCTTAGTTAATTAGTTAATTCTCACTTTAAAATATATATTTTTAATTATTATAGAATAGTTGACTCTCGCTTTTTTTTTCCTTTTCTTTTTTCTTTTTTGGTGCTGAAAGTTGACTCTCGCTTGGTAATTCATAAATTAGGAAGTTTTATGTCATTCTGATCCATTTAGATCAGTAGGAGAATTCTTCTCAAAAAAAGAAAAAGAAAAAGAAAAAAAAAAAGAGTCTCTTAAGTGTGTTTAGTGTCCTTCCATCACTTAAATCCCATATTACATTATAGCGTGGGACTTAGGCACTAATGGGCCTTGCCACTACTCGAGCCCACAGCTCTTAACTGATCTCAACTAATGAGATGAGTTACAAAGATTTCTTGATTCTCACAGCTAGACCACCTCCCTAGCCACATGGTTAACAATTTGGATATTAATTAGTGGGCATTTTTTTTTTGGGCCAAATATTCAGTTTTTGCGAAGTATATTATTGAAAAGCTCTTGCACCAAGTTATTTTATTTAGTAGTATGTGGGAATCAAATTTAGCAAACTCGAGTTACAAGTAAAAATTGAGTTTATTGAACTCGAGTTTCAAGTAGATAGGCACTGACATAGATAATTTGACATGGTATTTTAAAATAGAGCAAGACTTAAGTACAGTACTTAGGTGTTGTTCCTTAAGTTCCCCTTTTAAGATTCTACCATATGAATTTTTTCTCATGGATGGAAGTGTATTTTTAAGTTAAGTAGCCACGTGGCTGAATCTTAAGAGAGAAATCTAAGGAACAACACCTAAAGTATTGTACCTAAGTTTTGTCCTTTAAAATAACATATCCCATGTGGAACTCAAGTTTACTAAACTCGAGTTCCTTAAAAAAAAATGCTAAAATGAAACTTGAGTTTACTTAAGTTGAATTTCACGTGAAAGATCTTATTTTAAAATACTACATCAAGCGATCCATGTGAGCATCAAATTGTATGAAACTCGAGTTCACTAAACTCAATTCTTACTTGGAACTCGAGTTTAGCAAACTGGTTCTAAAATGTGCTATATAACTAAATAACTTCGGATAGATGCTTTTCGGTAATAAATTCTTTTGGTGCAAAAAACTGAATATTTGGAGAAAAAAAAAAGTCTTAATTTGCCAACAAGAAAAGTAGAAAACGTTCCATTTTTAAATCTTTCACGGTTTTACCACTCGGAAATTAATTTGGGCCGTTCACGAGGTCATCCCAAGTCCCAATCCAACCCAACCCAAAAATCTAGACTCAACTTAAACAGCCCATACGGCCCACTCACAATTCCAATAAAATCCTCACAAACCCTAGCATATTTATCTCTCTCGGTGTGCCTGCCTTCCCTTCTCCCATTTGCAAAAAAGCCAGAGAGAGAGAGAGAGAGAGATAAGCTTTCGAAGCTGTGAAAGATGAAGTACAACCCAAGAGTCACGAGCTCTCGCCGCAAGAACAGGAAGGCTCACTTCACTGCCCCATCAAGCGTGAGGCGAGTCCTCATGAGCGCACCCGTCTCCACCGAGCTCAGATCCAAGTACAACGTCCGATCCATGCCGGTGCGCAAAGACGACGAGGTCCAGGTCGTGCGCGGCACCTTCAAGGGTCGCGAGGGCAAGGTTGTCCAGGTCTACCGTCGCAAGTGGGTCATCCACATCGAGCGGATCACCCGTGAGAAAGTGAACGGCTCCACCGTCAACGTCGGTGTCAACCCTTCCAAGGTCGTCATCACCAAGCTCCGCCTCGACAAGGACCGCAAGTCGCTTCTCGACCGCAAGGCCAAGGGTCGTGCTGCTGCTGATAAGGAGAAGGGAACCAAGTTCACCGCCGAGGATATCATCCAGAACGTCGATTAAAATCGGTCCTAGATTCTTCTTTCTCGTTTTGTACTTTTTGCTTTCGGTTTTTGAGTTTTTAACATTTTACATTCGGATCATATATTATTGGCTTTTTTTGACTATCTATCTATCTATCTATCTTTTTGAAATGACATAGCAGAAATGATAAATGACACATGGTTTAGTTGCGGTGACCGAATGCAGTGGCATCGATTTTGATTTCATCACTGTGTCTAATAGTTTGGTTAAATTCATAATTTTGTTTGGAGTGTTGTAGTGAATATTGCTTGATTTTATCATTAGTGGCATTGTATCCGAATTGGATGCGCGATATCATTGGTTAGGAATACCATTACAACCCAAGACCTTGTTTTATGGTAAAATTATCTATGCATGCTTTCGTTCTTGAAGTCTAGTTTGGATACCACCTGAGAGAATGTGTTTTTTTTTTAATGAATTTGTATATTATTCAACCTAACACAATGCTAGCAAAACCATATTCAATCTAAAACAACGAACTGCATATTCATCCCCTATGAAAAAAACACAAAAAGGAACATACCAAGTAAGAAAATAATCTAGTTCAGGATGTTTTTCTCGATCCTTTCTTTACCTATGTATCGCATCTTGAACAATGCGTGTTAGATCTTATAGATTCTAGCATTTGTTTCACACCATATATGACATATAACGCTAGCCTAAGCTAGCTTTGGAATGTCCAATTCTTTTCCTTTGAGATTGGTACGTGCCCAATTAAGCTCAACTTGTCAATCATGAATTGGTCTTCTTATCATACATTTATCAAGGAAAATAGTCCATAATCTTTTATTGAACACACAAGTAAAAACTAAATGATTACGAATCTTCATTATGCTTCTAAAGAGAGAAAGAAACACACCCTTATAGAAGCCATATTCCACTTTTCATTTCTTCAGTCCTAGCATCACTTCTTCTCGGTCCTAACCTCATTTGTTTCAGGAACATGTAGAGCATGTCAAAGCTGATTTAGCTCCTATAGCTGTATCCGTGCACCCTTACAGATATATGCATTAGATCAATGCTCAATTTTCCTGAACCTTTATACTATTTACAGCTTGAACAATTGAAGCCTACCAACATAGGATAGATCCTCTGCACACTTAGAAAGGTATTTTGTCAGAAATCTTTTCAAAGGTTTAAAATCCTAAAGCTTCTTAATGCTGAAAGCTTCTCAATGGCATACACAGTCTGGATTGGAGCATGTCCACCCTGTAATTCAGAATGGGGAGGACTTTATTTTTTCAGTATTCGAGACCTCAACAAAGAATTGAAACAAAACTTCACTTTTGCTTTGATTTGCCCTTGAAGCAAAAAGGTGTCTAAAACTCATTCAAAACATACTGAATGGTATAAGTTGAAGCACTATGAACAGAAAAACACAAGTTGGAAAGTTTAAGCCATTGACATTTTAGATGAAAAACTAAGTTATGTTTAAAGTTTAATCAGATGCTGGATAAGCTTAGAAAACACCTCCGTACCATTGATAAGAAGTTACTGTGATAGTGGATCACCCTGCAGTAGACCTTTCCTGCCATGCCATCAAAATAGGCTTCCAAACTGCCATTAATAGTTACTGGGTAGTATTCTGTATTTTTGAAAAGTTATACAAAGCTTGACCCTATTTTTGAATCTGTTAAAGCCATACCAATCCAATCGTCTCTGAAGTATAGAAAATAAAATAGGTCAATGGAATCATGCGTCCTAGTAGCTGACCTCGCAGAAGACCTTTCTCTATGGAATCATACTCGTGAAAGTTGTTTGAGTAGGACAAATGAAATCATCAAAGTGAGAGACTTTACACATAAGGTTCTAGATATGCAAGATGGTGTTACAAAGAAGATATTGGTTAGACCTTTTGTCTAACCAACATTTTGGGTTCAAGAGCGATGGTTGTGGGCCTTGCCCATCTCCAAACAATATATTGACCTTTTGTTTCAGGAGGGCTCTATGCATTTATCTTTGCTTTTTGATATGGACGTTATGGCCCAAATGGAGCCAGGATTTTATTTTCAAGGGAGTCGAATTAAAATTAAAAAAAAAAAAAAATTAACCTTTTTGCATATAATGTATTTTGTTATATATAAAAATATATTATAAGAATGTCAAAGTTTGGTTACAGACTTGGTTGTAGTCGTTGATTATAACTCTCACTAAAAAACAACTATAACTCTTACTAAAAAAAATTAATATGGCTATGTATATTTCGAAAATATAATCATATTGGAGTGCATGATTTTTTATGTCCTTAATAGGAATGTCATTTTTGTGTCAATTAGATATTATATATTATTTGATCCATAAATTTATTTTTTATGCTTAATTTTAGACTACAAAAACTTGAAATTTAAATATTTAATTAATGATGTAGCTATTGATATTTGATCTTTTGAAAATTTTCACAAGCATGAAGGGTATAAGAAGAAAATGTAATCTAATGTTAGTAGATTTTTTCATAATTCACATCTAATAAAAAAATATCGTAGAAAATTGTAACCATTTTCTAAAATCAAATTTGTAGCTAAACTTGTAGCTATAAGTTTGTCCTTTGTAACAATAATTTGAGATACAAATAAAAGCATTTTCTAATTCCGTAAGTGTTAAATCAAACTGGACAATTGTGTGCTGAGATTAACCAAAAGGTTTGGTAAGTAAAAAAGAAACTCATTCATTTTGCTGTGAAGCATATGACTTAATTATTTTCACAAGTGGGGGTCTGGTGGTTGTTGCAAAAAGCAGGGAGGCAAAGAAACTCATTATTCGTAATTTTTTTGGTAAGATTTAAATGAACCCTAGACTTCAAAATTTTAAATGGGTTTGGGTTAGCACTCCCAGGTATTGAAAGAGATGTAGATATCGGACCTTGTTTAGTTGCATATCTGTAGATACGGATACCTTATTTTGCAACCATAGGAAAAAATAAAGGGCAAGGCTAAAAAATCTTCATTTACATGTGCGTAAATTTAATCTAGAGTAAAAATTCATATCATAATGGGCCAATTCATCGACAAAGTTGTCATAAAATCTTAAGTTTTAACCAAGTCACATAAAAACATGATTTTCAATGGTTATTAAAATGATTTTAAAGTGAGCTTAAATGTGTGGAATTGAAATTGATTGATTTTAATGGGTTCTTAAGAGGAGTAATGGCCAAGAGCCTTGTAGCTCAAATGGTTGGCACTTCTTGGTGTTTCTAATATAGATATCTAATGTTCAAATCCTCCAACTCCCAAACATTGTAACACACACACACACACTAAGAGAAATAATGAAAGTCAAATAAAATCTTAATTCTCATTAGTTTAATTGAAAGATTAATTATAGTCATGCATCATCCATTAGAAGATAACACAAGTTAGAGTCCATTTGGTTGAGGGATGGAAAAGTGGGAGTACAGAAGTGGAGAAGGTATAAAAAAGTGGGGTGGGGTGGGGGGGGGGGGGAGAATAGAAGAGATTTTAGTTTTCTCTCAAAGTGTTTGATTGGGGGTGGAGAAGTGGATGGATGAAAAATTCTTTTGTTTAATTGAGAAGAAAAATGAGAGGATGGAAAATGTAGTTTGTATACATTTACTCTTATGCCCCTATTAAATAAAAAAAGACAACAAATTAGCACCAAAAAAAAAATGATGAACCAAAAATAAAAAACTAAACATATGGGAAAAAAAGGGATGAGAATTACTAGAAAAAGGCAAAAACTAAAAAAGAAAACCAAAGAAAAAAAAGAAAAAGAAAACTTATTGGTAACAAAAAATGACAAAAACGAGAGAGAGAGAGAGCGAAAAAATCAATGTAAACATTGCACATGGGCTTCTCAATCTACACGAGCAAAAAATTTTGTTTAGTGTTCTCTCTAGTTTTCTCCCCAAATTGGGAAGAAAACATTTTGGTGTACATACGAAGAAAACACTCGAGTCCCACCAATTTTCTCTTCTAAAATCACTTCAACCAAACACTCAAACAATTATTCTCTCTATTTTTCTCTCCCCCTTTTTTATTCCCTTAAAATCACCCCAACCAAAAGGGGCCTTAATTGTGGAATTTCTTATGATAAAAAATTATTTATTAATTTTTCAAAAATAAATAATTAGATTAATAATTTGGAAGGGCCAATCCAATTGGAATCATTTCATTCAAAAAAGAGTTCATTTTGATTTAAAAAAGGACTTATCCTTTAAATAGTAAAAAAAAAAAAAATTTAGAATAAATTTGTATTGGGTGCAAAAAAATAAAAAATTTTGAAAACTAGGGTTAAATTGTTGATTGACACTTTGACCGAGCTTAGAAGTACCAACTAGACCCTTCTATTTCTTGAATGAAAATTTGAGAAGTCGAATCAGCCCTTTGATTTCACACCTCCAAAAGGGGTGCATGGGCTAGAGGCAGAGATTTGTTAAGTCTAGCCCATAAGAGGATTAGTTTAAGTTTTCCTAATTTAACTTGGTTAATTATTTGAGTTTTCTTTGTGTAGAAGAATAGTTTATTCCTTGTCAAAAGAAAGGAATTTTTTGTCCAACCCAAGGTAAATTTTATTCCTTGTCTTACTAAGGAAGGTGTTCATTGTCTATCAAGAAAAGAAATGTGCTCCTTATCCATTAAGGAATTTGTATTGAAGCCTTATATAGACATGTACAACACAAGGAGTAACTTTATTTTGTGGAAGAGTTAGAGAACAATGATTTGTCTAGTGAGAGAGACTAAGCCTTGTTTGGTGTGTTAATGAGAGGGTACCTTTGGGTGTCTTCCATTAAATTAAATGATTAAATTCTTAATTTCGTAATAACTTAAATTTTTGAGATAATCAGTACTTTATTATAGTATTAGAGTAAGATATCACGTACGTGAAACTCTTTGTTGTTTGAGTTATTTGTACGCTATCTATCGGGGAAGTGAGACAAAATGGTTTATGGGAAATTTGATAGACATTTCCTGGATGCAAACATTGTCAATGGAAATTTGATGTTGATAGGGTTCAAACTTCAAACGTGGTGTTGAATTGTGATATAGATTCGCATAATTTTAGGCTATTATTAGAACTATTGACCTTGAAGATCTTGGATATCATGCTAACATTGATGTTGGAATGTTCAGACTTGAAAAGGAATTATAGTATGATTTCTGATTAGGAAAATCTACCCTGGCTGGAAAACATTTAAAGAGTGTTGATTGGGGGCCAAATAATTGGCCAAGAGAAATTATAGAATTCACATTTTAATATTAATTAAAATTAATGAGTCACTACGACGTATGAATGCAGTCACACTCTTCTCTAACAAGTTTCGTAATTATTAATTTGTTTTGTTTTGTAGTTTTTTTTGGCTAAATTAAAAAAAAAAGTGAAATTTTGGGATCAAGTTACTTTTTACCATGACAAGTTAATTAAACTCCTACACTATATGGCCTCGCCAACCCTGCTACTAAGGCAATTTTCATAACTCAAACTCGAGCGTTAAGGCAAGGTGAACAAGGCGCTTGACCACTAAATTCCCATCATGAGGTCATAATTATTAATTTGTGGTTCCACTCTTGATTTGTAAATTAAAAGGGATGGACAAAGTGAAACTTTCGTTTTGTTTGTTTTGACATTAATATTTTCTAAAAATGAATAATTTTCTAAAAATTATTTTCTAGAAAACTATCTTATTTTCCAATTTTTGTTAGTGAATTTAAAATGAGTTGAAAAACTATTTTTTGACTTTCCTTATTTAGCTTGTTGTGAGATAATGGGTCCGTTTGGATAGCACTTATTGTTGCTGAAAGTTGCTAAAAACTGATTGTTGCTGAAAACACTGTAATAAAATAATTTTTAAATGTGTGAATAGTGTTGTGGGACTCACTTTTAATATTAAATATTGCGTGAATAGTGCATGAACAGTACATGCACAGTGAATTTTGTCCCCCAAAGTCAAAAAAGCCAGCCAAAAAAAAAAAAAAAAAAAGAGGGAGAAAACGTGAAACTGAAAACGTGCCGCAACTTAACGTGCTATCCAAACCCATACAATATTGTTTTTTCAGAAAATTTTAGCAAAAATCAACTGTATTTTATGCTAAACTAAATAAGGAAAGTTAAAAGATACTTATTCTTTGACTTAATTTTTTTTCTTGATACTACTCAATACAAGAAAACGCATAAAATTATTCTTACAAAAGGGCCAAAAGCTCTGGAACCCGGTTAGAACATCCCAAGGAGGGATCCCTATTTCCCATCTCATGTTCGCTGATGATGTGGTGCTTTTTGCTAGAGCTGATCATGCAAGTTGTTCAACTATAAGGGATGTTCTGGATGAATTTTGCAGCAGATCTGGCCAGTCCATTAGTGAAGCCAAGTCTTGGGTTTTCTTTTCTCCAAATGTGGATAGAGATCAAAGGGAGTCTCTTTGTGACATTTTGGGTTTTGCCTCTACTCCAAATCTAGGGAAATACTTGGGGATTCCCATTAAGCACATAGGTACATCGATGGATGTAAATTTTGTGTTGGATAGGGTCAAGCAAAAACTCGCGGGATGGAAGGCCAACCTGTTATCTCCGGCTGGTAAGGCTGTTCTGATCCAATCCTCGTCGTCAACAATTCCTTCTTATGTCATGCAATGTGCCCTCCTGCCTAGTAAAATTCTTGAAGGTATTGACCGGGTAAATCGAAATTTTCTTTGGGGTTCTTTAGATTCAGCCAAGAAGATTCATTGGGTGGGTTGGAATAAGGTGACTAAACCAAAAAATGAAGGTGGCCTTGGGCTGCAAAATGCTAAAGGAAGAAACACAGCATTGCTAGCAAAATTAAATTGGAGGTTTCACACTGAAAAGGAGAGCTTATGGGCCAGGGTTTTGAAAGCAAAATATTGCTCCAATCGTCGAATTAGATCCAAAGATCCGAATTGCCTTCCTTGCTCTCAAACTTGGAAAGGTATGAAAAGGGGAGCGGATTTGTTTCGACAAGGTTCAAGATGGGTGATTGGAAGAGATAGTAACCTAAGTTTTTGGCATGATAATTGGACTGATAAGGGGTCTTTAATGGCTGTTCTGATCCAATCCTCGTCGTCAACAATTCCTTCTTATGTCATGCAATGTGCCCTCCTGCCTAGTAAAATTCTTGAAGGTATTGACCGGGTAAATCGAAATTTTCTTTGGGGTTCTTTAGATTCAGCCAAGAAGATTCATTGGGTGGGTTGGAATAAGGTGACTAAACCAAAAAATGAAGGTGGCCTTGGGCTGCAAAATGCTAAAGGAAGAAACACAGCATTGCTAGCAAAATTAAATTGGAGGTTTCACACTGAAAAGGAGAGCTTATGGGCCAGGGTTTTGAAAGCAAAATATTGCTCCAATCGTCGAATTAGATCCAAAGATCCGAATTGCCTTCCTTGCTCTCAAACTTGGAAAGGTATGAAAAGGGGAGCGGATTTGTTTCGACAAGGTTCAAGATGGGTGATTGGAAGAGATAGTAACCTAAGTTTTTGGCATGATAATTGGACTGATAAGGGGTCTTTAAGGCAGCAAATTCAGGGTCCTTTGCCTCTGGGGGTTTCGGAGTGGAAAGTTAAGGATATAGCGGGCCTAGGAGGTTGGAAGTGGGAGCTGGTCCCTTTTGCTCTCCCTCAGGATTTGAAGTTGGAAATTCAAGCCATTCCTTACGCGCTTGCTGCAAATAGCATGGACAGGATAATGTGGAAGGATTCCCCGCGAGGTGACTTCAATATGAAAAGTGCCTATAGGTTGGTTGCCGGATTGGATCAGAATCTAGTTTACAGTGGGAATTGGATTTGGAAGCTGCAATCTCTTCCTAAGATTCAGTTTTTCTTGTGGAAATGCACCCACAACAGCATAGGAGTCAATGAATGTCTAGCGGCCAGGGGTGTGAATGTTGACCCATCCTGCCCTTTATGTAAAAAGAAGCCTGAATCTATCTTACATGCACTTCGGGACTGTGACTTGGTAAGGGTGGTATGGAATGAGTTGGGAGCATTGGGTGTTGATAGAGGCTTCTTTGCCTCCAATCTTGGGGACTGGATGATGACTAATGGGAAATTGGACATTGCCCTCAACCATTTCTCTCCCCCTTGGAAAATTATTTTCTCTTTTGCCGTGTGGAATCTTTGGAAGAATAGGAATCAGGCTGTTTTTAAGAGGCGGCCTCAAAATTCTAATCTTGTGCAAGATATTATTAATTCTGCTGTGGAGTTCTTTCATTGTGCTGTATCCACAAAGCATTTTCAACCTCGGGTGACCATCCAAGTTCGTTGGGAAAGGCCTGACCAGGGGTGGATGAAGATTAACACTGACGGGTCATCATTGGGGAATCCAGGAAGGGCGGGTGGAGGTGGTGTCATTCGAGACTGGACAGGAAGATGGATTGTTGGGTTCTCTAGAAGAATTGGCATAACAACCAGCTTACTGGCGGAGCTTTGGGCCATCCGGGATGGTTTAATGCTTTGTATTGAGCGGAATTTCTCCAAGGTTGAAGTTGAACTAGACGCCAAGGTAGTTGTGGACATGCTTACAAATCCGCAGTATGACAATATGGCCATTCATGCCATTTTAGAGGACTGCAAGTTCCTGGTGTCTAAAATTCCGCAAACCCGAATTAAGCACTGTTATCATGAGGCCAACAGATGTGCTGACATGTTAGCAAGAAAGGGCACTAAGCTGAATGGGAGTTTGGCTATTTTTGCAAACCCACCGTTGGATATTCTTAATATTGTTGAGGCTGATCTCAGGGGGATTAGTTTAGATAGGCGCTGCCCTGTTTCTTTTGTCTCTGTTTAGTTTCTTTAGTTGTATCCTTTTGACCAAAAAAAAAAAAATAAGGTTTTCCATAAATTTTTATTTTTATTTTATTTTTATTATTATTATTTTTTCAATTACTAATCCATAGCAGTACATAGAAGTACACTTGCGCTGACAAAGCATACAATACAATCTTTAGACTAGTAGTAACTAATATAGAGCCGACGGTCTAGTGCCCGGTATCGGTGGTTTGGTTACTGAAACCTCAATTTGATTGAACAACTTGGTGGGTTAGCCATGTCCCTCACTGTCACGTAGGCCCTACGCATAAGCCTTCCATAGCTGACCATCCTTGGCACCATAAAACAAGAAGATCCATCCATCATTTTAATAATTCCATATGTAATCCCATTTTTTTTTTTTTTTTGGCTGAATAAAAAAAAAAGTAGGATCATGGAGGTAAATCACATCCTACCCGGCAAAGATATATCATCAGATTCCTTCATTAGTTTGTTGTCTTGGTGCTAATGAGTCCTGCGCTACTTGAACCCAAGCGCTATGTTGAGATAGATTAGGTGCTTGACCCCACTAGACTTTCTAACCGGGTTTATATGTATACTGTATACCATTTCATAGCTCCAATTACTACCTTTTGAATACTATTAACCCAAAAAAAAAGAAAGAATACTACTATCCAAAATAATATCTAGTAGTATCACTTAACTTTCTAACCAGGTTTATATGTACATTGTATACCATTTTATAGCTCCAATTACTACCTTTTGAATACTGTTGATGTCCATTTTTTGCAAATTTGTACCCAAAGGCCCATGAGGAAGAAAGCCCAATGAGAAGTAAGGCCTAAAGACCCACCAAGAAGACCGAAGAGCAAGAAATTTCTAAAGAAAGAAGTGCAAGTGAAAGCAATCTATAGCAAAATGCAAATCTGCAGCAAAACGTAGCAGAATACAAGTCTGCCACAGAATACAAATCTACCGCAGAATACAGTTCTTTGGCAAGACGGCTTTGGTAGATGAAGATAAATTGGGCCCAAGACCCTTTTGATCTAGTTAACATCATTTGGCCCACAAAGGCCCAAATCCTTTTGTATAAAAAAGATAGGCGTGGAAACTAAGAAGAAAAACACACGGCAAGCCCAAAAGGGCCTGGCAGGATTGAGATAAGCAGCAGGAATAACAATCTTGTATGGCAGGAGATGCCAAGCCATGAAGCAAACACCCAAATTAAAAGGAGGCCCAATGATCCAACAAGGCCCAACCCTGCAAAGAAAGGGACAAGTCATAAACGTTGGAAATGCAACCCACACTAGAAAAAGCCAAAAAGCGCACAACAGGATATGCACACCCATTCTCAGACCTCGGCAAATGTATGAAACATCAAAAAGGTAAAGTATGTGTATGACCCAGGCATTACCAGCCTATACTCAGCCACATGGGAAAGGGTGAGGTCATGGGTGAGGGCATGGTCTGGCGGTGGGGAAAGGAGTGGAAACTCATTCTTGTGGTTCTTGCTCAGGCTCTTTTGGTGGGCACAGTCTTGCTGGGATAACATGCCACCCAAAAGAGGTAAGGCTGGGTAAGAACCACTGGGTGCATGCCATGAGAGACCGAGAGGGAGAGGGTACACACTGGATGAGTAGAAAAGGAACCTTCATTATCTGAAAGCCACAGGTCAATGGTGGTAGTCAGAACCATTGACTCGATAAGTGGTCGGCAAAAGGCTCCCATACCAGACAAGGACCATCAATGGGCTAGAACAGTAAAACCAGTCACAGCATGCTCTATATAAGAGACTCGTAGCTGTGTACAGGAAAAGGGGGAGGGGGGAATTCGAAGAAAAAACAAAGAGGAGAAAACAAAGAAAAGAAAGAAAGAAAGAAAGCAAAAAAGAAAAGAAAGGCAAGAATTCTAAGAGAGAAAACAGAGAGAAAAGATAAGATAAGAAAAACAGAGAATAAAAGAAAGAAAGAAAACATAGCGTTTTATGGCAGGCATGTACCCAAATGGGTTAACCCCCTCTCTCCCTCAATAGCCTTGTCCTCCATTGGAGGGAAATACAACTAATACTTGGGCACATACTATTTGGGGTTGATCTCTCAAAGCAATTAATTTCGCCTTTGAAGTTACTTGTGTTGAGGGAGCAGTTTTCCCTTCCCTAGTTAGAGTCCCGCGGTGATACTCGGTATGGCAGACTCATTCTTTTTACTCTACTAACCCCGCTCTAACCCTTTGCTTAAGTGTTATTCTTTAAAAGCAAGGCTTTTTAAAGTTATTTATCTTGTTTATTGCGGCAGAAATAGTGATTACATTTTCTTTACGTTTTCTATATTATGTTTGCCTGCCATAACCCCTTAACAGTGACTCTGCCTGCTGTAAGCTTATAAACAGACTTTAGCAGACGTGGTGTGGTTTGCGCACAAGCCGGGCCAAGGAAGTGGAAAAGTATTTCTGCAGTAAAAATGAAGAGTAATCATTCACACGGCAAAAAGCTTTAAAGCACAGTAGAAAGTTTTAATGTACAGCAGACAGCTCTATTGCACAGCAGGAGGCTTTACGGCAGGAAGCTTTATTGCATCGCACAACAGATAGCTTCATTGCATAGTAGAAAGTTTTGTTGCACAGCAGAAAAGTCAAATCTGTGGTAGAAATCGGAGAAAAGATCCTTCTGCGGCAGAAACGTTAATCCTGCGGCAGAAACTGGAGAAAAGTCTCCTGCGGCAAAAACAGAGGATAAGCCTACTTTGTTGCGTCTTCCCTTAGACTTGGACTCAACGTTTGCGCACAAGCTGGACCAAATTGAGTTGCAGTTGGACCGGTCTCAACTTCCTTACTCAGAATACTTGGGCCTACTACCGCGGGAGGCAGCCCAGCCTAACGCACACAAAAAAGGCCCCCTACAAATACTATTAGCCCAAAAAAAAAAAGAAAAAAAGAATACTACTATCCAAAATAATATCTAGTAGTATCACTTAAAAGGGATTAATGTATAACTAATATGTTAAAATCCCAAGGATTAGTTTAGTCGTTTTTAGTCTCGCGTGATTCATGAAGTTATTGGTTTAAGTGTGAGTTGGATTAATTTTTTAGTTTATTTACATGTGTATAGTCTTTTATAGGTTCACTTTTTCTTTAGATAAAACTGTACATTTATTAATTTTCAGACAAATAAACAAATAAACTGTTAAAACTTAAAAGAAGTTAACCCTCCTTTTCTAGAAACAAACACACACACACGATAAATGAGAGAGATTATGAGATTCAAACACAAAGGCACAAGAAATTAACTAATCAAACACAAGTGAGCTAATTATATATAGGCATATAAAATCATAGAAGGTGTTAGAGCAACTATAAAATGATTAATTGACGGACTTTAATAATCTAATAAATGAATGTTTGAAATACTTTTTTTTTTTTTCGTACTTGGTGACACATGTAATAAAATTAGTAAAATTCCTAGTATCACTACTGTGATGTCGTTTTGTCTAGCAACATATATAACCACTATATATAGCTAGGAAGTGAGGATAATTGCTATTCTCATGGACCTTAAAACAGTAAGTTAGCTTATAGGTTATAAGGTTCTTCGGTTGGTGGTGATGGAATGAGAGAAAAGTTTCAAAATCCGTACCTATTGGTTGGTGTAAGAGATGAAGTGAAACAAATGATGGAGCAAAGACAAAAAGAAGTCTCTGGTTAGAACACAACAAATGAAAGGTAATTATGAGTAAAAGAAAGTTACATTTGTGGAGAATGTCACTTACAAGATTGTGGAGTCAAGTTCGAGTAAGAAGTTCAAGCATTGCTTGAATTCCATTATTGAGCCTAGCTATGTTTTTTTGAGGACGAGTGTGGGAGACCTCAACGTCTCTACCCACAAAGTCGGCGAAGAGAAGATCTAAAGAGGCACAAGTGAAGAAACCTCATGAGCTGGAGCTGGAGAATTTTATGTTTTGTGTTAATTTTTGTTTGTGAGAATTAGTGAGAATTGTAAGTGTGGTTTTAATCAGTAATATTAGTTAATAGTGGATTTTAGTTAATGGTACCCATGGATATAAGCAGCAAATACAATTCTTTGCAACTCATGTAATGGCAATTAATGGTTATTCTAGAAACTCCAACAAGGAACTAAAAGCTCCTTGGTCTTCATGAAATCTACTATTTTCACTTGAATTTCAACAATACAGAAATTAACTATATATCTTCATTCTACGAACCATATCCTTTAATTTCTTATGCTTGGAGAGGTATTGGGCCACTTACATTTAATAAAGGTAGATTCATACTTATCACTTATGTACACACTATATGCACGACCCGCTTTAGCAGAACCCCATGCAGGTTGCAATATCTGAGAACTTTGCTACTTTGGTTATTGGAATATATAATATCTGAAGATCTTTGTTGTCTGAGTGATTTGTAGCCCATCTATCGGGGAAGCCAGTCAAAATGTTTTATGGGAAATTTGATAGACATTTCCTGAATGCAAACATTATCATGGGAAATTTGATGTTGATAGGGTTAAAACTTGTCTATGTGGTGTCGAATGTGATATAGATTCGTATAGTTTTAGGCTAATTAGAATTGTTGACCTTGAAGGTTTTGGAAGTATTATGTCAACATTGATGTTGGAATGTTCAGACTAGAAAAGGAATTGTTGAATGATTTCTGATCAGAAAAATCTACCCTGGCCGGAAATAGGGATGAACCCAGGACTTGGAATTTGGGACAACGATTTTGCTGCTGGTTGCGATTTAGCTTTTGGCTTTGCTACTTACTGCTAAGGGGTTTAATTTATTTATTTTGGTGTGTTTTTGATATGTGCCTTGTTTCTAGGTAAGGACAAAATTATTGCATTTAAATTTTTTTAAAGGATTGGGCTGTTTGTTTTGGGTAAAATTGATTGATTAAGCTTAATTGTTTTTATCTTTACTATTAGTAATTTTGTTGTTGGGTTAATTTTTTTGGGCTTGTATATTTTGTTCTAGATTTTAGATCAAGTGTTTTTTTTTTTTTTTTAAAAAGGCATTTAAAAGGAGGAAAATGATAGAACTACAAACATTTTTTTAAAAATTGCTAATGTGGTGAGTAGTTATTAGTAAGTTAAAAAGTGATATAAGTGGTGGGCCTAGATACGAGCTAATAAGAATTTACTACCTCAGTAGTTTGTAAAAATTTTGTAGAAAATTTTGTGGCTATAATATTACTCGGAAAAAAATTAATGATATTATTAAGGGGAGAAAAACGTAATTTTATAGAACAAACTTGCTAAAATTAGTACCTATATAATACTAGTATTTTTTTTTAAAAAAATTTAGGGGAAGCAATTGCCACCCTTCATCCAACTATGCCTCTGTCCCAGGCTAGAAAGCATTTAAAGAGTATTGATTGACCAAATGGTAAATACATAGTAGAAATTATAGAAGTCACATCAATATATATATATATATATATATATATATAAAAGTAGAGACCTCATGCGAGAGTGTATGAGGTCTTGCCAATTAGTGCTCTAACTTTGCATTTATCCTTTATTTTACCTCTTTCATTACGTTTTTCTATATTAATATGATGGTTTCAAGCATTTTCACTTTCAGTTTTCTATTAAAAAGTGAGAATACACAATTTGATCGATTGACCAATATTTTTTTTTTTTTGATGAAGTTTCATACTTTTCTCACAACCCATAATTTTGAGAAAAGTTTGTGTTCTAGAAATTTTTTTAGCACAATCCTTCAGATGGTCCCATTATTTTTTCAAAGAAGACCTTTCTTTTGAAGAAATTGTTTAATGCAATCCTTCTATGTACAACTCTCTCTTCTTCCCTTTCCCTTCCCTTACTTTTTCCTCTCTTCTTTCCTTTTCATCTCCCTTACAACCAAACAGGATATTAGTTTCCAAATTCAACTAGTAAAAAAAACTGTTTTGAGGATATTAATAAAAAAAAGTTTGAATTTGGTAAGAATGGAGTGTAAAATTCATGTTTTACACCATTTAATAAGAGATGTTACAACAACTTTTTACTTAAAACTCAGTACATCATACCACAATTAATAACATCTTAATAAACTCCCAATTTGGTTGAATTTTCAGATGAGCATTATAATTGATTGAGTGTAGTTGTTCTTATTCTTTAATACATGATAAGATAATGTGGTATGTTGGAATTGGAGGGACCACATTCTTATAGAATTTAATCTTTAATAAAAATATGTAAAAAACATGTTTAACTATCGTTTTAGTCTTTAACACTTGTACTATGTATCAAAATGGTTGTTAATATCTTAAACGTGTCAATTTTGTTTCTAAACTTTTGGTATTGTGTCAAAATAAGCCTTATTATTAAGCGGTACATGAAAAAAATTTATGTATCTAATATTAATATCAAAATAATATTTTTATGCCATCTAAGCTATCCTTTGCATTATCACGTGTCCTTAATTAGAAAATAAAATAAAATATTTGAAAATATATTAATTGCATCTCCATAAGTAAATGAGATGTCATTTTATTAGCAGAAATTGAAAATTTCCTTTCTTTTCTTCTCCTTTGCTTTCTCGGCAACCAAATGGGGTCTAAGTCTTGACTTTTTAGTTAAAGTGCTCATGAACATCATCTAAAAAAAAAAAAAATATACTATTTACCTAATTTTAAAATGAAAATTTAAAAAAACAAAAGCCAAATGTCATTTTTTACATTATCATTTTTTTAAGAAGTTAAAGTTATTACCAATTATATTATAAAAATCTTGTAGACTAACATGGTAATGAATATAATTAGTGTCATGTCAACAAGGTAAGAAATCAATTTCCTAATTATTTTTCTATTTTGTGGTTAAAAATTGATACATTCATTTAAAATCTTATCTTTTTTGAAATTTTGATATATATATATATATAATTATTTTAATATTTTCAAAATTTAGTCTATAAAAATAAGATTTTCCCCCCCCCCCCCCCAAATATTTTAATTAGTCCAATGATGCTCTTAAAAAAATAATTTTTCTAATAGTTACAAAAATATAACTTTATTTTTCACAATTTTATTTTTTTTATTGTAAAATGTATTCTTATATCTGTTAAATATTTGATAAAATTTGGTATTAAACATGTTTGAATTTATTTTTTTTAACTTGTTATGTGGTGATTAACAAGTCATTGACTCATTAAAAAAATCTTGTCACTAAAACTATACATGAAATGTGTATTTAGTTGCCACATAATAGGTTAGAGTAAGATAGTTTCAAATATGTTTGGAGATTAATTTATTCCTCTTAGTTTTAGATCATTTATGTTTTTAAAAATTTCATTAGTTCAATTGAAAGATTTTTTACTTATTTTAGTATAAAATTTGATAATTTGTATTTAAAATGAAATTTTCTAAATATTTCACTATGAAAATGGAAAAAATGTATTTTATTTTATGAAAGATTGCCATCAAACATAATTTTGATTGAAAATACTAAGATTTTTATTTATTTATTTATTGGGTGTGTATATATATATGTATATATAAAAAAAAACTTATGTATATATATATATGTATATGAGAGTTGTCTTGATAAATATATTAGTACCACAACTTGGCCATTTAAACAAAAATTCCTAATTCCGCCCTGCTTAGAGACTATATATATATATATATATAACCACTATAGCTAGGCAGTGAGGATAATTGCTATTCCCACAGTAGGTTAGGTTATAACCAGAGTATTTGCATGCAATCCTTCTGTATTCAACGTCAATCACGCCGTAAGGAAACAACTGCAAACCCACGTTGGGACGCGTGCCAGCCTTGCATAAGCACGAGGGCTGAGGATGACGCCAGTTTTGTCTCCGTCACCATAGTCAGTCACCACTTCATCAACGCATGCAATATTGTGCTGCCGTGCACTTAACCTGTTGACTCATTAACAATTATGAATTTGGAAGAAATTCGATTTCATTAGCCTGATTGGATTCTTTGATTCAAACATTGTGGATATTTTACAAAAGGCAAAATTATGAAATTAAAATTGTTTAAGATTCTTCGGTGGTGGTGATGGAATGATAGAAAAGTTTCAAAATCCGCACCAGTTGGTTGGTGTGAGAGTTGAAGTGGAACAAATGATGGAGCAAAGACAAAAAGAAGTCTCTGCAGCTGGTTAGAACACCACAAGTGAAAGGTAATTATGAGTTAAAGAAAGTTACATTTGTGGAAAATGTCACAAGATTGTGGAGCTAGGTTTGAACTCCATTATTGAGCTTATGTTTTGTTGAGGAGGTGTCGGGGACCTCTACGGCTCTATACACAAAGTCGGCAAAGAGAACATCTAAAGAGGCACAAGTAAAGAAACCTCATGAGCTGGAGGTGGAGAATTGTTTAGTCCAGATCATGAATAGTTCAGAATTAATTTAACTTGATTAGTTATTTGAGTTTTTTATATGTATTAGTCTCTAGCTTGTGTGATACACGGAATAATTATATAAAAATCAAAAGTATTTATTTTGCTTAAAGTTTAGGACTTGACTTAAAAAAATGTATAACTAGAAAATGAATGAAAATAAGTAATTTTTTGTTCAATAAAATGGTTTAGGAATTTTATTTTTTATTTATTTTTTTATATCATTGGTTCCATATAACACATCCCGAAATGAGCTATTCTATGGTGACAACTTTACACAACACTCAATTGCAATTGAATCTACCATCCCCCACCAATCTAATCTATATTATTTTGATAGTAGATCTATAAATTACATTTTCATATCCTTCATAATTTAGAAGGTAATTGGAGTAACGATTATATGTAATGTATAAATTTTATTCTTTTACAATATAAAATTATTATGATAGATGATTAAAATAATTAAAATAAAATCTAATGTTCTGAAAATTTTTTGAAATAGAATTTTAAATTTCTTAAAACTTTGTTAATAGAGTTTCTATTTTACCTAAAAGTGAACTGTCATAATTAATGAGATAACCATTTTTTGCAAAGAGAAGATAACCATAGGCCAAATTTTTATTTTATAGAATAAGATGTTACAGTTAGATCCGTACCATGTGTAATATGTTAGTCCATTATGATAGTCCCAAATAATATCCAAATACCTATCTATATGAGTTTTCTTTTTAATGATGCCATAAATGATGAAGTTTTATAGAAGTCATTTAAAATCCAATGTATCCAATAATTTAAAAAAAAAAATTAAATTTTGAAAGTATTTTAATTGTAAAATTTTTTAATCATAAAATAAACTTTATCTAAATTTTGAAGGAAAGCATTCAGAATGATCACATCATTGATGCCATAACATAATGGTTGCAAATAGCAATATTATTATTCATGATTAATAAATGAACAATGAAACTGTGAATTAACAGTTTTTTAACAATTCAAATACATAGTTTAAACTACAACAACACATATACAAAAAACGCCAAATATTGGAACATATTTTTTTTGCCATTTTCATTATTCAATCAAAACCAAAGTTTCAAAGATAATTTTAATTCAATTAAACCTAATACATACATACACATTAACGTAAAGAATTCCAAAAATAAAATTAACAATCTCTAAAAGCCTTTGCCTAATACAATCACTATTTTTTTTTTCTTTAGATTATTGACCAAAATATCTTTCATATATGTTAACATTAAACCTGATAAGAGAACTTTACATAACAATAAATAACCTCCATTGGCTGGGTATCAAAGTTAAGATAGTCATATTGTCTAAAATCATATATATCTCAATCAGAGTTCAAACAAAAAAAAAAATATATATATATATATATATATCATTCAAATACATATATAAAATCATATATTAATTAATCAAGTAAAAAATATATATATATATATATATCATTCAAATACATATATAAAATCATATATTAATTAATCAAGTATATTTGTGATAATCCTTTATTCTTTACTTTAAATTAGTAATAAAATTGAAATAAATTATAACAATTATAAACAATTTTCGGTAGTTAAGATACAGTAGTACAAGGAAAATAAAACTAATTAGGATAAGGTTACTTACCTTAATTAGCTTACCACAAAAAAAATTTTCCCTAACACATTCTCTGAAATCTTTAGATATCACCTAAAATAATTTTTCAAGTACTATTTACTTAATAATCAAATAATTTAAGAAAACTTATAACGATAACTGGCCAAAAGAAAAATTGCTAAAAATATATAATAATTTTCCACTATTATCTCACACCAAAAATCCACATATTCATAATATATATTTCATTTACTTTCTACCACTAACTAGTTAGGGCAGCACATGCAAGACACGTGCTTGTCGTGGAAAAAAAGTATTGTAGTAATTAAGATCAATTTTAGATTTTATTTGTATTATAAAACAAAGATATGAATCATTTGATTTTTAAAGTATATAGAGATTTACATTAATCAAAAGAGACATTAATTTTAAGAATTTTGATAATTATGTCGAAAAAAGTAAATCTCATCCGTTTAAGAATTTTGATTAACCACAAAGTTAGGGTAGTTATTTAACATATAAATATTTATTTAACTATAATAGTTTTTTAGTACCTACTTGCTAAATACAATATATCTATTCTTTAAAAACTTCTAAGAATGATAACGAATATCATCATCTTCTAAATAACTGAGTTTTGCTAAGAAATTTAAAATAACAAAATAAAATAAAAAAAGATAACAAAAGGCTTGTGTCATTGAATATCATCATTATATCTTTTTAAGAATTTTTATCATTTAAAACTCAAAATACGTAAAGAAAATTTTTAGGATGTTAAAATTTAGTAGAAGTAATTTAGACATTACACAATAAAATATTTTAAGAAACATAAGTTTTCATTAAGGTTTAATTGAGAGAATAACAATATGACATATTTGCTCTTTTCCAAAATATTAAGGGAAAAATTGCATAATTTTAAAGTTTAAGGAAGAATTGTAAACTACCCCAAACATAAAAGATGAAAAATGTATTTTTCCTAAGTTTTTGTTTTTGTTTTTATGTGCAAAACTATGTTTTTTTTTTTTACTTAAAATAGTGTGTAAGGAAAAAAATATACAAAAAGTCAACTCAAAAAAATTGTATGTGGAATGGTGAATTTTGGCTTAACAAAGTTGATTAAACCAACAAATTTTTTTTAAAAACACAATAGAACGACACAACATTTTCATAATACATTTATAATTTTGTTATATTTCATTTTAACTTGTAAAGAATTGACAGTTCAGTAGTTTTGAAAATATTGTGACAACATCAAGATGTCTTAATATTTTTCACACAAAAAAAATGTTATGTCCATGACATTTTCACAACAAAATCATAAGTAGTATGTTACTATAAGTTGTTATTGGTGGGTAAAAAAGTAGTTTCATTGGTAAGTTTAAATTAGAACTAATAACAATTTACCAATATTTGATTTGTTATTGGTAAGTAAAAAAGTGTTGTAAAAATTATTGTGGAAAAACCAAAAATAATATAGCAAATATACTACAACTTTATGCATTCACAAAAAAAAAAAAAAAAAAAAAGGCCAGAAAGTTAAACAAACCATAACTACTGTAGCGAAATTACTGTAACTTTTCTCATTCAGTTTTTATGTATATATATATATATATATATATATAGAGAGAGAGAGAGAGAGAGAGAGAGAGAGAGAGAGAGAGAAATATACATTGTACTTACAATGTAAATTTATATTGTAAACACAAAAAAATTGGTAAATGTTGTACACATTTACAAAATTTGTACAATTTTTTTTTTTTTTTTTTTTTTGCAAATGTATATAATATTTGCTACTTTTTGTGTATATACAATGTAAGCTTACATTACAAGTAGAAAGTAAGCATATAAATATCATTTAAAAGAAAAAAACCAGCTCAAACCAAGTTGTTGAATTTGAAAGAAAAAAAAGGAGGAAAAAGGCAAGTTATTAAACCAAAAATACTGTTCATAACACTATTTATGAGCTTATTCGCTCTTTTTATATATGGGGAAAAAGAGCACAAATCGATGATTGAGGAAAAAAAAAAAAAAAGCAATGAACAGTACATGTTGAACAAACCAAAAGTACTGTAACTTTTACACATTCACCCAACATGTGTCACAACATTTTCACAAAACATTTATTTTCAGTTGTAGTTGGTTACAGTTTCATATTTTATTATTTTATTTTAATTTATAAGAAATTGACACCTCAATAATTGTGAAAATATTATGAAATTTGTTGTATTAGTATACAATATATATGTAGAACGAAAGATTGAAGGAAAAAAAAACGCTATAGCTACTGTAGCTACAATGCCACTTGAACAAACCAAAGTGGCACTGTAGCATGCTGCGACTTAAATAATGCTCCCAAGTGCAGGATTGTCGCGAAGTAATAACAAGGTAAGTCCAAGGTCGAATCCACAGGAAATAGGGAATAGATTAGCAAACCATAAAAGAATAAAACTAAAATAATAAAGTTTAACTGAAGAGATTTTTTATAGTTTAGTAAAGGTAATCTAAATTAAGAGAAAATAACAATATATTAAAGCGCCAAGGTTTCGGGATCCACATACAACACATCTATTAGTAGTCTTGACAATATTTATTTTATGACTCAACTAAAATTCATACGAAAGATGATCTTAGTCGGATGATTTAACAATAAAAACTCAAGAAGTAATTGTCTAAGGTAGTTTCATGTGATTGATTTTAGGCAAAACAAAACTAGTAAATTAGTTTGCAGGGAATACTAAGCATTTAACGTGCTCGGAGTCTACGATAAATTAAAGGATTATACAGAACTAAACACTTTTCTAGATGAGTAAAAAAATCAAAAACATAAAAACATAATCATTAAAACCAATAAATAATTATTAAGAATATACCAATAAACGGTTGGGTTTCACCCCTTGCTTTAGCAAGGCTTCTAGCAAGCCATAATACAAATAAATCTCTAAAAGTTGTAAATAAACTTTAAGAAAATCTAAATTATATTCTACAGTAGCTTCCCTATGAATTTTGCCCTAAAGAGCCTTTAAATAGATCAAAGAATTCTATTCCAAGTTGAATTCTCGTTTGGAGGAAATCCCAAGTTTTTAGGTTTCATTTAACCGACATTTTTGACCCATTTAACTTCAGAATTTAGACTTTTGATAAACTACAAAGTTGTAGCCCTTTAAGTTAGCTTTCCAGCCCAACTTGAATCATACAAATTGGACATCTGAGCCGAAAGTTAAGCTTCAAATACTAATTAGTACGCAGGCTGAAATCTTAATCCGAATTGGATTTGAATTTGATGCAAATTTCCTTTGATTCCTTACTCCAATTGGACTTGAATTTAATTGGGTTGGACTTTTTTGACTTCATTGTGGCCTTTGTAAAATTAAAGTCCATTAGCTTTCTTCTTTGCACAAATCCACTTATTTAATTTCATTATCCTACAAAAGACAAATTCATGCATTAAAATTCAATTAAGCACAAAATTGATTATTCAGCATTACTCCAAAACCAATTATAAAATGCATGAATTAACTCAAAATAAGTATGATAATGCTTCCTAATAATGATATAAATATGCAAAATTAAGCTATTATCATAGCAACTGTTCAAAACTTGGGAAAAAAAAAAGACTCACTACACCAAAAGGGGCATTGTAAAGGCATTGCCTCTTCTTATATAATTAGTAGAAAAAAGAGCACAAATCGATGATTGGGAAAAAAAAAGTAAATATTGAACAAACCAAAAGTACAGTAGCTTTTACACATTCACCTTACAAGTGTTACAACATTTTCACAAAACATTTATTTTCATTTGTCGTTGGTCATAGTTTCATATTTTATTATTTTATTTTGACTTATAAGAAATTGACACCTCAATAATTGTGAAATTTGTTGTATCGGTATAACAATACATATAAAAGAAAAAAAAAAGTACAAACAGAAGACTGAAAAAAAAAAAAAAAAAAAAAAAAAAAAAAAAAAAACCCTAACCAAGATGGAACTATAGATGAACAATGAAAAATGTTGTATGAACAGTGCAAAAATATTGTAGAAAAAAGAGCACAAATCGACGACTAGGAAAAAAAAAAGCGATGAACAGTACATATTGAACAAACCAAAAGTATTGTAGTTTTTACACATTCACTCAACAAGTGTCACAATATTTTCAGAAAACATTATTTTTCAGTTGTAGTTGGTCATAGTTTCATATTTTATTATTTTATTTTGACTTATAAGAAATTAACACATCAATAATTATGAAAATATTGTGAAATTTGTTATGTCAGTATAACAATATATATGCAGGTTCTTATATATATTTAAAAGAAAAAATAGTACAAAAGGAAGACAGAAGAAAAAAATAAAAAATAAAAACGCTGTAACTACTATAGTTACAATGTCACTTGAACAAACCAAAACTATCGTAACTTTTACATATTCACCTAACAAGTATCACAACATTTCACAAAATATTTTATTTTCAGTTGTGATTGGTCACAGTTTCATATTTTATTATTTTATTTTGATTTATAAGAAATTGACACTTCAATAATTGTAAAAATATTATAAAATTTATTGTGTTAGTATAACAATATATATGAAAAAAAATTACAAACGAAAAAAAAAAATGTAACTACTGTAATTACAGTGCCGCTAGAATTGTAGCCACTGTTAGGAAAAAAAAAAAAAAAAAAACCTCGCCAAATTTCTACTGTAGATGAACAACGGGATATGTTGAGTGAACAGTATATTAAAGCGGCATAGTCGCTTTTTACATAGTTATAATAGATAATTCCTTGGAATAAGGCCTATAGATTACATGTAGAGTCAATGTCAATTCGTAAAGGATCTCCACCTATACTCATCTTTTTCTATGCGTGTGTTCCTTTCTTTTTTCTATTATTTATTTATGGGTTATGCTAGTTAAGAATTCAATTAAAGAAAATTTTTATAGAAAAAAATAATAATAAATATTTTGATAATTTTTTTCATTTCTCATGAAATTGATGTCAAAATTTTTCTTTTATTAAATTCTTAATCAGTACTATAAGACACTCGTTAACATTTTACTTTTTTTATTTATTTTTATTAACTTTTTTTGAGACGAGGACAAAACCAAGTACAAGCAAGTCACATGGGCACTTACGGGATACAACTACCCTTTTTTTGTTTTCTTTTTCTTTTTCTTTTTTTTTTTCTTTTTTTACGTCTGATAGCTTGTCAGACTACAAGCCTACATGACTTTTCCTATTCACCAAATCCTCAATTCGGTAAACCTGTGCAGAAACGGACCTACTAAGCCTAAAAATCTGCAGAATTCTTTTTACACTAAACTCCAAATACCAAAATCAATGCAAGAGACTGTATAGGATAATGTAGTTAGAAATGTAAAAGTAATTTTCTTATACAGGAGAGAGTATGGACTGTGAAAGAGTGTTATTGTATTTGGCTAGAAGTCTAACTTGCGCGTTAGGTTTTTTTTCTTATAAATAGAGAGTATAAGGAGTCTAGGGATGGTAGGAGAGTATTGTAGAAAGAAGTGTTTGTTTTATATTTTGTAAGTTTTGTTTTTAAAAAATAATAATGATGTGACAAGTTCTAGAAAGGTCAACAAAAAGTTAAAGACTTCGGATATATATATATATATATATACCCAATTGTTGGAGATTTTACGTCAAAAGGTGAAAAAAACACTGTTCACGAATTACTGTTCATGACATTGTTCATTCCAAATTTTGCCTATTTTATATATGAGTGTATATATATATATATATATATAAGAAGAGTTTATTCCTTATCAAAAGAAAGGCGTTCCTTCTCTATATATATAGAAAAAAAAATTAAAAAGAAAGAAATGTGTTCCCTAATCACCAAAGGATAAGCTTTGAAGCAATATATATTGGCATGTACAACGCGGAGGAGTAACTTTGTTTTGTTTAAGAGTTGGAAGATAAAACTTTGTCTAGTAAAGGAGTGATGTAGGACAGAATTTGTAATTTAGTTTTTGTTATTTATTAAATTTGAATTTGAATTGTAATTTTTGGAATTTTAGGTTTAGGATTTTATTTACTTGATTTTAGGTGTTTTAATACTTTTTAGGTCAAATTAAGTTCCCACTATGATTAAGTATTAATTAAGATTTATTTTATAATATATTATATTATTTTTTAAGTTCTATGGAACCTTTTAATAGGTCTACAAGTTTATAAACGTTTTTTCACTTTTAGATTTAGTTTAATAAAAGTAATTTTTTGGTGGATTTCAGACTCCTTTCTCTTTTTGGATTCAATGACTTTTGTGGATTCAAGGTTATCTCTTAGAAACAAACATGTTTTGTTTCTTGCATCTTGAAATAGATGTGTTCTATTTCTCGTAAGTATTTCACTACATTAGTTGGTATTAGAGCTAAGACTTATCATGGTCTGATGGCTACTAAATGTGATGGTAGTAGTTCTAGTAACCGAAAGGTTAAAGCATAAGTTCTTAGGAAGGAACACCTTCAAATTTAGTAAGATGTCCAGCAAGTATTATGCAAACTATAGCTAGCAGTCACTATCCCCCTTACTAGGAAATCTTCCCATGACAACACCAA
Source organism: Quercus suber (assembly GCF_002906115.3). Taxonomy (NCBI): domain Eukaryota; kingdom Viridiplantae; phylum Streptophyta; class Magnoliopsida; order Fagales; family Fagaceae; genus Quercus; species Quercus suber. The sequence goes on from NW_027069563.1 coordinate 596,794, forward strand.
TTAATATACTCAAAGACACTCCTAAAAACAAAAACATTCCATTTTTTTATGGGATGATGAGTAATTTGGAATTTATTGCTTGATTTTTTTATTTGAAAGGGTATTTTAATTTTTGGAAGGTTTGTAATGAAGAAATTGTATGACTTGCATTTAATAAATTAGACGGTGAAGTAGATGAATGGTGGAAAGACATTCAAATTGATAGAAAGTGTCGAGGTAAGCATCTAATTCACTCTTAACAAAGAATGAAAAAATGTTAGTTGATTTATGGTTTTTGCAATGCTATTATGATATACTAGATTATACAAGTGTGAGTTATAGATATGTATATTCATATGAAGAGGAATATGTTTAAAACATGAAAGGTCCAACACAAAACAAAAATTATCACATCCAAGTTCATGTGGCAAGAAAAGAAAAGGGTTTGAGGGTTGACAAGATGCAATCAATTTCTCAATAAAATATAGAAGTTTAAGAGGAAGCTTGTGAAGATCTCATTATAGAAAAAGATAATGAAATTGAGATTGTGGAGGAGATTAATGAATATCCTAATATAAAGAAATTTCTTGAACTCGAGATGGTAGAGACCGTTAAGGAAGAAATTGAAGTCTCAATGTAGTCAATATAGTTGATTGCATGCCTTGAGCTTCTATTACTTTGGTGGGAGGCAGCGGACCAAAGTTTATTGATTTTATTGGGTTTGAAAAGTTTGACGCAATCGTCGACTCTTATATAGTGAATCCTATCAATTATATGAAGTCCAAGGAACAAGAAGTCCAAGTTGCTTAATTGATGACTTTTAGGTTTTGGAAGAAGACTTAAAAGATGAAGTACTCAAGTATTTATTCGCTTGGCATGAAAGATTTCAGATCTCAACCATTAACTCAAGGACACTTTTTTTTTTTTTCTTCTTCAAGTGGAGGGGTTTGATGTAAGACAAAATATGCCATTTAATTTTGATTTTTAATTTTTGGAATTTTAGGTTTAGGATTTTTATTTGCTTGATTTTAGGTGCTCTTAATGCATTTTAGGTCAAATTATGGTTAGAAATTAATTATGTTTTATTTTAGAATATATATTTTTTGTATGTCAAGTTTTACGAAGCCTTTTAATAGGATTTTAAGTCTATAAATGTTTTTTCAATTGCAGATTTAGTTTAATAAAAATCAAAGTTTTTCTCTATTATTTTATGGGGAATTTCAGACCCATTTTTCCTTGTGAATTCAAAGACCCTCGTGAATTCGAAGTTATCTCTCAAATAAAGCAAACATGTTTTGTTTCTTGCATATTGAAATGGTCTTGTTATATTTATCATAGATATTCAGCTACATTAGAGAGAGACTAAGCCTCTAGTGTGATAATGAGAGGGCAACTTTGGCTGTATTAGATTTTGTGTTGATTTTTGTTTGTGAGAGTGGTTGTAATATTTATTATATATAGTGGATCATGGTTAACGGTACATGTCATAGATATAAGTATAGAGCTTGCCAACCACGTTAAGTTTTGTGTGTTATGGTTCTAGATATTTTATCATTTTACGTGTCACCGCTAGCAAACCCAAATTCTTTCTAATGGCAATAATAGTTATTCTAGAAACTCAAACTAGGAACGAAAAACTCCTTGGTCTTCATGAAATCTACCATTTTCACTTTAATTTCAACAATACAGAAATTGACTACCTTCATTCTACAAACTATGTCCTTTATTTCCTTCTGCTTGGAGTCTTGGAGAGGCATCAGCCTATCAGGCCACTTACATTTCATACAGATGTACTTCTGTACACACCACCACTTATTAACAGGATCCCATACAGGTTGCAATATCTGAGAACTTTGCCAAATGGTTAACATTGTCATGGTAAATTTGATGTTGATAGGTTTAGAACTCGTCTATGAGGTGTCGAATAGTGATGTAGTGTTAGGCTAATTAGAAGATTAGAACTGTTGACCTCGAAGGTTTTGGAAGTATCATGCATTCATGCAAAGCATTGATGTAATTGGAATGTGTGGACTTGAAAGGGAATTGTATACGAATGATTTCGGATAAGGAAAATCTACCCTGGCTGCAAAGCATTTAAAGAGTGTTGATTGGCCAAATAATTGACCAAAGCATGTTCATTGAAAGTTGAAACGAAAAGTCATTCTTGATGGCAGCAACAAATGGTATATATATATTAGAGAAATTGTAGAAGTCACATTTTAGTACTAATGAGTCACTACGACGTATGAATGAAATCACACACTTCTCCATCAAGGTGCATAACTTATTAATTTGTAGTTCCACTACTGATTTGTACATATAAGGCATAGCCAAGTATTTCCAAAGTGCAACTTTATTTATATTTTTATCACTGGTCCATAGCAATATATAGAGCACTTGTGCTGACAAAGCATGCAATACAATCCCTAGACTAGCAACTAAATGATTAACAAACTGTCCCAATCATATACTAATATAGGAAGCACATCCTCTTATTTATTGAGCAACGCTTAAGAGCTAGCACTACTTGTGCTGAGAAAGCATACAATACCGTATCCTAGTTACTAAAAAGAAACCATTATCAAACTGTTCCAATAATAATCACACTTAAAATATTATTGGAATCTAAAAAAGAGAGCTTCAAGTGAGCTGAATGTATGAGTCATAAGCTGCCCCAGCCTTCCAATCACTAGGCAGAGCATCTTTTGGCTCAACCCACTTTATACCCGAGCTGCCACTCACTTGGAACCTCAATTTGATTGGACCACTTGGCGGGCTAGCAAAGTCCCACACCGCCCCGTAGGCCCTACGCATGGCCGTCCATTGCTGACAATCCTCCTGCACCAAGCAACAAGACTCATCATTTTAATAAGAGTACTGTTTATTACACATAGCGTGCGTAAATACATGTACATATTATTCAAAATAACTGAAATTGTAACTTAAAGTCATGATTTTAGTTATTTCAAGCTATGTGTATTGCGTGCACAACAAGAATTAATAATTTTATATATGTACACAATTCTAGCTATTATTTCATAGTTCCAATTATTACCTTTAATTTGAATGCTACTAACCAAATAATACTATAGTAATATCACTTAAAAGGGATTAGTATATAACTAATTTATTAAAGTCTTAAAGGATTGGTTTAGTAGTTTTTTGTCTTGCGTGATTCATAAAGATATTAGTTTAGTGTCAGTTGCATTAGATTTTAGTTCACTTACATGTGTATAGTTTTTTAAAAGGTTCACTTTATTATTTTAGATAAAACTGTACTTCTATCAATTTTCAACAAAAAAACAAATAAACTGTTAAAAAAAGTTAACTAATCGAATAAACAAATAAAACTTGTAATATTTTCCATATCACTCTTTTTGAAGTGCACATACCTGCCACAATTCAACGGCAGTGATGTCGTTTTTTCCAGAAACGTATATTAATACTATAGCTAGGTAGCTAGGATAATTGCTACTCTCATGGACCTTAAACATGAGGTTGTAACCAGAGTATTTGCATGAGATCCTTCGATATTCTATATCGACCACACCGTAAGAAAACAACTGCAAAACAACGTTGGGACGTGCCAACTTTGCATAGGCTCTTGGGCTGAGGATGAAGTCAGTTTTGTCTCCTTCACCATAGTCAGTCACCACTATGTTCACCCCTTCATCAGCGCAATATTGTGGTGTTGTGCACCTAACCTGATGATTCATTCACAAACAATTACGTGCATGATCATGGATACTACAGCAAAGGAGTCACTTTTTTTTAGTGCCTAACACAATTATTGCCCTTGAACTTCATATAACATTCACATGGGGAGTGTTATGTAGTTCAGTTATCTATGGTACCATTAAATAATAAACAAAAAGTAATTATAACTTCATAAGTTGAAATTCTATCGTATCTAAAAAGTATTATTTTGACTGCATTTGGTAAGATAATTAAGCGGCTTCAATTTTACCTGATAGCATGCACCACAACCAGTTCCATTCCTAAACAGCCTAGACACTCCAGCCACGTTGCCATCATTGACAGTCCTTCCAAACTCGCGAAAGCCACAAGCTCCACCTATATGATCACCATATATATTATGAGTTCAACTATAACATGATTAGCTAAAATTCTACGTACTGCTTGATTAGCAATTGTTAATTTCTTGCTCTCTCGAGCAAAAATCAATACAATCTGTTGAGAAAAAAAATAGAAGTCCAACACACACATTTGCATAATATCTTAAACATAACAAATTAATGCACGTACTTGGAGTCCCATAGCAATCAGGGCTACCATAATAGGTTGCTCTTGAGCGGGTAAAAGTGTCTTGAGAGTAACACAGTACTGCAAGCAAGAGTACCATGACACAAAGAAGAAAGACTTGGTTTTTAAGTGCAAATCCCATGTCTTAAGGGACTAAGTTTCCTAACACTAGGAAGATACTATAAATGAAAATGGGACCTCAGTAATAAGAAGCAGAAGAATATAAATGAGAATGAGGTAGGCTATGAGAGATGGGAAGCCAAGAAATAACAATCCCATATTTATAGTTGGGGTCTTGGGGCAACGTGTTGAGATAAGAGGCAGCTGTAGCTACTTTCTTCCACTTGGAAATAGGGAATGTGACGTGGGGCTCAATATTTAGATAAATAATTTTACATGTACACGGTACACCCTCTTATTGACCCCTTAAGACCATTCCATAATGACTTGTATATATTATTCTAAGAAAATGATTTAGAAGAAATCTGACCAACTTTTTCCTTGTTTTACTTTTTGGCAAGGCTGCCTGCACCTGCGGTTTTCTTAATTTTGTATCTAAAACCTTAATTATTGCTTTTGGAACTAAATCACTTTTTTTTATTCTAGTTAGTCATCCATATTTGCTAAGTCTTATTGTTCAGTAACATTTTCCATTTTCTCCAATGAAGAAAACTTGGATTCAAATTTCTCTCTTTCATTTGTTACATGTATCGGAGTGAAAAAAAAAGGTTCATCCAGATTAAATGGTTCTGACGAAACCTACTTAAGCAAATCCAATTAAGTGCAAACACAGTGAGATCAAACAAGAGATTGCTCCGCACGTTTTTTTGCAGGATGTGGAAGAAGCTAATGAGAAGTTTCGGGCATGTGGAGGAATCTACTCCTACCCCATTAATCATTTGACAATAGGTTGGGCCGTTTGGCAACATTCTTGTCCTTTATTAATTTTTTAAGGATATATATAATTCAGCGTGAAAGAGTTGAAACATCATCAAATTGAGAGAAAACTCAAGCCCTGCTTGAGAGGATTGAAGTGGTGACTGGTGACAAAAGCAAATTATATGATTCACAGCCTATGGCGCACAAGCACGGGTACGGGACCATGTGTAGGTATACGATAAGAGAATATGACAATTCTTAAAAACCTAGAATACAATAAAGTGGAAATGTTATTAAGTATTTATTTTTCATATATTGTTAAGTATATAAAAATTAAGAGTAATAATAGATAATAAAGTGAATCCATGACATTAAATAATGTTTAGAATATAAATCAAACCCAAAAGAGTAAATAAAAACTAACTAGATAAGTGTTCAATATTAAAACTAATATATAAAAAATATAAATTAAAATTCTTACAAGTTTAAGCTATCTTTTACCATCAAGGGGTTGGGTTATTACAATTGTATCTTAGTCGTATTACGAGTGTATCCTAGACATATCAACACTTTTTTTGGAAAAAAGAAAAGAAAAGAAAAGGAAAAGATTGGAACACACATGTAGAGGTAGCATGTATAATCATATTGAGTGTCTGTTGGGCAAAAATTATTTTTGTCAACTTATTTTACTATTTAGTTTATTTTTGCTACTATTTACGAATCCTACTACACTTTTAATACTATTCATGAGTCCCTCTGTACTATTTCAGCTAATTTTTACCTTTATCTACAATACTTTCAGTAAAATATTTTTAATTTCAGCAAAATATACAAATCTCAAAAAACCTTAAATACGGATAATTGAGCAAAAAAAAGAGTATCTGTACACCCTAGTCACAACTCACAACCATATAAAAATTTATTCTTTCATTTTTGTATGTTGTTTCAAATGATAGAATCTAATCAAACATATCGTTACATAGATATTTTGAATTCTTTATATATATATATATATATAAAATATCAAGAAAATTAGTTGTTTTATTCTGCTTTTCCATTAGGATGCACTTTTGATATCATTTTAAGTCAAATCTAAAAAGACATGAGGTAATCACAATTGAGTTCCCTTTAAAAAAGACATTTCCATTCATAGTTTACACATGAATAATTGTTAAGAATATTACAAATTTTGTTATATAATTTTTACAAATAAATATATCATTAATCACAAGAAATTAATTCCGACAATAATTTATGAAGTTATAGATATCTGAAAATTTTGTATTTATTTGTCAAACTATTATTTATTTATTTATTTTTTTTTTGGAGAATCTTTTATTTGTCAAACTAAAATGCAAAAACATTTGGCTTTAAACAACTGGATTAACCCACCGCCACCAAAGCCATCATTAAGTTTAGTTGTAACGCACTAAGTGGCGGTTCTGTCATACCTATAACTCAAAGGTGTGTTTCCTCGTGTCAAAGTTTGGGTTAGTGGATTTGGGGTATTAGCACTCATTATAAGTCATAATTCCGATGCTAGGATTTCGAAAACAACTTGGTCAATAACTTTTGGGGTACTATGTGAATGTGGCTCAATTTTACTTTACATAGATCACCCTTGGAAAATTGTCTCCTTGCCTCAAAAGATGCTTTTATGAAAGGGCTAGCAAGTTATCTTATGCTAAGAGATTTTTCTTCTACTCCATGAGCACTATGTTGGTATTGAAATGGTCAATAACCTTCTACTCCTTTAGTACACTGCCTGTGTGCTTTGGTTCCCTGTATTGATTTCTTTATTCTATGAAGTTATATTATTTATCAAAAAATAAGCTTCTATTCCTTTAACAAACAGAACTCAGCAAAGCCATCTGTCTCGAGTCAGACAAAGTAAAAATGTTCCACATATCATCAATCAATATATTATATATAAGAGAGATGTTACGTCCACAACATTTTTACAACAAATCATAGGTAGTTAGTTGTTATTGGTTTAAATTTGAATCTAACACTAAGATTATTTTTTTGCCTCAATAATAACAACCAGTAACAACTTACCACTTAAAATTTGTTATATAAATGTTGTGAAAATATTGTGGACATATCATTTCTCTGTATATAAAAGTAGAGACCTCATGCGAGAGCGCTCTAATTTTGCATTTAACATTTTTTTAAACCTTTTTTCATTAAATTTTTTTTACTGTTGCCCAAAAGTTCACATTAACTTATTTTTACTATTATCTTATTAATTGTTTGAGTCACTGTATTAGTATTAAAAACAAAAGCAAAAAAAAAAAAAAAGTTAAGAACTATAAACCGCCACCTCTGTCATACATGGCATGGTCCTGTAACTTTTTTGCATTTATTTTTGTTTTCATGATTTAAAAAAAAAAAATTAATATTACCTTGAGAATGCTACAAAAGTGCAATGAAGCTACTAAACAAATTTTTAATATCTCAAAATGTATTTGTTTCTTTACTCTAATTTAGTTTACTTTTTTTTTTTTTTTTATAATATATGTACAACATTTTCCAAAACCGTCTTACATAAACTATCACAAAATAAATAATCCATGCATCGCACGGCCAACTTTCTAGAGTATGCCTAAGCTCATTTCTTTTTAGGAACATGTAGAGTATGCCTAAGCTGCTTTAGCTACCATCGCTGTATTCATGCACCCTTACAGATATATGCATTAAATAATTTAAATCTATGCTCAATTTGCTTGAACCTTTATGCTATTTACAGCTTGAACAATTGAAGCCTACCAACATAGGATAGATCCACTGCACTCTTAGAAGATATTTTGGCAGAAATCTTAACAAAGGTTGAAAATCCTGAAGCTTCTTAATGCTGAAAGCTTCCCAATGGCATACACAGTCTAGATTGGAGCATGTCCTCCTTGAAATTCAGAATGGGGAAGTCTTTATATTTCAGTATTCGAGACCTCAACAAAGAATTGAAAGAAAAATTCAATTTTGCTCTGATTTGCCCTTGAAGCAAAACGGTGTCTAAAACTCATTCAAAACTAACTGAATGGTATAAGTTGAAGCACTATGAACAGAAAAACACAATTAGGAAAGTTTAAGCCATTGATATTTTAGATGAAAAACTAAGTTATGTTTAAAGTTTAATCAGATGCTGGATAAAGCTTAGAGAACACCTCTGTACCATTGATAAGCAGTTACTTTGTGATAGACTAAGGGCCGGCTCAACGAATTTGTTGGTCTTTGGCAAATACTTTAAACGAGACCTTTTATTATATTTAATTATAAATTCATATATATTTTTCAATTAAAATTTATTTTTCTTGCTTTTTGAGAGGAAAAATTACTAATTAAGTTTTTGCATTCAAGTTCTACTAACATTTCATTTTCAATTGATAAAATGGCTAATACACTTAATCTTTTTTATGACATAGTTGATCTTAAGATTTTGTTAATTTTAATTTTGAAAAACTTCTTTCTACGGATGCAACTATAACAGGTATAGTTAGTAATATTCTAAAAGCAATACATGCATTTTTAAAAGATTCTAGTCTCTTTATATAATTTAGGACGTTAATTGGAGAGTTTTCATTTATTTGCAAAACTTCTTTTAAAACTTTTAGTTCTAAAAATAAATCTAAGTCATCAATATCAGAATAAGTTTCATGTGTGAGAAAACATTCAAGATTATGACAATTTTTTTTTCAAACTATTGATAAGTGTAATTTTTACATGATTTTTATTATCCTCTTATTTATTAACATTGATAGTTTTCCTTTATTTCTTTTGATTTGATTTGATTTTTTATTTATATTTATTTATTCATTTGTGCTTTGAAGGATTGAGAAGATTTCAGATTAATCCACATCTTGTGGATGTAAATCGGTTGACTTGAAGATTTCAGTCCAATTCGGATTAGGATTCCAGCCTGCACATCAGTTAGTATTTTTGGCATCACTTTCGGCTTAGATGTCCAATCAAGATGATTCAAGTTGGGCTAGAAAGTTAATTTAAAGGGATACAACTTTTTAGTTTACCAAGAGCCCGAATTCTGATGTTAAATGGGCCAAAATCGTTGGTTAAGTGAAGCCTAAAAATCCAAGATTTTCTCCAAACGAGAATTTAACTTGTAATGGATTTTTTGACCTATTAAAGGCTCTTTAGGGCAAATTCAAGGGAGGCCATATTGAAAAATATTTTTTGGGAGTCTTTTTGAGGAGGAGGATCTGAGGACAAAGGCGAGAGCTTCATGTTGATCAACCAGTTCAAATGAAAAACATAAGTTTTATTTGTTTTCTTTTCAATTTTATTATGAACTAAATTTTATTTTCTAGAGCGTTAATGTAGTCTAGCAATGAACACACAATTTATATTCTGAGTTATTTTATTTTTAATATTTCCATGATTGAGTGTTTAATTCTTATTCTTAATGCTTACTATTTTTCTTTATGAATTATTGTTTGATCAATTGAATTACAATGAGACTGAGAAGTAATTTGTTATTTTAGTTCTAGAATTAAACACCATTAGTTGAGCGAAAGTAGAGATGCTTTACCGTAATTAGTGTGATTTTTCAAAAAATTCAAAGTACGTAATGAGTCTCCAAATAATTAAATTCACATAGAGATATGGAATTGTTATTTAAAGATATTTTTGATATTATTCGAGAGAAGATATTGAATACTTAAGGAATTTTTAATCATCAACGGGAAATTATTAGAATTTAATAATTAGGAAGAATAAATTGTGTGGGATTTGTTAGGTGAAATCAACTGCTCTAGATCTATTCTTATCATATTTTTACACTTTCAGATTTTTACGCTGTGTTATTTATTTATTTTTTTCCTTTCATAGATATTAATTTTATTAAATAGTTTAATTATATTTAGATAGTAGAACATTCCATTTATTTTCAATTTTCCAAATAGTAATTTATTTAGTGAATTTCGGTATTCAATAACATAGTTAATCCTTGTGAGTTCGACATTCGTTTTCTAAAAACACTTTACTACTTGTTACGATTCTGTGTGCTTGCAGATTATTTTACGCGAACAACTATCATCATCTAGTGATTTTAGTTTTTCAAAATTAAATAAAAAACCAAAAATATTTTCATATATTTGAAATTGTTCAAACCTACTTTTAATTGAAGAAATAGCTTGATCTACTATATGTAAAAAATAATTAATTTTAAAATATTCTTCAGCGGATTATGTTGTCTCATCATTGACATTCTCATCAAATTGTTTTTTTTTCTACAAATTATATGTTTTTTCACAAAATATAGGCCCTATTTCCATTTTGGTTGCAATTTCTTTAGATGAATTCATAGCAGATGTAAAAATTCATCTTCTCTATATTTAAAAAAAAAATATATATATATGAGACCTTTTCATTGATCTATAGGAACATCAATATGCATGTTTTTCGATTGTAAATTTTTACTAACAGAATTAACAGCAAATAATATATCATACCAAATAGTCATACCTACAAAAACTCAAAACTTTCAATCTCATATGTTGCTAAATAATCAGCTTCACCTTTTGTTTTAGGATTCATGCTTTAAGTGAGCTCCATTCCATAGTCTTCTAGAAAATACTAAAGAAATCAAGATTTAAGAGTAAAATCAAAAACGAGTAAGGAGTACAACAAAAGAGAAGCCAAAAAGGGGAATGAAAACCTAGCAGTCAGCAAAGATAATTCCATGAAGAAAACTAGAGAAGACCAAAGAGGCAAAGAGAAGAGAAAACAAAAAACGAACCTGAAATGAAGATTTGAAATGAAAATCTGTGAACACACCAAGCTATTGCCAACACCAATTGATGAGTAATCCAACTAAAAAGGGTTCTTTTTTTAGAATCAAGACAAAGAGAGTGAGTGTTTTTTTTTTTTCTTCTTTCTTTTTTTTGCCTTTTGTTACTTGTTTATTCTTTCTTTTTTCTGCCTTTTGTTATATTTCCTTCTGCATTTTATTACCTGTATATTGAGAAAATTTTGTCTCTCTTTCTCTCCCTCTCTACATTTCAAGTAAAAAACATGAGTTTTCTTAATGAAATGTGGTACAAAGGTTTGATCCAGAGGATACTTAGATGTGGTGATTTTTTTTTTCCTAAGAAAGCTAAAGATTTGGTGATTTGATTAGACTTCATGTCATATTAGCTTTTTTGCTTTGGGAGAAACGGTTAGAAATAACTTATTTCCTCTCAATTTTCAATTAGGGACTTAAATAATTTGGATGGAGCCTTAAATCCTTTTTCAATATGAGAAAGCAACATTATATAATATATGAATATTGTTGGGGGCCCTCTTACAAGTGGGGACCTTAGGCTGTGGCCTAAATGGCCTATAGGTTTAGCCGGCCATAGACTGATAGTGGATCACCCTGGAGTAGACCTTTCCTGCCATGCCACCAAAATAGGCTTCCAAACTGCCATTAATGGCTACTTTGTTTTGAGAACTAATACAAAGCTTGACCCTATTTTTGAATCTGTAAAGGCATACCAATCGTCTCTAAAGTATAGAAAATAAATGGAATCATACGTCCTAGTAGTAGATCTCGCAGAAGACCCTTCTCTATGACAATTCTTCACAAGCTCCTGACCAAGCATTGCACGTTCAGTAACTCATGAAAACTGTTTGAGTAGGACTAATGAAATCATTAAAAGTGAGAGACTTTACACATTAGTTTCTAGATATGCAAGATGGTTTTACAAGAAGATATTGGTCACACCTTCGTTTTAACCAACATTTTGGGTTCAAGAGCGAGGGTTTGTGGCACCAGCGCTCCAAACACGAAATTCTAGACCTTTTGTTTCAGGAGGGCTTTATGCATTTCCTGTGGATACATAAGTACGCCGAAGTTCTCTCTGCTTTTCGATATGGACATTATGGCCAAAACGGAGCCATGATTTTATTTTTAAGGGAGTCAAATTAAAACTATAATGATAAAATAAAAAATAAAAAATAAAAAATTAACCTTTTTGCATATTATGTATTTTGTTATATATAAAAATATTTTATAAGAATGACAAAGTTTGGTTACGAACTTGGTTGCAGTCTTTGATTATAACTCACACTAAAGAAATCAATATAGTTACGTATATTTTGAAAATCTAATCAGTGGAGTGCATGCTCTTTATGTTCTTAATAGGTATGTCAATTTTTGTGCCAATTAGATGTTGTTGCGAGAGAAATTGATGACTCTGAATAAAATGTTGGGAAGTCAAGCTGAAACTCAACTATAGGCTTTGAGATGGTACCCAAAGGCTTTCGGTGTGATGACAAGCCTATCCAAGCAAGAAACAAATGCTACACTTGACAAAACAGCAACAAAAACCCAATAAAAATACTTTACAATACTTAATTAATACGTTAATGGTCCTATTCTGATAGTACAAGGGAAATAAATTCTCTAGCGGTAATGGTGAAATTACACTTAAGTCCAAAAAGATAAATTTTCTAGCGGTAAGGGTGAAATTACACAGTCCAGCAGTTAATGATTAAATAAATTTAGGAAAGTGTTAACTCTTGGGGGTCCTTGTATGTCTTGGTCAGGAGAATTTATTGTACTTTCAACCATCATTATGTCAATATGAGGGAAGAATTCTATTGTTACAAATACATTATATCCTTCAACAATAAAACAAAAGGTAAAAATTAAAGGTTCCATGGGAAGAAGAAAGGGATTAATTGGCATGGTGTGAAGGGAGATAGAGATCTCAGCTCAGTACATCAAGTACTAAACTAAGATTTTGGGAAGTATGAGTACATAAGGCATGAATTGGGTAATGTGGGTTGTTTTGAGTAAGTGGGATGAAATTAATGCTAAGGTTAAGGCTTTAATGAGTAGCGGGCTGTTTGTGACTAATTGGGAGGCATTTATGGGCTGTGATCATGCAAAAGAGGAAATGAATGTCTGAGGCTAGGTAAGTGTGGGTTAAGGGGAATGGGTTGTAAGATTGAGGAGAGCTGATCAATTGCAAGCAAAAAGTTTCAAAGAGAGTAGTTGTGTGTTTGTGGGCTGAGGTGCTTATGTTTTTATAATGGAGTTTTAGTGAAACATTAATTAACAAGAATCCAAAAAACGTAGGACTAATCAGAGGCAAGGAATTAGGGTTAATCACCCTAGGATTTGGCCAGAGGTAAGAGATTTGCTTTTGGGGCTGCCTTACTTCTTTGGGTACTATATGACACATGATGGGATTTTGAAGTGTTTTACATTAAATGTCAAGATTTCTGGAGCTGAGTTTAATGGGATTAAAGCAAGTATCAAGAATGAATCTTAATGCTGCAACTAAGATTTGGACCCCAAGAAGTAGGATTCAACACCTCAAGCCAAGTGTCAAACTCTAAGTCCACTTCAGGGGGTTCCGCTAGAGATCCCTTTATGCCCTCCAAACCACATATTCCCAATTTTTCCCCTTTAGGATTCATGGGCTTGGCACATGAATCATGTCTTCAACGTTTTTGACATTTATAGCATCAATTTGTTGAGGTTTGGATAACTTGGTTTCAACTCCCTTTTCGCTAGAGATATAGTCTTGAGGAAGATGATGGAGTTTCATCACCCTATAGATTTTAGCTGATATCACAACCCTCGGGCACTGTTCACGTCAAGTAGAGGGTAACAGAAAGCTGATGGGACAGCCCCTAGCTCATCCTCAAAGACTTGGTTCTCTTGTATGGGCCTCCAACTGTACCTTGGTCAGGGATGAACAAAGGCTGGTTGTCCACTTTCAATCCTCTTCCTCTTGCTAGGGTTTCTTGGATTGGGCTTGCTCACATGGGCTGGTTCCTTTGGGCTGGGTTGTGTGCATCCTACATAATGGACATCAACAACACATGTTGCCATGGATTTTCATTCCTTATGGACTTTTATTAGTAAATATATTTTGGGTTTTTATAGATACTTGCAATGGGCCTTTGGGCAATTAGTTGTAATGTTTGAAACAATAGGACAAGTTTCAAAATACCTTTGTAAATAACATTTACTATGATGAATTCCATATCGTAAATAATGTTCATGGTTTCTAATAATCGCATCATAATTTAAATGATAAGCTTGTGGGATTGAATATTTACTATGAGCGTTGAAGGTATATATTATGGATGTTGTGATGCAAATGATGACCATGTGTTTCATGGGTTTATAATATGAGAACATAATCTTCAAGATAACTTCCTATGAGTTTTTATAAAACGATTGCCATGGTTTTTGCCATAGTAATATTTAAGCAATAATTATACCATGATATTTTTTCTTTGCCAAGCGTTAATATTCTTGGGCTTTTTGATAAAATAGTGCCAACGTAAATTGGGGTTTTGATATTGCCAATGAAAATTAGGCTTTGGATATTGCCAGTGGGAACTGAGCTTTTAATATTACCAATGAAAATTCGACTTTTGATATTGTCAGTGGGAACTGGGCTTTTTGACGAATAATTTGCCACAAGTTTGAATCATGGGCTTTGATCATGGGGTTGAATTCCATTGGAAAAATAGTATTGCCATGAATTTGAATCATGGATTTTTTTCGAATATTTGCTAAGTATAAAATTCTTGGGCTCTAGAAAGGATTAGTTTTTATCTCACTCAATAAATAATTTGGGCTTTACAAAAAAAAATATTAGGTCCTATAGTGTCTTGCATTCATAGCCCAATTTTTTGATAGAAATGAGAACAGTTGTGGGCTAGCATAGTGATAGTCAAAAAATATTTAGGCATGCCCAATAATTTTTTTGTGACATTTGGAAAGAAATAAATAGGTTTTATTTAAATAATATTAGGTGTAAAAAAAATGTATCCCAACAGATGTTATATACTATTTGATCCATAAAATTATCTTTTATGCATAATTTTAGACTATAACAATTTGAAATTTAAACATTTAATTAATGATATAGCTATTGATATTTGATATTTTTCAAATTTTGCAAATATGAAGAGTATAAGAAGAAAATGTAATCCAATGGTAGATTTGTCAAAATTTACATCTAATAAAGATATATAAAGTGGAATTGTAACCATTGTCGATAATCAAATTTGGAGCTAAACTTTGTCCTTTACAACAATTTGAGATACAAATAAAAGTATTTTCTAATTCTGTAAGTGTAAATCAAACTGGACAATTGTGTGTTGAGATTACTAAAAGATTTTCTCAAAAAAAAAAAAAAAGATTAACTAAAAGATAAGTAAAAAAGAAACTCGTTCATTTTCTAATTCATTTTGTTGTGAAGCATGTAACTTAATTATTTTCACAAGTGGGGGTATGTGGTTGTTGGAAAAAGCAGGGACGCAAAAAGAAGCTCATTATTCGTAAATTTTTCTTTTTAATAAGATTTAAATGAACCCTAGATTTACCACGCAGGGGTGTGGCTTGATGGTAGGAGTCCTTGCCCCAACACTCAGAGAAGAGCATTTCAAGTGATAGCTCTAACAAGACCCATATGATACACGTGATATTACCCACTGCCATCACGTGATGTGGTGTTAATAAGCCCACACCAAAAACCCATTTTTTCATTAAGGAAAAAAGAACCCTAGACTTCAAAATTTTAAATGGGTTTGGGTTAGCACCCCTAGGTATTGAAAGAGATATAAATATTGGACCTTGTTAAGTTGCATATCTGTAGATACGGATACCTTCTTTTGCAATCATAGGAAAAATTTAAAGGGCCAAAATGGTCATTTTACGCATCCAAGGCTAAAAATCTTCATTTACATGTGCGTAAATTTAATCTAGAGTAAAAATTCTTATCATAATGGGTCATTATGCATGGAATTCAATGACAAAGTTGTCATAAAATCATAAGTTTTGACCAAGGGTCCGTTTGGATAGCACTTATTGTTGCTGAAAGTTGCTAAAAACTGATTGTTGCTGAAAACACTGTAGCAAAATAATTTTTAAATGTGTAAATAGTGTTGTGGGACCCACTTTTAATATTAAATATTGCGTGAACAGTGCATGAACAGTGCGTGAACAGTGCATGAACAGTGCATGCACAGTGCACGCACAGTACGTGCACAGTGAATTTTGTCTCCAAAGTCAAAAAAGCCGGCAGAAGAAAAAAAAAAAAAAAAAAAAAAACTGAATCCTAAAACGTGCCGCAACTTTAAGTGCAATCCAAACACAGGCCAAGTCACGTATGAGTATGATTTTCAATGGTTAAAATGATTTTAAAGTGAGCTTAAATGTGTGGAATTAAAATTGATTGATTTTGATTGGTTCTTAAGAGGAGTAATAGCCAAGAGTCTCGTAGTTCAAATGGTTAACACTTTTTAGTGTTTCCAATAAAGATATCTAACGTTCAAATCCCCTAATTCTCAAACATTGTAATATATATATATATATATAAAGAGGAATAATGAAAGTCAAATATAATCTTAATTTTCATTAGTTTAATTGAAATATTAATTATGGTCATGCATCCATTAGAAGATAATACAAGTTAAGGTCCATTTGGTTGGGGATGGAAAAGTGGGAGCATAGAAGTGGGAAGGGATAGAAAAGTTGGAGGGGGAGGGGGAGGGGGAGGGTGGGGGGTAGATATAAGATATTTTAGCTTTCTCTCAAAGTGTTTGATTGGGGGTGAAAAAGTGGATGGATAAGAAATTTACTCTTATGCCCCTATTAAATAAATAAAAAAGCAAAAAATTAGCAACAAAAAAGAAAGATGAACCAAAAATAAAACCCAAGTCAAATGGGAAAAAAGGGATGAGAATTACCAGAAAAAGGCAAAAACTAAAGAAGAAAACCAAAGAAAAATGAAAAAAGAAAAAAAAGAAGAAGAACAAGAACAAGAAAAAAGCATATTGGTAACAGAAAAAGACAAAATCTAAAGAGAGAGAGAGAGAGAGAGAGAGAGAGGAAAATGACATAATCTATGTGAACATTGCACATGGGCTTTTCGGTCTACATGGGCAAGAACTTTGCACATGGGCTTTTCAGTGATCTCTCTAGTTTTCTTCTCTATTTGGGAAGAAAACATTTTGTTGGGCACATGAAGAAAATACTCGAGCCCTACTAATTTTCTCTTCTAAAATTACTCTAATCAAACACTCAAAAAATTATTCTCTCTATTTTTCTCTCCCCTTTTTTATCCCCCAAAATCACCCCAACCAAATGGGGCGTTAATTGTGAAATTTCTTATGATAAAAATTATTTATTCATTTTTCAAAAATAATAATTAGATTCATAATTTGGAAGGGCCAATCCAATCGGAATCATTTCATTCAAAGAAGAGTCCATTTTGATTTTTTAAAAAAGGACTTATCCTTTAAATAGTAATAAAATTAGAATAAATTCGTATTGGGTAAAAAAAAAAAAAAAAATTGGAAAACTAGGATTAAAGTGTTGATTAACACTTTGACCAAGTTGCGGAGTACCAACTAGGCCCTTCTATTTCTTGAACGGCAATTTGAGAAGTCAAATCAGCACTTTGATTTCACACCTTCAAAAGGGGAGCATGGGCTAGAGGCAAATATTTGTTAAGTCTAGCCCATAAAAGGAATAGAATAAGAATTCCTAATTTAAATTAATTAATTATTTGAGTTTTCTCTGTATAGAAGAATAGTTTATTTCTTGTCAAAAGAAAGGTATTCCTTGTCAAAAGAATAGTTTAATCAAAGACAGAAGTTTTTATTCAAGTAAGATTTTACTAGTTTATGTTTTCATATTCCATACTCTGTTTTAACTTATTTTGAATATATCTATTTTGCTATTTTCTTCTTTATCATCTATTTTATCATTGTTTATACTTCTATATTATTGCTGTGCTCTCTCCTGGGTAGTTAATGGTATCAGAGCCATAGATGGTAGATGTATGAGTTTTATTTCTTTGCAATTAAGAAGTTACTAGGAACTCATATTACTACAAAGCCACTACTTGCTCCTTGATAGCATTTGTCAGCCTCAGACTCGTTAGCAAACCATAGTTTCGCGTTGGTCAGCCCATTTTTTTAGCCAATGGACAGGCGTTGTTTGGGTGGTCCCGCAATGGAGTTTCCCGAGGAGGTGGTCCCGATAGCAAGGATACCAGTGGTTAGTAATAGTTCAGCCAGTAATTATTAGTTGCTTGGAAATAGAATAAATACGTTCTTCTATTCATCTTCTGTTTGCTTGTTCACACTTAGGCTAAGCACACACTAATTTGAAACATGGACTATGATGAAGACTATAGCATGAGAGATATAGACAATAATTGGTCAAATAGTATTATGGATCATGATGAAACAAATTCTGATTTTGACAATGATATTAATGATTATAACTATAATAATAATAAAAATAATTGGAGTACTTTAACAGACGATAAAATCAACCGACAGACTGATAGACACAATAATAGCTTCTTAGACATGATTAATAAAAGATTAGAATCTTTAGAAAATACGGAAAGATCTACTATATACTAAAGTAGAAAGAAAAAATGATAGTTTTTTGGACCTCTATGACATAATAAAAGCTTTAAATTCAACTCTAAAAGACGAAAGAGAATTTGAACCCCATCATAGATCATTTTTAACAAAAATTATGACAAATAATTGGCATAATAGGCAAAAGGATAGTTCGATAGGTACCGACATATCAATGAATATGATAGATAGTAGAAAAGATGGCTTAATAGATAATGATAACAATAGTTTAAAGAATTCAAAAGCAATTGACAAAACTATATCTATAATATACAAAGACAAAGAAAAGGACGAACTAAAGAAAGAAGCTAGTCTTATAGGAATTGTGCATGAAGAAAATGAAAGACAAAGACTAATAACATGAAAGATGACCTGATTTGGGAAAGAACATGTATAGAAGATAAAGAAATGTTAAAAAAAGGAATGGTAAAAGAAATGATAGAAAGAATAGAAAGACAAAATAGCAAGAAAGTTGATAAAGTAATAGACCAAGACAAAGCAAAAAAAAATGATTAAAAGATAGAATAGTGAAAACTGAAGAAGAAGGGAAAGTTGTAAGAAAAGACATGCTAAAAGAAAATAGCACTTTTAAAGAATCACTACGAAGGAAGATAGAAGTAGAAGAAAAGATAGAACAAGAAAGAGAAATAGTCAACAAAGGAAGGAAAACTAATAATAATGAAGAAAAGGAAAATAGTGATAGTGTAGTAAAAGCAAAAGTAGTCAACAAGGGATGGAAAATTGATAATAATGATAGTTTAAAAGAAAAAATTGATGAAAGACTAAAATCAATTGAAAAATCTATAATATACACCCAAAATGATAGTCTGGCAGAATTAACTAAAAAAATAGAAATTTTAAATTCACCTTTAGACATAGACAGAAAAAGAGATATAACAGTTTTAAATAATACTAAGTTATCAAATAAAGAGAAAACTGACAAACATATTAGAAACACTATTTTTCATAAATGTAAAAGATATATATGGTCATACTAAAAAACAATGTGATAAACATAATAAAATTACTAAACAAATCAATAAATTAGAATTTGAAAAAGATACACTAAATGAATTAATGGAAATATTTAATGTTAGTCAAAAAGAGATAGATCAAGATAAGAAAAGAAAGAACTAAAATCAATCAACCCACTTAAAGTCAACAAAAGAAAACGGAAACAAAAAGACATAGTAATGAAACTGATAGAAAATCTACCTAATCACTTAAAAGACAAAAGAGACTATTTATTAAAGTTGAAAGATTCCATAGATATACCTATTACTTGTATTAAATGTAGGAAAAATGGACATCATGTTACAGAATGTGGAAAGAAAGAAAAATCTAAAGATAAGAAAGAAAAGACAAAAATAAAACAAGATGGAGTAGATATAAAACCTTTAACTATACAAGACTTAATGACAGAAGCAAAAATACTAAAACAAGAAATTAAAGATATTAAAGAAGATAATTCCATAGATATAAATGAACAGAATATTGCAGAAATAATAAATTTGGAAGAATTTCCTAAACCCATGATAAACTCCCCTTTATTAGAAAAAGATATTTTGGACAATGACAGCAATAAACAGAATTTTTTGAGCTTAATTGACAGAGTAATTTTTCAAAAATGACATACAAAAATCACTTTAGTAATCAATAAAGAATTTTTTTTGGCCAGAAATTGCTTTAATAGACTTAGGCGCTGACATGAACTGTATACAAGAAGGATTAATACCTTTAAAGTATTATGAAAGATAATCTGAAAGATTAACTCAAATATTTAATTATAAATTCCCTAATGATCATATATGCTTTGAAACTATTCTAAAAGACCTTTCTTCCAAAGTTATTTTAACTAATGTACCTTTTAATTCCATCCTACCTTTTATCCCAAAAGAAATTGATTTCCCCCATAATGTCACTATCTTGAAGGATACTAATAAAAAAAGAATCTATAGAACTGAAAGGAGTTTGTCACCTTTAGAGACAAAAATATCACTTGTTTACCAATTGGCAGATAAGGACATATTTAAACAAGATATGGAGATAAAGATTTGTTCCTATTCCCCCATTGATCTTTTGCATAGACACCTAATCCAAATACTTTGTGAAAAAGAAATTTGTGGAAAAGAAATTACAATCTCTTTTAATCAATACGCATGGACTGACAGTCTGATAGAGATACCATTCAATGTTATACTCATACTTTTTACAATGATCTCAAATACTCATTTGACAGATGTTTTAATAAAAGAAGTCCTGATAGATTCTTTTTTACTAATCAATTGTGGTAATTTCTTGAATAAAGACAAATTTAATTTCTTAACAGAATCTCTGACAGATTTTCCTCAGACTATTACAGCAGTTGATAAAAGACTTTATGGAGGAGCATTATTTCACATATTTTCGCAAAATGAGATATACAGTAACACATATAAAATGGATAGAATCATGATAGATTTTGTAAAGTTTTTGGATTCCAACCCTCTAACATTGAAAGACTTCATCATGACTACTCTTATACCACTACTCAGCAAGGGCACAAAGGTGTACAGAGAAAAGTTTCCATTATTATATATACTTTAAATTTTAAAAATTATTTTCTTATAAAGCATTTTAAAGAAATTTCACATTAAGTCATTAGTGAAAGGATTTTAAAAATGAATTTGAAAGAAGCTTTGCATGAAAATGTTTATTCTCAAAATAATATTTCAAGACATAATCCTTTTCCCAAACCCCATTTGCAGACTACAATGAGTAAAAGAACCTCCCAGACAGACATGAAAGGAAAGGGCAAAGCACCAACAGTGCAACCCAAACAATTCTGAAAGCCTTCAGTAAGGATTTCAGATTGGCATGAAGGCGTCTCGATAAAGACAATATCCCTTCAAGATACATTGCTAGCAGAGGCAATGTATTCATGTGGTGAAAAAAGTGTAATTATACAAAAAGTGCTCCACACTGATCTCATGTTTCAGGACAGAGAATTCACAGACCTTCCTCTTCATATTAAACTACTTCTTGATAATTTACAAGCAGCCTTCACCCTCAGACAGAAACCCTTATTCCAAAAGACCCTTTAGGCTTTGGAATTACATCTTGTTAGCATTGGTGCATTTATTGAAGCACTCAGTTGTCAACTCCCTAGCAAGGAGGATGGAGATTCAAGCTCCACAAAGACAAAATCACAGTCTCTAAAAAGCTATCTTTTGGGAACAAGCTTTTCAAGGCTCCACCCTAAGATACGGCAAAAAATAAGGCTTGCCATTAGAACTTTACCTCCTGAAATCCAACAAAATATACTAACTTATTGAGCTTTGACAAGTTCTTATGACAGATGGATGCATCTTTTTAAAGTTTTAGTCTCTACAACATTTATTAAAACAGAAGACATGACAAATGATACATGGTTATCCCCATAAAGCTACATGGTATGAAAGCTTTGGACAAGCAAACAGAGTTTATGAAGGAATTGGTGACAGAAACAACCCCTATCCGGGATTACTTATCAATACAGAGACAGAGGATCCAGTAATCCGTGATCCTTTATGGTTATCTGAAATGCTAGAAGCAGGGTTTATTAGCAAATTAATCATAACTTCTGCAATTCAGATTAGTTTATTTCCCAAAGTCATCCAAGAAGCAACCGCACAGATTGGAGGACTTAATTATATGAAGATGGTAATATGGAGTACTCTTCCAGTTTAGGACATTAGCTATTATATGGAAGCTCAGCCAGTACATATTTTGGTCCTTATCCATGATTGGGGTTGTATCCCTAAATACAGGTGGTATGTAGGAGATACTTATTTATCACTTGATGATCCAGGTGCTCTAGCTCAAGAATGGTCTAATTTCATGAGTAACAAGATTTATGAAGTATAGAAAGAATTGGACAGAGGCTTCCACTTATATGGCTACACTAACAGGATAGCTGTGTATGGTCCAAGACCTTCAGCAAGAAGGCTTATTGGGTAAAGAAGGATTGTTAAGGATCCCAGACTAATGACAGCAAAAAAATCATATTCCAATTTACCTTCTTATTTCATACTGCGCTTTATGTAATACTTAAGGAGTGCTCCATAAGCATGAGCAGTATGAGGACAACTCTAATCCACTAGATTATGATAATTATGCGGATACAGATTGATAGACAGATAGATATGATGAGCAAGACAGAATGATCAGACAGACAACGACAATAGATCACTATTCACCAGATAGATTACTATTCACTGGTGACAAATCACTATTTACCAACATACGTGAATAGCTTCTAGACAGATCCAATACAGTCTATAGACAGATTTTTAAGTCACTACTGTTCACTAACATGCGTTTCCTAATAGATACCCAGACATACTACTATTCATAAATAGTAAAACTTTTACTATTCACAAGATTCTACAAGTTTCTACCGACAGATTAACTTGAGTTAACTAACTTAGGTCACTTTTGAAGACTTACAATGGTTCACTTCATCTAAAAATAGATAGACTTTAAAGACAGAAGACATGTCCAAGTTCAAGTCCAGAAAATGTCCAAATTCTCAGTTCCAATTTCCAAGTTCAATTCTTAGGTCCAAGATAGCTCTCTCTCCCTCTAGAAAGACTTTTGTAAACCTTCCTCTCTTGTAATCCTGTAACCCTTCCCTTCAGACAAATATAATCTTGTAACCCTTTACAGATTTTACTTTATAACCTTGTAACTCTTCAGACAATGTTTTATTTTCAAGCTTGTAACAAAGACAGAAGTTTTCAATTTTAATCAAAGACAGAAGTTTTTATTCAAGTAAGATTTTACTAGTTTTTGTTTTCATATTCCATACTCTGTTTTAACTTATTTTGAATATATCTATTTTGCTATTTTCTTCTTTATCATCTATTTTATCATTGTTTATACTTCTATATTACTGATGTGCTCTCTCTGGGTAGTTAATGGTATCAGTGGATTTTGGTTAATGGTACCCATGGATATAAGCAGCAACAAGAATTCTTTCTAACTCATAGCAATTATGTTTATTCTAGAAACTCCAACAAGGAACTAAAAACTCCTTGATCTTCATGAAATCTACTATTTTCACTTGAATTTGAACAATACAGAAATTGACTACATTCTACGAACCATATCCTTTAATTCCTTATTCTTGGAGAGTTATCGGGCCACTTACATTTCATACAGGTTGCAATATCTGAGAACTTTCCTACTTTGGTTGTTAGAATATCTGAAGTTCTTTGTTGTCTGAGTGATTTGTAGGCTATCTATCGGGGAAGCTAGACAAAATGGTTTATGGGAAATTTGATAGACATTTCTTGAATGCAAACATTGTCATGGAAAATTTGATGTTGATAGGGTTAAAACTAATCTATGTTGTGTCAAATTGTGATTTAGATTCGTATAGCATTTAAAGAGTGTTGATTGGCCAAGTAATTGACAAAATGATATATATATATATATCAGAGAAATTGTAGAATTCACATTTTAATATTACTGAGTCACTATGACGTATGAATGATGTCATACTCTTCTCTAACAAGTTTCATAATTATTAATTTTTCTTTTTGTAGGTTTTTTTTTTTGGCTAAATAAAAAAAAAAATGGTGAAATTTTGAGAGCAAGTTACTTCTTACCATGATGAGTTAAACTCCTATTATATGTTAGATGGTCTCACCAACCTTGATACTAAGGTATTCCACTCTTGATTTGAGGTGGACGAGGTACTTGACCACTAAACTCTCACCCCAAGGTCATAATTATTAATTTGCTATTCCACTCTTGATTTGTAAATTAAAAGGAATGGCCAAAGTGAAACTTTTGCTATGTTTGTTTTGACATTAATACTTTTTAGAAAATGAACCATTTTCTAGAAAATTATCTTATTTTTCAATGTTTGGTAGTGAGATTAAAATGAGTTGGAAAACTATTTCTTAATTTTCCTTATTTAGCTTGGTATGAAATAGAGTTGTTTTCTATAAAATTTTAACAAAAAACAACTTTATTTCATGCTAAGCTAAATACAGAAAATTAAGAGATAATTTTCCTTTGATTCGATTCAATTTTTTTCTTGATACTACCAAACACAAAAAAACAAACAGAATTATCTTTACATAAGGTTTTCATCCAAACAAACAATTTTTTTTTTAATTAATCCATAGCAGTACATAGAGCACTTGTGCTGATAAAGCAGACAATACAATCTCTAGATATATATACTAGTAGTAACTAATATAGAGATGGCGGTCCAATGCCCGGTATCGATAGTCTGGTTACTGAAAACTCAATTTGATTGAATCACTTGGCTGGTTAGCCATTTCCCACACTTCCACGTAGGCCCTACTCATGGCCCTCCATTGCTGACAATCCTTCGGTACCATAAAATAACAAGATCCATCTATCATTTTAATGCTTCCATGTGTACACCAAATTTTTTTTTTTTTCCCTGAATAAAAAAAAGGTAGGGTCATGGAGGTAAATCACATTCTACCAAACAAGATATACTATGAGATGATGCCCTTATTGGCTTGCGGCACTGGTGCTAATGAGTTCCACACTACTCAAACCCAAGTGTGATAGCGAGGTGGATTAGGTGCTTGATCACTAGACCTTCACACCGAGTTCATATGTACATAGTACACCGTTTTGGCTAGCATTTCATAGCTCCAATTACTACCTTTTGGATACTATTAACCAAAAAAGAAAAAAAGAAAAGAAAAAGAATACTCCGTACTATCCAAAATAATACCTAGTAGTATCACTTGAAAGGATTAATATATAACTAATATGTTAAAATCCCAAAGGACTAGTTTCGTAGTTTTTAGTCTAGTGTGATTCATGAAGTTATTGGTTTAAATGTGAGTTGGATTAATTTTTTAGTTCATTTGCATGTGTATAGTTTTTTAAAGGTTCACTTTTTTTTTTAAATAAAACTGCACATTTATCAAATTTCAAACAAATAAATAAATAAACTGTTAAAATTTAAAAGAATTTAACCCCCTTTTTTTAATTAGAAACAAACACACATGTACAAATGAGAGAGAATGAGGTTCAAATACAAAAGCACAAGAAGTTAACTAATCAAAACACAAGTGAGCTAATTGCGTATAGGACAGCCATATAAAATCATAGAAAGTGTTAAGAGGTTTAGAGAGACTATAAAATGATTAATTTGCGGACTTTAATACTCTAATAAATGAATATTTGAAATATTTTTTTTTTTTGTGATTGGTTACACATGTCTATACGATTTATGTAATAAAATTGGTAGAATTTCTAGTATTACTGCTCTGATGTCGTTTTGTCCAGCAACATATATATAAGTATATAACCGGCCACTATAGCTAGCTAGCTATAGGTAGTGAGGATAATTGCTACTCTCATGGACTTGTACAGTAGGTTAGGTTCTAAGTTATAATTAGAGTATTTGCATGCAATCCTTCTGTATTCAACATCAATCACACCGTAAGAAAAAACCTCCAAAGCCACATTGTGACGTGCCAACCTTGCATAGG
This sequence comes from Quercus suber, assembly GCF_002906115.3. Lineage (NCBI taxonomy): Eukaryota > Viridiplantae > Streptophyta > Magnoliopsida > Fagales > Fagaceae > Quercus > Quercus suber. Next base: position 622,827 of record NW_027069563.1, read on the forward strand.
CACTAGGGCTGAGAATGTCGCCAGTTTTGTCACCGTCACCATTGTCAGTCACCACTTTGTTCACCACTTCATCAGCGCATGCAATATTGTGCTGTAGGTGGTGATGGAATGAGAGAAAAGTTTCAAAATCCGTACTAGTTGGTTGGTGTGAGAGCTGAAGTGAAACAAATGATGGAGCAAAGACAAAAAAAAAAGTCTCTGGTTAGAACACCACAAATGACAAATGAAAGGTAATCATGAGTAAAAGAAAGTTACATTTGTGGAAAATGTCACTTACAAGATTGTGGAGCTAAGTTCGATCGAGTAAGAAGTTCAAGCATTATTGAGCCTATGTTTTGTTGAGGACGAGGTGTGGGGGGCCTCTACGGCTCTACCCACAAAGTCGGCAAAGAGAATATCTAAAGAGGCACAAGTAAAGAAACCTCATGAGCTGGAAGTCCAGCTCATGAATAGTTTAGAATTTAATTTAACTTGATTAATTATTTGAGTTTTCCATGTGTATAAGAAGAGTTTATTCCTTGTCAAAAGAAAGGTGTTCCTTCTCTATGTGTATAAAGAAAATTAAGAAATGTTTTCCTTAATCACCAAAGGATAAGCTTTGAAGCCATATATATTACCATGTACAACGCAAGGAGTAACTTTGTTTTGTTTAAGGGATGGAAGATAAAACTTAATTTGTCTAGTGAGAGACTGATGTAGGTCAGAATGTGCAATTAGTTTTTGTTATTTATGAAATTTGATTTTTAATTGTAATTTTTGGAATTTTAGGTTTAAGCATAAGTTCTTAGAAATGAATTCCTTCAACTTTAGTAAGATGTCTAACAAGTGTTACGCGAACTATAGCCACTAGTCGCTAACCCTCTTACTAGGAAATCCTCCCATGACAACGCCAATCAATAAAATCGAAGACACGTACTCCTAAATACAAGAATATTCTATTTTTTGATGGGATGATGAGTAAGTTGGAATTTATTGATTGACTTTTTGATTTGGAAGGGTATGTTAATTTTTGGAAGATTTGTGATGAAGAAAAAGAACGATTTGCATTTAATAAATTAGACGGTGAGGCAGAGGAATGGTAGAAAGACATTCAAATTGATAGAAAGTGTTGAGGTAAACATCCAATTCACTCTTAGCAAAGAATGAAAAAGTGTTAATTGATTTATGGTTTTCACAATATATTATTATGATATACTAGATTATACAAGTGTGAATTATAGATCTATATATATTCATATGAAGAGGAATATGTGCAAAACATGAAAGGCCAACCACAAAATGAAAATTATGACATCCAATTCCATGTGTTAAGAAAAGAAAATGGTTTGAGGGTTGACAAGATGCTGGCAATTTCTAAAGAAAATATATATAAGTTTATGAGGAAGCTCGTAAAGATCTCATTATAGAAAAAGATAAGGAAATTGAGATTGTGGAGGAGATTAATGAAGATCCTATTATAAAGAAAGATCTTGAAGTCGAGAAGGCAGAGACTATTGAGGTAGAAATTAAAGTTAAAATTGTTAAAGATCTCAATGTAGTCAAACTAGTTGATTGCATGAGTTGGGCTTCTATTATTTTGGTGGAAGGTATCAAACCAAAATTTATTGATTTTATTGGGTTTGAAAGGTTTGACACAATCGTTAACTCTTTATTGGGTTTGAAGTTCAAGTTGCTCAATTGATAACTTTTAGGTTTTGAAGAAGACTAAGAAGATGAATTACTCAAAGTATTTATTTAGTAGGTATGAAAGATTTTAGATCACAAGTATTAACACGAAGATGAGTTTTTTTTTTTTTTTTTTTTTTTTTTTTTTTTTCAAGTGAAGAGGTCTGATGTAGGATAAAATTTGTAATTTGATTTTTTTTCTATTTATTAATTTTGATTTTTAATTGTAATTTTTGGAATTTTAGGTTTAGGGTTTTTATTTTCTTGATTTTAGGTGTACATTTGGCGACGAAATAATTTCGTCGTCAAAAGTTTTTTTCTAAAAATGGTTGGACCTTTTGGTGATGAAATTTTTCGTTGCCAGGACTTTTGGTGATGTGGTATACACGACAAAACCAATTTCGTAACCAAAAGTCATTGGCAACGAAAATTAGGACTTTTGGTGACATAAATTTTCGTCACCAAAAATACATTTTGTTGTAATGTGTTTTTAATGCTTTTTAGATCAAATTATGGTTAGATATTAATTAGGATTTATTTTAGAATACATTTTCTTGCATGTTAAGTTTTACAAGCCTTTTAATAGTTCTCTAAATCTATAAACGTTTTTTCAATTTCAATTTCAGTTTAATAAAAATTAGTGTTTTTCTCTATTATTTTACGGTGAATTCTAGACCTCTTTCTTTTTGTGAATTCAAAGACTCTCATTGATTCAAAGTTATCTCTCAAAAGTAAATGTGTTTGTTTCTTGCATCTTGAAATAGTCGTGTTCTATTTCTCATAGGTATTCCGCTACATTATAAAAAGACTACGCCTCTAGTGTGTTAATGAGAGGGCAACTTTGGCTACATTAGATTTTGTGTTGACTTTTGTTTGTGAGAGTGGTTGTAATATTTATTATAAATAGTGGATTATGGTTAACGGTACATGTCATAGATATAAGTATAGAGCTTGCCAACCACGTTAAGTTTTGTGTGTTATGGTTCTAGATATTTTATCATTTTACGTGTCACCGCTAGCAAACCCAAATTCTTTCTAATGGCAATAATAGTTACTCTAGAAACTCAAACAAGGAACGGAAAACTCCTTGGTCTTTTTGAAATCTACCATTTTCACTTTAATTTCAACAATACAGAAATTGACTACCTTCATTCTACGAACCTTGTCCTTTATTTCCTTCTGCTTGGAGTCTTATCAGCCTATCAGGCCACTTACACTTCATACAGATATACTTATGTATACTCCACCCCTTGTTAACCGGATCCCATACAGGTTGCAATATCTGAGAACTTTGCCAAAATGGTTAACACTGTCATCGTAAATTTGATGTTGATAGGTTTAGTACTAGTCTATATGGTGTCGAACTGTGATAGTGCGATGTAGTGTTGGGCTAATTAAAACTTTTGACCTAGAAGGTTTTGGATGTATCATGCATTCATGCAAGCATTGATGTTGGAATGTTTGGACTTGGAAAAGGAATTGTATATGAATGATTTCGGATAAGGAAAATCTACCCGGGCTGCAAAGCATTTAAAGAGTGTTGAGTGACCAAATAATTGACTAAAGCATGTTCATTGAAAGTTGAAACGAAATGTCACTCTTGATGGCAGCACCAAATGGTATATATAGTAGAGAAATCGATGAGTCACTACGACGTAGTATGAATGAAATCACACACTTCTCCATCAAGTTGCATAATTTATTAATTTGTAGTTCCACTCCTGATTTGTACATATAAGGAATAGCCAAAGTATTTCCAAAGTGAAGCTTCATTTATATTTTATGACTAGTCCATAGCAATACATAGAGCACTTGTGCTGACAAAGCATATAATACAATCCCTAGACTGGTAACTAAAAGGAAATGATTAACAAACTGTTCCAAACATATACTAATGTTGGAATCTAATGAACAACCATCCTATTATTTATTGAGCAACGCAAATTAAGAGCTAGCACTTGTGCTGAGAAAGCATACAATACCGTACCATAATTACTAAAAAGAAGTCATTATCAAACTGCTCCATTATTTATCACACTTTGGAATCTAAGAAAGAGAGCTTCAATAGAGCTGAATGAACGAGTCATAAGCAACCCCAGCCTTCCAATCACTAGGCAGAACATTTTTCGACTGAACCCACGTTGTACCCCAGTTGTAACTCACTTGGAACCTCAATTTGACTGAACCTCTTGGCATGTTAACCATATCCCACACTGCCCCGTAGGCCCTGCGCATGGCCCTCCATTGCTGCCAATTATCCTGCACCATAAACCAACAAGATCCATCATTTTAATAATGGCAATATTTATTACATATAATGTGTGCGTACACATACTATCCAAAATAACTGAAATCCCGACTTAAATTCATTATTTCAGTTATTTCAAATGGTGTGCACTATTTGCACAAGAAGTATTAGCCTTTTAATAATTCTATATATGTACACCATTTTAGCTATCATTTCATAGTTTCATTATTACCTTTTGAATGCTAATAACCAAATGATACTATATTTTCTCAAAAAAAAAAAAAATGATACTATATTAATAGCTCTTAAAAAGGATTAATATAAAACTAATTTATTAAAATCTCAAAGGATTAGATTTTTAGTTTACTTACATGTGTACAGTTTTCGAAAATGTTCATTTTTTATTTTAGATAAAACTGTACTTTTATCAACTTTCAACGAATAAACTAATAAACTGTTACATGAAGTTAATTAATCAAATAAACAAATAAAATTTGCAATATTTTTAATATCACTCCTTTTGAAGTACACGTACATGCCACAATTCAACGTCAGTGATGTCGTTTTGTCCAGCAACGTATTCTAAAACTATAGATAGGTAGTGAGGATAATTGCTATTCTCATGGACCCTAAACATGAGGTTGTAACCAGAGTATTTGCATGAGATTCTTCGGTATTCTATTTCAACCACACCGTAAGAAAACAACTCCAAAACATCGTTGGGACGTGCCAACTTTGAATAGGCTCTTGGGCTGAGGATGAAGTCAGTTCTGTCTCCTTCACCATGGTCAGTCACCACTATGTTCACTCCTTCATCAGCGCAAATTTCTGGTGTTGTGCACCTAACCTGATGATTCATTCACAGACAGTGACGAGTATGATTATGGATACTACAGCAAAGGAGTCACTTTCTTATTAGTGCCTAACACAATTATATTGCCATTGAACTTCATATAATATTCATACGGGGAATGTTAGATAGTTCAGTTCTCTACTGTCTCTTGTAGTTAAATAATAGACAAAAAGTAATTATATATAATTTGAAATTCTATCGTATCTATAAATAATTATTCTGACTGTATTTTATAAGGTAATTAAGCGGCTTCAATTTTACCTGATAGCATGTACCACAACCAGTTCCATTCCTAAACAGCTTTGACACTCCGGCCACGTTGCCATCATTGACAGTCCTTCCAAACTCGCGAAAGCCACAAGCTCCACCTATATCACCATATATATTATAAGTTCAACAATAACATGATAAGCTAAATTTCTACGCATTGCTTGGTTAGCAGTTTTTAATCTCTCTCTCTCTCTCTCTCTCTCTCTCTCACGAGCAAAAAATCAATAGAAATCTGTTGAGAAAAAGAATAGAAGTCCAACACACACATTTACATAATATCTAGACGTAACAAATTAATGCACGTACTTGCAGTCCCATAGCAATCAGGGCTACCATAATAGGTTGCTCTTGAGTGGGTAAAAGTGTCTTGAGAGTAACACGGTACTGCAAGCAAGAGTACCATGACACAAAGAAGAAAGACTTGGTTTTTGAGTGCAAATCTCATGTCTTAAGGGACCAAGTTTCCTAACACTAGGATGATACTATGAAAATGGGACTTCAGTAATAAGAAGCAGAAGAATATATATGAGAATGAGGCTGTGAGATGGGAAGCCAAGAAATAACAATCCCATATTTATAGTTGGGGTCCTGAGGGAATGTGTTGAGGTAAGAGGCAGCGATAGCTACTTTCTTCCACTTAGGAATAGGGAATGTGAAGTGGGGCTCAAGATTGGATTTTAATGATTTTACACGTTCACGGTACACCCTCTTAAGACCATTCTATAAAGGACTTAATTGTATCTAAAATGATTTAGAAGAAATCTTACCGACGTTTTCCCTGTTTTACTTTTTGGCTAGGCTGCCTGCACCTGCAGTTTCCTTTGTATCTAAAACCTTAATTTTTAATTATTTGCTAATTCTTATTGTTCAGTAACATTTTCTTTTCTATCCAATGAAGAGAACTTGGATTCCAAGTTCTCTCTTTCATTTGTTACATGTATGGGTGTGAAAAAAAATTTCATCCAGATTAAATGGTTCTGACCAAAACTAATTAAGAAAATCCAATTAAGTGCAAACAGTGAGATCAAACAAGAGAGTGCTCTGCACTTTTTTTGCAGGATGTGGAAGAAGCTAATGAGAAGTTTCGGGCATGTGGAGGAATCTACTCCCACCCCCATTAATTTTTTGACAATAGGTTAGGCCGTTTGGCAACATTCTTAAAAGTTAAAAGTCCTTTATTAATTTTTGAAAGATACATAAATTTCAGCGTAAAGGAGTTGAAACATCTTCAAATTGAGAGAAAACTCAAGCAACCGCTTGTGACTGTGAGGACTGAAGTAGTGACAAAAGCAAGTTATCTGATTCACAACCTAAGACGCAAAAGTATGGGTACGGGTAGGATATGAAATAGGATATGGCGATATGGTAGTTTCTGAAAAAATAGGATACTGTACTGAAGAAATATGTGTACTAATTATATGATGAATCCAGAATTTTAAGCTTGCGGGAGCCGGAATATAAAGAAACAAAAAACTTCATATATGCATTTATATAGTATTAAAAAATTATAAATACTTAAAATTGTTGTTTTTAAATACATTAAGATGTAATCATTTATAAAAAAAAATAACAAAAAAAAACCAAAAAAAAAACAAAATAATGTCTTTTTTTTAATACTAGGCTGGCTAAGATTTTTTTGTTTTTCCTTTTTAAGTTAGAGCATTCACAGTTACTAAAAATTTTAGCTTTTAACACTTCAAAAAGCTACTTTAAAATAATAAAGGAAGCGAGAAAATTTGAGTTTTTTAATTAAAGAAAAAGATATAATCTTAATAAAATATTGTATTTTATTTTCAACAACTTGCTACAATCAACTGGTATTTATACCAGTTTACTATAGTTGTAAAAAATTTAGCTTTAACTTCTCTAATAACACATGATTTTTTGGTTCTTTTTTGGTAAAATAGTTTTTTTTTTTTTTTTTTGGCTAAAATACAATCACTATTGTGAATGTTTTTATTGTTTTTAAGACAAAGTTTAGCTACAATATTGGTTGTAACTTAAAGTTACAACCTTACACAATAAAATAAACATTACCACATATTTTCAAAATCTAACCGTTAAATTGCATGTTTTTTATGCTTTTAATACACATGTCAAATTTTGTATCAATCGGATATTATTTACTATATAATCTATTAGCTTATATTTTATACATAATTTTAAACTACAAAAATTTGCAATTTAAACAATTTATTGAATACATAACTATTGATCTTTAATTTTCTAAAAATTTTGCAAGTATGAAGGATATAAGACGAAGATGTAATCCAATGGTAGATTTGTCAAAATTCACCTCCAATAAAAAGATGTTGAGTAAGGTTGTAACCTTACACTACAATCAATTTTGTAACTAAATTTTCTTCTCGTTTTCACTAAGTTTTTGAGTTGGATAGTTGCTATTTGGGTGAGGCTAATTAGACTTATTGAGGAAAAAGTGGCTTAAGGTTTTAGAAAGGGAGCCCAATTACAAAAATAAAATATATTATAACTATAAAAAAATAATAAATAAATAAAAATGGACTCGGGGGACTTGAGCCCTCTTGGCCCCCACCTAGATCCGTCCCTAACTAATTACTTATGAAATATATGTTTTTATATATTGTTAAGTATATACCAATTTAAGAGTAATAATGGATAATAAAGTTTTTTTTTTTTTTAGAGGGATAATAAAGTTAATCAATGGTCATGATGCTTAGAATATAAAAAAATAAAAAATAAAAAATAAATGAATAATTCAAAAGTAAATAAAAAGATAAATAGATAAGTGTTAAATTCAACATTAAAAACAATATATAAAAAATATAAATTAAAATTCTTACAAGTTTGGTCTATTTTTCACTATTATGAGGTTGGGTTACAATCAAATCCAAGTCGTATCACATGCATATCTTAGATGTGTCGGCACTTTTTTGTTTCTAAAAAAAAAAAAAGGTACATACATGCAAGGTATTTGGTACAATACATATCAAATAAGGGTATTAAAGTAAAAATGAAGTATATGTGCGCCCTAGTCACAACCATTTAAATATTTATTCTTCTTTTTTGTCATTTGTAATCAAACATGCCACTTCATAGATATTTTGAATTCTTCCTTTAAAAAAAAAAAAAATCATGGGCTTGTCCCACATCAATGGGGGTGTGTGTTTAGGTTTATAACTTGCCATGCATTACTAACTATTGCATGCAATTTTGGTAATAGCATGTGAGTTTAACCAAAAAACAAAAAATCAATAAAATTTGTTGTTTTACTATCCTTTTCCATTAATTAGGATTTACTTTTGATATATTTTTAAGTCAAATCCAGAAAGAAATGAGGTAATTACAATTGAGTACTCTTTTGAAAGACATCTCCATTCATAGTTTATTCATGAATAATGTTAAAAATATAACAAATTTTATTACAAATAAATGCATCATCAATCACCAGAAATTAAATCCTATAATAATTTATAATGTTATTGAAATCTGAAAATTTTCTATTTATTTGTGAAACTAAGTATGGGTTTGGATTCACGTTTTGAGTTTTGCGTTTGTGTTTTACTCTTTTTTTTTTTTTTTTTTTAAGCTGCATTTCAGTGGGACTTGAGCTGTTACAGTTACTATTTATGAACAGTAGCCGCAACTTTTGACCAAGTCTACCGTGAACAATGCATCCATATACTGTTCATGGACCTACAAACTTTACTTTTTAGCAACTTTTTTATCAAAAATGGGTCACATGATACTATTCACACATTTAAAAATTATTTTACTACAATATTTTCAGTTTTCAATTTCAGCAAAATAAGTTTAGAAGATTTTAGGCTTTAAACAACTGGATCAACCCACAGGCACCGGAGCCATCATTAGGTTCAATTGCAACGCACTTAGATGGTCTGGTTATACCTATATATAACTATATAACTCATAGGTACGTTTCCTCGTGTCACAGTTTGGGTTAGTGGATTTGGCGTAGTAGCACTCATAATATTAAGTCATAACTCCGTTCCTAGGATTTCGAAAACAACTTGGACAATAACTTTTGGAGCTTCAATTGGATTTGAACTTTTGACACGCCCAGTCCCATCCAAACACATCTATTAGAATTTTTTTTAAAAAATTTTTTTTGACTCATTTGGTGTCGGCATTCGTGGAGGATAAATACAAGCCAAGTGTAAATTACGTATAGGGGAGGAAGTGCACAAAACCAAAGTTATGTAGTCTCACAATTGCGGTAGTAGGTGAATCTTGATCACAAACGTCCATTTTGGTCCACTTACCTTGATAAACTACACACGAAATTACCATGATCATCTCGATAATTATCTATCACCACTTTGATGTTAAATTTTATTCATATATTTAGGAATTTTATGATGCGTAAAAAAAATCGTCGGTAAGCCAATGGTCCAAACGAATAGCATCAAAAAGTCTGCAATGATAAACATACTCTTGGAGAGCACCTGTGTGAGGTCGACTTATTGGCCGACAACCCTTACGACCCTTCAATAGAATTGTGATTTTTACATACCTTTTTAGAAGGAGTGGACATAGTTCTTTATATAATAGCTTAGAGCTTATCTCTTTGTCGAGAATGTAGGCACTTTTTTAGTGATCAATGTTGCGGAGAGATAAGGGTGTGGCACAACCACCTTCCCTAAATTGTAGCAGATGCGAGCTATCCCTCAATAGAATTATAGGAGATGAGAGTTATCCCTTGTGGTTGCGAGAATTTTAGAGGATCTTATGTAATGGCTTTTATGCATTCACTGTAAGGTAATTGGCTTTGAACAATTGTCTTCACCCATCAGTCTTGAAAGGTGATGGACGAGTGTCTAAGCCGGACTTGTATGTGTCTCATTTGTCCTTGGAAAAGGTGACAAATAGACATCAAGCTTAATGGATAGCACATTCATTTGAGGAAAGCCGCACTAGGAGTGAAGGACAAGTCCTACATAGGACGAACAAGCCTGACCAACCCAGTGGGGTTGGCCAAGTGGTTAGGCATTTGGTCTCAAAATGGCTGTCTTGGGTTTGACTAGGAGCTCCCTAGTTCAAATCCGAGCACTAGTACTTTGATAAAACTCCCTAAGCCAACGAACAGTGATTAGTCTCTGGTTGAAAGGTTTGAGGAAATACTGTGGGAACCAAAAAAAAAAAAAAAAAAAAAAAAAAAAACGAGCCTGACCATTTTGGGATGAGTCAATCTATTTGGAAGGGTTGGTTTTCACATAACTAGCTTCACTCATCCGTCTTTTAGGGGTGAGAAATGGCAAAACAGGCTGAAATTTGTTGGCCCAACCTGAACCCACCGATTTTCAACCCACTCGAACCCGCCATTTTGTTTTGAATTAAATATGGGCCAACCTGCAAACTGCCCAATTTTTTTTTGGGCCAACCCAACCCGACCCATAACCCACCCTTTTTTTAACTTTATTTTTCCCCTAAAAAATATTTAAAAACTATATGGCATTATGGCAAGGTGTGCTAGACTACTCCTAGGTACATAACATTATTATAAAATGCACAATTAATTGTGTGTTCTGGCAATTTTGCCCCCATTTACTAAAAAAAATAAAAAGTTAAATGAAAGGAAAAAATATATACAAAAGGAATAGTAATATACTAATATCTATCTAAGTATCTAACAACATGTCCAAGTTTTTTTTTTTTTTTTTAATCCAAGTTTGTCTATTTAATTTTAATATTGTATTAATAGTAATAATGTAATATGCTAGTATCTATCTAATCTAAGTATATATCTAGCACAAAGCCACAATCTCGGCTACAATGAGTCAGTGACAATTGACAAAGTGACAAACAATAAACAAAACAAAATAATTCAATAGTGACTTGTGGGGGATAAGAGGATCAGGCCCAAGTTAATGGGCCGAATACCCACGAGAGGACTGTTTCACATCCGAAGAGAAGGATGCGGAGAATGCAAGGCCCAGGGTGGAGTGGAATCCTCTTGATAGAGGATCATCGCTGTCCGAGGAGGATATCTCCAGTCCGAGGAGGATATCTCTTGTCCGAGGAAAATGTTTTACTCTGATATGATATCGGAGACTAATTGAGTAGGGGAAAAGCCTGATTGACTGTCCGAGGACTCCACCTGATCAAGATAAGCTCAAAACATATTCAGGAACGATAAGGATGAGGAAATATCTGAGGGAAAGGCTGCTGCCACCGTATTCAATGCATTGCAACAGCTTTTCTGGCCGCATTTATGTGGAGAAGACCTCTGAACAGTGCCTCCTAACCTACCGCCACTCACACAGAGATGAAAAGAAGCTGCCTGACGTGACAGGTACTTGAGCAAGTTCATGGATGGGGAGCACGTGGACGATGGAGATGAGGGTGAGAGTGACTATATAATAGAGGGAGAGGGTTTGAAACAAACCATGGAATGTATTCAAACTGATGAATGAACAGTTAAAAGAGTGATAATCTATTGTTATTAGTCCCTTGCTAATTCTAGTTCTTTGACCCATACTCTACAAATTAATTGTCTTTGGGTTTACGTAAAGATTTTGGACCCTACATGACTCAAACAAAATAATTGCAATTTTTTTGAATGATTAGGAATTTGAGCATTATGAAAGTTGTCATAGTGCCAAAATAAATAAATAAAAAATCTCAATTGGACTTGTATTTAAAAGAGTCTAGACTTAGCAAAAAGTAAAATCCAAAGTTAGAAGTTCTCCCTTGGTGAAAAGAACATTACAACCGGTTTCCAGAGCTCTTTTTAATGGCACAAGATCTCATAAACACAGGAAAAAAATGCATCTGAATCAAGTTTTAGCGTAGGAAAAAAATTATTACTCCGTATCGATCACGTCTTTTGCCTGAGAACGTGGAAGCTATGTTGTGCACTAAAAGTTGGTTATATGAATTTGAAGGTATTTTAATTTATTAATAGAGTCATATAAATTATACATTTTTAACTCTTTATTGATAAGCTTTAATTTGCTTTCATGATACACTTGCATTATATTAAAATATTGTATTGTAGATAAAGATATTGATGAAATTGGCCAACTTGAGCTACAATTCACAAGTATGAATGTTTGTAATGCTAAATCTACTACCATCATTGAGTAGATTGAAGTATAATTCTTATAAAATATTTATTTGTTTTTCTTTACTTAAATTGTTATGTTCATTTTTAAAGGTTTTATTTTTTTATTTAGTTTATATTTCTATATAATCTAACGTTATTATTATTTTAAATGCAACAAGGATTTGTGCACTTAAGAAGGTTGATAACTTGACATGGTCCATAACATTTAGTTTTGTAATTATTATTATTATTATTATTATTATTATTATTATTTTGGTTCTTTTGTGGGAATGATACCATTAGTGAACTTTAAATTTGAAGTATATAAAGAATTTTAGTCATGCTCAAAAGTCAAAAGACTCAAAACTGTTTGAATTGCAAGGATATGAAAATTTTTATGTTTTTTTGACTTGTCTATTTTTTTCCCTTCACATCACATGTCATGTATAATAGTAAATTAGTAATAAATAGTCTAATTATTTGATTTGATTTATTCTCTCTAAAAAGTTGACATTTATTTATTTTAAATGTAAAAATATGGAACAACCCAACCCAATCCGACCCACAACCTAAATGACTCGACCCGAACCCAACCTAACCGATTGCCATGTAATGACAGATAAGTCCTATCAATTCAAACGAGTGGGTCTTCTTCGGACGAGTAGCTCTTGTAGTTTTAAGTTAGCTATAAAAGTTCTCCATCACAAATAAATGCCTTGTGGCTATAAAAGTTATAATGGGTCTGGCTTGTGGCTTCAGCTCCAAAAAGTTGACTAGTGAAGGCTGATTAGTGAAAGCTGACCGATGAAAATATTCCTCATAGGTACAAATGAGCATGTAGGTGTCAAGTACTTGTATAAATATTCCCTACCAGTATTTATTCTTTCTTACACAAAATATCGTGTTGGATTCTATGATTCATTTAAAATATTGAACATGTTTAGAATGCAATTCCATGTGTCAATAATCTTTGGCACAATTTAGATTCAAATCCTATATTGCATGAATAAATTTACTTGAGAGAGAGAGAGAGAAAAAGAGAGTATTTCACATCAACAAGTCTAATACATGAACTGACACGTCATTTAGAATTTGTTTATACACACACACTTGAACGAGACATCAACAAAGATATCATCAGACTAGAAAACCATTGGTAATCTTTTGGAGGTTGAAATAGACGCAGTCTGTCAATCGTTTATGAGTTCTTCAACTGTGATTAGACTCTCACCGGTGATACTGTTACCAATTACTACTAAACACTTGATAACTGAATTTGGTGCAACTCTTGTTCCAGCTCTCTAGAAGCTAATTTTGGTATAATCTTCGATCTGTTTAAATTAGGAAGAGAAAATAAAGGTGGCTATTATAATGGAGTACAACCAGCTGATGTATACATCCAATTTACCAACACGTATAACTTGCACACGCATTGTACACTAATATTAAAGAATTGGGATTTCTGCCTTGCTCCTCACCGAAGGACACTACGGTGTTGATGTGTACTCATCAAAGGCACAATTTGTGCGCTTAGTCTCTAGATCCTCCATTCATTTTGATTTACATTGCTGTAGCAATCAGCGAATTCACAAAGCAAGAAAGATTGACCTATGAAAAGATGACCTTTAAAAACATATTATTAATCTGTTCAGACCTGCAAAATGATTGTTTCAAGAGAGAGAGAGAGAGAGAGCTTCAACTAAAAGAAAGTGAATCACTATAATGGGCTTGGACAATGACAACTCTCTCCATAAACAGGTCATACCAATAAATAATGGAAGAGACAACGTTGAGACTACAGACCAGACTGCGTGTATGGTTCACATTTCCAGATCTGTAATTCCTCTCATCCCTCTCCTACACCTGTGACTTGGAATGAGAAGGGAGGGACATAAGGTCATTTGGTGCGAGATGAAACTAAAACTACAAAGCAACAAGGCATACCACCAACCACCAATGCCTCTCCAGAGTCACTTCAATCTCAATTTTTAATTCTAAAGTACTTTCAGTCTCAGTTTGAGCAATCATAACAAAACAATCAAAAAACAAATGAAAGGTGTCAAGCAAGAGTTAACCAACAGTCACAACGAGAAACTTTAGCTAATACCCACTGCCAGGTGTCACATTACTGCAGGTTTTGGTGGAGATGACATGGTAATGAAAAGAACAAGCAATTACTATACAATTCCAGAACCAACTTATCCTCCTCACTAAAGCAACAGATTGCTTCAGGATAGAAACTGGTGAGATCCTAGGCGACAAAATTCAGAGGCACATGATTCGAGACCAGACTCTAGTGGGTGCAAAGTTCATAAAAGCATTTCCAAATGATGCTTGACTTGTTCTGTTATAGCCTCTTCATTCATTTACCAATAACAGCGTTGGCATCAATGTATATGAAGTGGTGAAATCCTTTTTTTTTTTTAATAATAATTATGAAGTGGTGAAACATTACATTTAAGAAAGCTGAGAAATCATCCTATCTATGTCTTGATATGTTAAGATGCCCGTTACACCTTGAGGTCCCATATGACCATCAAACTACCAGAGTTTATGTTAAAATTGTTAAACAGCACAAACAGATGTGCATAACAAATCACAAGCGCCATAAAGGATAAGAAGAATAATCTTTGACAGAGTGACAGTGAAAAGAGAGAAACTTATTATCCCTGAGCTATTATATAACACAAAATTTATTGAAAGCATTTTAATCATAACAGAATTTAAAATGGGGCAATGACTTGTGGTCGCACTTTACCTGAATATTCCTTACAATAATTAATCCATGTATTCCTACAGTCAAATAAGTTTCGCTTTTTTCAGGTCAGAGACAACTCCCCGGTCTTCAGGACTTCTTTCATTGTATAGTACCTGAGAAAATTATGGAAATGATAATTTAGTGTTGTATAGAATTAGACCAAAAACTAAATCAACTCCATCTACTGGAGGCACCTTGTCAATGATGCCGTATTCAACAGCTTCACTGGGACTAAAATATTTTGGGCGCCTGATGTCCGCATCAACCTGCTCAGGTGATTTTCCAACATGCTTTGCGAGGAGATTAACCTTGAATGTAAATTCAATAACCATGTCAAGCAGTATATCAGGTCATGCTTAAATGCACATCTAAATGCAGATCTAAATCAACAATCTTCAATATTGGCTATTGCTTTTCTTCTCTTTCTTCTTTCCCAGATTTTTTAACAGGTAGATAATATTTTTTTTCATACCATTGTTTTTATTTAATTCTTCTTGATGCAGGGAGCATTAAAACCAAATTCATTTAAGATTTTGATTCTAAATTTGAAATTTGAAATTAGTTTTTAATTTTAGGGTTTTAAGGGATTTGACTAGGCATTTTCCATATCAATGTACTCCCTAAACCCTATTAAAATAGTGCTCTTGTAATCCTGAAAAAGACAGATGAATTTGACTACGATTAATTACTATGAGTTGAGAATATGTCTCCTGCTTTGTTTTCTCTATTTGGTGGTGATGCCAAATGCCCCTAGGTGGTGATGCCTTGGTTTTGCAAGCTGATTCTAGGTGGTGAATCCTAGGGTTTGTTATGTTGTTATTTTTGTTCCTCTTTTTATCTCTATTTTCCTACTGTGTTTGGCATCATTTCTTCTTTTTTAAATTATTTTTTATAGTGCCGCCCAACCATGAAGCATACAAGGGGAGAATATTTGCAATATAACTAGCCAATATCTTGCGATGCAAATTTAAATAAGTTTATTTTAAAAATTTTAATAAGAAATTATTTCTATGGCTTATTTATAATACTCATAATATGTCAAAATGTTTGGGGAATTAATTTTAATTATATTAAAAGTCATTGAAAAGAAAGGATACACGTGATTTTGAATACATTTTAAGTTTTTTGCATTTTAAATCATAAAGAAAATATAAATTTTATATATCAAACAGTAAATAGCATCCAATTAACACAAAGTTTGGTGTGTTAGAACAATGAAAATGTGTGATTCAATGGTGCTAGACCAATTAAAAGTTATTTAGTAATATTAATATTAACAAAAAGCTACAACATGTGTAACTTGAGAGAGAGAGAGAGAGAGAGAGAGAGAGAGAGAATCATATAAATTCGTTGTACATAAATAATTAGTGTATCACCTATTGATTCCTACAGTATAGATAGATTTATAGATAGATAGAGTCTATAGATAATTAATAATAAATGTCATGCCCAGTGTATAAAGCTCTCACTTTTGAGGGTTTGGGAGAGGTTATGGGAGGTAGCCTTACCCCCAATTTGTTTTGAAATGGCTGATTCCACTCGCAACCTATCAATTTTGGTGGAAGGCACTAGCCCTTGTACCAAGACCCGGCCTCTAATAATTAATACATAGAAATAAATGTATCTATTCATTAACAAATGATAATGAATTAATACTTTAACATAAATGCAAAGATTTGATGAGGTGGAAGGATAA
Organism: Quercus suber; assembly: GCF_002906115.3. Taxonomy (NCBI): domain Eukaryota; kingdom Viridiplantae; phylum Streptophyta; class Magnoliopsida; order Fagales; family Fagaceae; genus Quercus; species Quercus suber. Next base: position 639,362 of record NW_027069563.1, read on the forward strand.
ATGAAGAAAATTCTATTTCCTCCTCAAAAAATGCGCCACATGGCAGCATCTTGGTTCTAGCTTATAGATATAGATTTACCACTAAACTTACCAACTCTGCCTTCACATTCTTTATTTCTTTTCTTGCTAGCTCAATATCACTTGCCTGACCTTGAAACCTGGCAATTGGCTGCAGATTCATTGAGAAATAAGACCATAAGTTTATAAGAGTTTAATCAATGTATATGCACCATTAAATTAAATAATTATTGACATCCCAAGCATGCAAAGGCTCAACAAGAGTAAAGTATTAGATATCGTATACTTCCCGTCTATCAAGGTGGCACACCTTTTTTTCCCTTCTTTGACAAAATCTATTAATTTAAAATAAAAAATTTTAAAAATAAAAAACCCTTAAAGAGTATTAGATATCACTGGTCACAAATAACCTGCTTTATCATTATTGTGGATGATGGCAAGGCTGAACGGTTTCCCTTTGCACCAGCGGCCAAAAGTAAGGCTGCTTCTCCCCAAGCATTACCAACACAGAGAGTGAATATAGGTGGCTTGACGTACCTGCAGTGGAAGAAAATACCTCAGTCATACACGTAACAACCAGCCCATAAACTCATCCAGTTGTATAGACAAATAAAGGACCAAAACCCAATTTACAAACATAAAATTTTTTGCAAAGCCTATTTTACATCAGTTAGAAGAAGCTAACCTTTAAAACTGAAGGTACGAATTCCACCAAATACGCAAAAAATTAGCAAATGAGATAAGGATCTGTGTAAATATGTGTATTTCTAAAACTAAGTACATTGATAAGCCTGGGTTGTTACAGTGCAAGAACATTGTATAAATAAAATCAAGGGCAAAGTTGAAACCATTTATGATACATTTTATGCTAGGATGCAATGACATTCTCAGTGGCAGTACTTTTGTCTAACATCTGTCTTTCCCTGGCCAACCAGATTTGGGATATATCTGATTTTATTTTTGATATGTAATATAAATTTTATTGATAAAGAAAAAGTTCTATGTTCATGATGATGAACACAAAGTACTTAAAGCAATTACAAGAAAATCAAATAGAAATTATAAATGTAAGAATGTTTAGAAGTCATGATTTATCATTTAGTGCAGAATCAGCTTTGTTTCCCAAGATGCATGCAACAAAGCTCATATTTAAAAATAAATAAATAAAACATTGGAACATGAAACTTGGGGAGATTCGTCACATCAGCCAGATCTTGTGGCCAGTAATTAAAAGCAAAGTAACATTTATTGCATAGAAAACTCTGCAAGTTACTATAAGGCCTCAGCATGATTCACAAAGTACATAATAGGTGCCATCTGAATCGGTTGAAACATTCTTGATAATAAGTCTAAATTCAAAATTTGCATGAGAGAGCCAACGAGCTCCAGCTGAAGTGGAATTTCCTCCCACAATTATGGGATGGAGGGTGAGGTTGGGTCATTGGTTGCATATGTACCTTACCAATCAAAATGTTGACAACAGAGTGCTGAGAAGAAAGTAAATACAAAAATAATCGCTAAAATTTACAAATGAAAATATAGTGCACAACATATCTAAACAGTTCAAAATAAATTACATAGCTTTATTTTTTATTGGTAAGTTACACACACACCAAGTGGGTCTTGAACTCAAAACCTCACCCTCCACCTAGCAATTGCAAAGGGAGTAAGTGACATAACTATGCGATTTTTAATGAAATTACTTTTTTTTTTTAAAAGAAAAAGAAAAAAGAGAGAACTATGAAAAAAATGATGACCTCATAACATCATAAATTGCAAAAGCCTCAGTCTCGTAACTCAACTTCTCGCCACCCTGAAAAAAAGTGGAAAATTTTTATCAAAGTATGATTCATTATATGAAAATACCTTCATACCATCATATTAGAATTTTGGTTGCTTGTAGATCTCCCCCACCCCCTTTTTTTCTTCAAAAAATGGGGGGGAAAAAAAACAAAAACAAAAGGATAAAAGCCAAATAATTTATATTTGATAAAAAACTTAGATATGCTAAAAAAAAGCCCAAGCAATTTTTCATTTTTTTTTTTTAAAAGAGGCAAAGCAAATATAGGGGCAGCAGCCCTGGGAGGTGGATTTTTTTTTTTAGGGGAGGGGGGGGGGGGGGGGGGTGGGGGGGGGGGGGGTGCCTTATTATTTGAAGAAGAAGACTATTCTCATGCAAGCAAAATCTTCTCTACTTTTCACACCAATGACATTAATATGACACAATACAGGCAATAATATGGGATTGCCACGAACTCAGCCTCTACTTTTATTAAAAGTAGAGACGCAATTGTATCCATAGAACATTGTCACAACCATATGATGGAGTAATTCTTATTGTTGGAAATATCCAATTTGGATGCATAAGGCTAAAGCTATGGGCCCTCATAATCTAAAAGTTCAGGCTTCATGTATGAATGCCTAGGATTATTCATTGACTTATTAATATCTTATTTTAGTTTTAAAGTTGACTTTTATTTAAGTAATGAAGCTTGGTATTTGATAGTTTTTGCAATTGCTCGACAACACATATTTATTTGGTAATAGTGAGACTAGTTAGTTATCAGGCCTCTATGTGTGGCACTTAGCATGCAGTCTTTTACTTCTTTTTCCCCCTTTTTTTGCTGCTTCGTTCTTGTTTTATGCTGAGCATCTAAAAGTAAAAAGAGAGAGGATTTTTTTTTTCCTCTTTCATTTAGATTATAAATTGTTTGTATTATTATTTAGAAGAATTTTGTATATAATTTTCTTCTCTTTTTCATTAAAAGTATTATTTAATAAAAAACCGTGAACGAACAATGCACTTGAAAAAAACAAAAACAAAGTGTTTTTAGAGCTACCATTGGTTGGGTTAGATTAGAGATTTCTCAACCCAAGGAAGTCAGGTTATGTTGAAAATACCCCAAGCCCAACCCATGCTCGCCCTATGTATCTCCTCACGGCTCCTTTCTCTTTCCTTTTGGTAAATCCTTTATTTGTTTTTCTACCTTAAACTTTATTGCCACGAATTTCGAATTTGATTCTATATCTCTACCTTCTCTTTAAGGTGGAGTCCTAAGTTTTGATTAATGATAAATTGTTTTGATCAATGATAAATTGATTGTTTTGATTAATGATAGTTTTGATTAATGATAAATTGATTGTTTTGATTAATGATAAATTGATTGTTTTTGGAAAGGAGTTTAGTTTTCACTTCTGCTCTCTAATTTTCTGCTCACAAAGCAATATCTCTTTGTTAGCTGTTTTGAGAGAAGCCGCTCATCACAACACCCTATTCTACAAATTTCCCATCAGCTTAAAGCAATCTACAGCCATCCTGCTGTCTTTCCCTCACAAGAATCAAGATTGCCTTTAATTGTTAATTTTTCAAGGCTGTCTGATTTCATTGTCCCTAAAATGCAACCAACAGCAACAATAACAAAAACTTAGTCCCAATATTTTTTGAGTGGGCAATAGATCCTTAACAAGATTAGCCAGGTCAGCCGCATATATTTTCTTTTGATAGTTACAATGGGTAGGGAGAATTTGAACCCTAGCCATCTTTGTTAGAAACACTAGGAGATGCCAATTGAGCTACAAGAGTTGGTCGCATGTATTCTTTTTCTCCATTCTATTCTATCCAAAGTCGTAGCCTCTGTTACTTCTTTGACATGTCATTTTTAACTACTTATGGTCTTCCTCTACCTTTTTTCTTTCCCTCAACTTGAATCAACTCACTCTTTCTCACTAAAGTACAACAACTACAATTAATCTCACTACCTTCAAGGGCAAAGCCACTTGCCAATAAACGCAATCACATCAGCCTTTGCCAATGAGCATATACATTTTTCTTCATCATACCTTGCCCTTGCACTTTATGTTGCTTGGTGTATGTACATAAATTAAGCTCTAAGTTTAATTATAATCATTTCTTTTTTAAAGTAGGGAACCTTTCTAAAGAAGAGCCATTTGAACTCGCCTCTAGCTAGTAAAACTTAGTGTGGGTAAAAGCGCATTTATGCGCAAAGTGCAAAGGCTCCAGCACTTTTCGCCTCTAAAGCAAGGCGCATTCAAAGAAGCCTTAAGTGCTTTTTCAATAAGCATGAAGTGCACTATAGGATTTTAACACGACTGATATAAACCATTGATTTGGCATATAAAATTTAATGTTATGGTACACTGCTATGCACTTAAACCCAACCCCTCCAACTTTGCAAATTCTATGAAACACATTTGGGATTGCAGTCCACCACAGTTCTCATGTTCTCACCAGGAAGAATTGACAAATCTCTTCTTTTGTCTTTACCAGGTATGTTTATCTCTCTTTATCTTCTTCCATTGAAACTTTTCCTCATTCCAAAACCCACAAACCTGAAACTTTTTGAATATCTTACTACTATTACCACTTCTTCTCTCTCTCTCTCTCTCTCTCTTAATATTTTACTGTGCAACTTGGAACCACTAACGCCCCCTCCCTTTCTTACAAACCTACACCCTCTTCTCTTCTCTTTTATTTTGGGGTGGGGGTTTATTGTAACTTGTCCTGAAACTCACAGACCCCTAATCCTTATTCCTTTTTTATTTTTTTAGTTTTTAGGGTTTTTTATGGGTACAGTTAACTGGTGCCCTTAGGCATTTGTTAATGGACTACTTTAAGAAAGTTTTGATATAACTTTTATGGGAAATATAAAAAACTAACAAAAAAATCAGTTACTTTTTTCTTTTACCATAAAAAGTTTCTAAAAATATTTCTTAAATCAATGCCCTTAGGGCATCTGTTAACTTTTCTCTTTCTTTATTTCTTGGTTTTTTTTTTTTTTGATAATTAACGAAAGTTTTATTAAAAAACTAAAAATAGCCAACCCGAGTACATTGGAAATGTACTATGGGGGCATAAATCAATAACGAAGATTACAACGATCAAGTAAAATAGGAAGGGAAGAACAAGAAAAATGACAAAAGACCACACTCCAATCGAGGAGCATGTGTAAAAAAAACGACTTAAACTCTAATATAGAGCGTTCACATCCCTCAAAGCTTCTAGCATTCCTTTCGCGCCAAATACACCATACCAAGCAATGAGGCACAATTCTCCACAACTCAATATTTCTATGTCGACCAAACTTACCCTGCCAAGACTCAAACAACTCAATAACCTTCTGAGGCATAACCCAATGAATTCCGAACAAACAAAACACCAACGACCACAACTCCCAAGCAATGGGGCAATGAAGAAGAAGATGATCCACTGACTCCCCACACTTTTTACACATATAGCACCAATCAAGAACTAGCACACGTCGCTTGCGAAGGTTATCTGTTGTTAAAATCTTACCTAAGGAAGCAGACCATGAAAAGAAGGCTACCCTTGGAGGAACCTTCGATTTCCAAATCATCTTCCAAGGGAAGGATAATGTGGTAGGAGGGTAGAAAGAAAGATAGAAACCTCTAACCTCGAAACCTCTATTCCTTGCTGGCTTCCAACACACCCTATCCGGGCCCAATCCCCGTACCGTCGAAGAGTAAACCATATCCATAAATAGATCAAAGGATTCTTGTTCCCAATCTTGAGGAGGGCGACGAAATTTAGCATCCCAATGAATCCTCCCACCAGACCAACACATCACCTCTGCTACTGAAGAATCCTTAGTTCTACTAATACGATAAAGTTCCAGAAAAGCCTCTTGGAGAGTACGATCTCCACACCACAGATGCTTCCAAAACTTCACTCTAGTACCATCTCCCACATCATACAGAAGTAGTTTCGAAAAACTCATCCAACCACTCCTAATATGTCTCCACAAACTAACACCATAAGCACTAGTCACCTTTTTCGTGCACCAACCACCCCAATCATTCCCATATTTCACCTCTATAACCTTCCTCCATAGAGCATCGGTCTCCATGCCATACCTCCATAACCATTTTCCTAACAAGGCAGAATTAAAACTCCTCAATCGTCTAATACCCAACCCTCCAACCTGCAGCGGCTTACAGACCTGAGCCCAACTGACTAAGTGTAATTTAGAATCACCATTAATACCACTCCACAGAAAATCTCGTTGTAGCTTCTCCATACGATTTGCCATCTTCCCAGGTAAAGGCAGAAGGGAAAGGAAGTATGTAGGTAAGGAGGAAAGAGTACTTTTAATAAGAGTTACCTTACCCCCCTTGGATAGATACAACCTCTTCCACCCTGCTAATCTCTTTTCCATCTTCTCCAAAATGGGGTTCCAAATTGACAACTCCTTAAATTTAGCTCCTAACGGAAGCCCCAAATACCTCAAAGGAAGATTGGATTGCTTACAACCTAACATCCCCACCAGAACATCCATATTGTGCACCACCCCTATAGGAACCAACTCAGATTTCCCCAAGTTAATCCTTAGACCTGAGACCTCCTCAAATCTAGTTAGAATAGCTCTCAAACTAGCTATTTGCGAAGGATCAGCATCACAAAAAATAAGAGTGTCATCAGCAAATAAGAGATGAGACACCATCACTGAGTTGCCAGCCATATTACCTACAGAGAAGCCTGAGAACTAACTAGTAGTAGCTGCCACATCCAACATACGACTTAACCCCTCCATAACAATATCAAATGTTGGAGAAGATCATAACCCTCAAACATAAATTGCATAAAATAATGAAGATACAAGAAAAATATACAAAAATTAAATATGGATACTCCAAACAAACCTGATCCATTGATTTGAGTATCAAACTGCAATCATTCAATGTGCAATCCATTAAATAGATCAGTGGAAGTTCAACCAGGGCATCCTTCAAGATGTCTGCCACACAGATGGCCAATTGTCAATACGTGAGATTAATAGAAAGTAAATTCTAACATTCCTATTCCATTTCTTAATTCAAGGGAAAACTTTACTGAGAAAACAAATGCAAAAAAACCACAAGTAACTAAATAATTAGGGGGTCAAAAGTAGTAATTGAATGTTTGTGGACTAAATTGTGAGTGGACAAAACCAAATGGGGTAAAATATAATTTTCCTTTTTTTAATTGTCAAATATTATATATCTTATGCACCCTTATAATATTGAATCCTCAAACTTAACCTTCACCTCTTGTTAAGAGGAACAGGAGATGCCATTTGGACAAGAGACAACTGGCTAAATTTATAAATATGTCCATCATACAAAAGACAGCTGTTGTACTTTAGTGTAGAAGTTGAAAATCCATGGACAAAACTCTATCCAGTATTCCCCATTGTTTATATCAACTCAAAGTTAATAAAGGTAAATTATTGACCTACTAGTTTACTAAATGCTATGAAAATATTTGTCATATGAACCAATGAAAGATGCACCTACTTTTTCCAAGGCAAGAAAAAGGAGCTCGTAATGTCAATTTTTTAAAAACATTTTACCAGGCACTTACCACCATTAAACACCTTTTCTCCATTCCTTGATCCACTCCTTAACACATTCATGTAGCCCTTCACAGCCCGATAAACCTCACGAACAACCAATTCCATTCTCTGACAATACGCACACCAACTATTGCTAAAAAGGACCAACACATCCCTATTCCATGCATGGACCACATTGTTGGTGTTAGATTGATTAACTCCAAGAACCAGCTCAGACAATCTATGAATCGTAATTTGAGGGATTGAATCCACCTCGTGAAAATCCACATTAACAAATGGAGGGACAGTGGCCTCCCTAGGGCTTTGAATAATGGATTTAGACAGTTGATATGGAGGAAGAGTCCCATTAAGAAAACCAGAGAGAAAATCATCCAGTGAAGAGTAGCTGAAATCTGACTCTTGGGGTAATACATAATGCTGCTGCAAAAAGGGATCAATTATTACCAAGGATGGAATGTTTGAGCCACCGGTCAGAGCTCTAAGTAACCGATAGTTGCCATCAGAAAAGAAAAAGGAACCCTCAAAGCCTTGAAAGTGAAGCTGTTGCTCCCTTAAGTTGTCCGCCAACAAAAAACCTTTTTCTTCCAAAACCGAATCTTCAGAGCTTTTTTCTTCAACCACTACATTTTCAAAACTTTTTTCTTCCACTACCAAATCTTGAGCAGTGGCAACTTTTTCAAGAGCGGTTACAGATTGGTGAGCTTCTAAAGATATTAACTGCTTACTTTTATCAACATAAAAAGCCGTCTTCTCTTCATCATACTCAGAAGAAGGCTCACCATCTGTGAGTTCAGAATTTTCATCATTCATCTTAGCAGATAAACTTGCCCTTTGTGGCAATTGATCTTTATCTGAATCAACACTGTTTGAGACAAGGCCTTCCTTAAACACTGCAGGTGACACTTGATTAGACTGAACTGTATCCGATGGTAATGTATTAACTGACTTCATGTCAACATCATCAGATAAAAGTTGGAAACCCAATTCCTTTGCAAGGGAGCTTAATTTACCTTCTTTATTTTGCCGAATAAGGTGTGCCAGGATCTTATGCAAGGAACTACCTTCTTGATCTGAAGATATTTTATCCAAAGTGACATGTTTATCCTCATTTAGGATCATGATAGTAGACAGCTTCTCTTTTAATTTAATCTTCTGAGCTGTCAGAGATAGTTTTAATCTAGGATGTTTAGATTTACCACCCCATGCTTGATAATCTTGGACTGAGGATTTCTCAGGCTTGGCCCTCTTAGGCTCACCCATCTGATATGAAATATGATAGTGCAGCGCCAGTTCTCTAAAAGTATCAAGAGCCTCTTTACCCTTTCCTCTAGTTTCAGACGAGTCAGATGATCTATCCACAAATAAAAGTATTGATGGCTTATTTGCAGGTAAAACAGGCTCGATATCATGCCTATCACCTTCCAGCTACATGATGAAAAGAGACAACTATGGTATTAATGAATGAAACATGCTAGCAAAGAAATTACAAAGAAATTACTAAGAAAAAAAATGTATGGGAGAAATGAACAAAATAAAAAAGGGAACAAACATGTAGAAAATTAGGACACAGGTACGGCAATGATCTGTATATTAATTAATTAATTATTATTTTTTTTTTTGGGAACTTATAAAATTTTTTTATAACAAAAATATTATTTGTTTTTATATAATTGTTAAAAAAAATTTTAGAAAAATATTAAAGCCTAGCTACTAATAATATATATATATATATATGTGTGTGTCTACTGTCTACCTAAGTAATGAAAAAAAAATGTAAAAAGTTACAAGTTTAATTACTTCCGTGGCAGTGGCATGATGGGCGGTGGACTTTAACTCATTATAGACAAAAATTTAAAAAGAAGACCTCTTTACCTCTTTTGTTCACGTCTTCACGTGTGAGGTGGACAAAACAAGGAAAAAAGAGAAATAGATATAAGAAGCTGGGACATGCGTGCAGCCGGAGGCGAAAGAAGAAGAAGAAGAAGAAGCTAGGCTGCTGAAGAAGAAGAAGAAGAATAAGAAGAGGAGGAGAAAAGAGAGAGAGATCTATGAAGCTGGGCTGCTGAAGAAAAAGATCGACATGAGAGACTACAAGTGGGTACAGTACAATGTGTTTCAGCTTTTTTTTTTTTTTAATGACTTATATGGAACTATCACGATAGTGATCTCTTTGGAATTGCATTTGATGTTGCCACTATGTTGCTTCATTTGATTCCATGTTAGCAACCTCCTCTTCTGCTCTAAAAACCAATATTCAAAACCAGGAGGCGAAGAGGATATCACTTAAGCTCATAAGATGCATTAGATTAGATTTGAATTAGTGGTTGTGTTTGCATCTTAGCTAGGGCAGCAGCCTATTGTCTTATTTAAGAGTTCTAGAAGTTGTAACAGTGGCTTTTTTCAGTTTTTTTAGAGAATTAAATAAAATTTCAGCAAAACTTTGGGCTTTTCCTCTCTCTTTCACTTCGGGATTGAGTTTGGGTGTTGTTGCTATTTTGATAGCTTGACTAGTTCTTTATTTCCCTTGTCAAACACTCTTTTTCTTATTTCATATTCGGAATTGCATAAGAGTGGAATTAGAAGCACATCTTGTAATCTCATGCCACAAGGCATAAACATGCTTGATATCACTATCATTATTCTCTCTCTCTCAGGCATGGTGGTTGGTCAAGCGGAGCTGCAGGTTTTGTCTTCTTTTGCAGTTGATGTGGTATGAATTCTAATGCGATTTTTGTTCATCATCAATACATCATCTCCCCCCCCCCCCCCCCCTTTTTTTTCCTGCTTTGTTTTTAATAGTTCCTTATTTACTGTAGAAATGCTTCTTACTCATTGAAGATGAATTATAATACTGCAGTGACATCTGATGGAAGCATTCTTGCAACTGGAAGTTATGACACTACAGTCATGGTGTGGGAAGTTTCCCGTGGTAGAAGCCCAGAAAAGAGAGTGCGTAACTCAAATACAGAGCTACCCCGTAAAGACTATGTGATTGTTGAAACTCCCTTCCATATTCTTTGTGGGCACGATGATGTGATCACATGCTTATATGTTAGCGTGGAGCTTGATATAATTATCAGTGGGTCAAAAGATGGAACTTGTGTTTTCCATACCCTAAGGGAGGGAAGATACATAAGATCTCTACGCCATCCTTCTGGCAGTGCATTGTCAAAGCTTGTTGCCTCTCGGCATGGGCGGATTGTGTTTTATGCTGAAGATGATCTCAGTTTGCACCTTTATTCAATTAATGGAAAACATCTTGCTGAATCTGAATCCAATGGACGCCTCAACTGTGTGGAACTGAGTGATTGCGGTGAATTTCTGGTTTGTGCAGGTGACCAAGGGCAGATAGTTGTACGCTCTATGAACTCACTTGAGATTATAAAAAGGTATAATGGAGTTGGAAAGATAATAACATCTCTAACAGTAACCTCAGAAGAATGCTTCTTAGCTGGGACAAAAGATGGAAACCTTCTTGTGTATTCTATAGAAATTCCTCAACATCGCAAAGCCAACAATCCTCGACATGCGAAATCCAAAGCTTCTGGCACAGGATAGATCACTAGTGGACAGCATAAGTCAGGAAGTTTTTAAGGGGGGCTGATCTATTTTGTTATTGCCAGGTATTCTGCAGTCATTGACATTCTAACAGATTATATCTTTCCCTATTAGCTGAAATTATCCAATCAAAACATTTCCATAGAAGTTAGTTCATTGTAATTATTCTTATCCAGTGAGATGTTTCTTGGTCATATTTTTCCCATACAACCAAATAGCATAAATCTGTATGGAGGGGCCAAAAGCCAGAAAATAATATGACGCTTCATGGCCAAGTTACATTGGATTTGCACACCATGACTGGTTGCAAATTTGCATCTTGGCTGAGAGCTCCATTACATTTTAGTTTTTACTGGCATCGTATATTTCTTAACGTCTTTGCACTATGCCTGATGACTATTTTTTTTTCTCTTTGATGGAAATTTTCTGGTGAGGCCCGGCTACCTCAAATTAGTCAGAAATATTGTTCCTGGTTAATTTTTATTTCTGTTTTGGTTAGTTATGGGTGGACTTCGCAGTTTCTTTATTGAATCGAAGTTGTTTCAATTGGTGGTGGAGGAAGGTGGGAACTTTTTCTCCCTTAAGATTTTTGAACGTGGGAAGTATTTCATGCAATCAGTTTTTATGGGTAGGAATGCAGCACGTTGGTTAATGCAAAGCTTGGAAAACACAGTGATTGGGGTTAACCCCAAACTCTTCTTCACGCTCAGGGAAGGAGACACCGCATACACAGTGCAACGGGGTGCTAACTCGTTTGGACAATATTTGTTAGTAACAGAGTTAAAAGTTGGCGGGATGAGAAGATCGATCATTATTCCTGCAGGCAAGGCACAACAAGGTTGGAGGGCATTTGGAATTGAATTAAGGAGAATGTTGGATCCTTCTCATTATGCGTTGGGTGGTCCAAAAGCTTTACCGTACAAGTCCAAGTTGGGTTCAGAGATTCTCCCTTCTCGGTCTTTTGTTGAAACGGTAAAAGCGTCTGTGCAAGTAGGGAAGCATGTGCATCAGCCCTCCATTAGAGAGACAGAGAAGATTCGACTAGTAGAGAACACAACGCCGACTCCGAGAGACGAAGCTGGGATTCAGGTGGTGGCTTTGAAAGGTCCGGCTGATAATGTTATACCGATTGCCGTGGGTGGAGTGGAGGAGAGCCACCATGGTATTAATGGAGATGCTAAGTTCAAGGAGAAAATCCCGGAACAAAATAAATTCAGATTGAATAATTTGAATTTGAAAGAAGTTGATTCTGGTAGGGAGCGTCAATTTAGGAGGTCTAGCTGGTCAAGGAAAGGTTTGATCGTGGAAGTTAATGAATTTGGTAAGAGGCGGGTGTTTTGGCAAAGATACAGGGGTGATAAGCAAGCTGTAAAAGGGGCACGTGAGGACATTTCGGCCCAGGTTTTTAGTAAAGGATTGGTTAATGGGCCTGCTGAAGCCCATGCACCTTGGTTGGATAAAGTTAAGTATGCCTCAGGCCCACTGTTGTCTAACCCTTTTATTTTTGAGGCTGGGGCTTGCTCCAATCATTCCCAAAATGAACCCAGCCTAGGTATTACGGGCTTGATTGCTGAGGATGGTAAAGTCGACTCAGACATCTCAGGCCAGAGCTTAATCTCGATTGGTGCGAGTGCTACGGTGTTCCCTGCGAACTCGGAGTTTGATTCTCTACCACCAAAGAGGACGGCGATGGCTCCGATGGTCATCTTGGACTCGATGTCTTCCTTATCGGCGCCGGAAGTTCCTGGCGGGAGTGGGTCTAGCGTCCAGATGAGTTCGAGCTGCCTTACCCAGTACACCACCTTGCCGATATTGGCAGCGGAAGTGGCCCAAGCTGCATGCGAGCTGGGTTCAGCTTCCGTAGCTCCGTTATATCCTTCGTTGGAGCCGGCGGAGTTGAAGGAGGTGTCTTCAGGGACCCGTTAGAAAAACTGGTGGAGAAGTCATCTCCGGCAATGATGAAGGATGAGAATAAGGAGTATTTGGGTTCGGAGGTAAGGGCGACGGTGCATGAGGCTTCTGATTGTAAGGTGGTTATTAATTCTTCTCCCAATATTAGGGAACTGGTCAGTGATTTAGACAAATCATGGGGTAATTCCAAAGAGTGGATGCTACGATTGCGGGATGGTCGACAAATAGTGATTCCGCTATCTCTATATCGATCTCCAGAGAGTGTGTCGGATTGCTCAGTCACTGATGTAGAGACTGTAACAAGTATTGACTCTTTTATCAATGACGGTCAGATGGTTAGCTGGGCAGAGGACTGTGATGGGTTAGTTGATTCTGTGTCTATTGTTAATGAGGCAGAGGAGGAGATGTGGGATTTTGATGAGAGGTTGATGTCTGGGGATGTAGTGGCAAGCCTTTAGTTGTGGTACCTTTGGCCACAGAAGTTCCTTCGAGAAGGGAGAATCTCTGAACCCAACTTGGACTTGTACGGTAAAGCTTTTGGACCACCCAACGCATAATGAGAAGGATCCAACATTCTCCTTAATTCAATTCCAAATGCCCTCCAACCTTGTTGTGCCTTGCCTGCAGGAATAATGATCGATCTTCTCATCCCGCCAACTTTTAACTCTGTTACTAACAAATATTGTCCAAACGAGTTAGCACCCCGTTGCACTGTGTATGCGGTGTCTCCTTCCCTGAGCGTGAAGAAGAGTTTGGGGTTAACCCCAATCACTGTGTTTTCCAAGCTTTGCAGTAACCAACGTGCTGCATTCCTACCCATAAAAACTGATTGCATGAAATACTTCCCACGTTCAAAAATCTTAAGGGAGAAAAAGTTCCCACCTTCCTCCACCACCAATTGAAACAACTTCGATTCAATAAAGAAACTGCGAAATCCACCCATAACTAACCAAAACAGAAATAAAAAATAACCAGGAACAATATTTCTGACTAATTTGAGGTAGCCGGGCCTCACCAGAAAATTTCCATCAAAGAGAGAGAGGAAGCTGAGTCCATATGTAAATCTCCCCTCTGCAGGGCATGTTGATTTAACTGTGGGTCTGTGATAAGAGGTTTTAAACATTTAGTACGTAAACAGCGTCATCACTTTCACTTCTTTCTGTTTGAAGAATTTGGGAATTGCTTATGTGTTGTATGAAGTTTTTTAGTAACTTATAGTCACTTCTTGATTACTAGCTGTTTATTCTTCCTGAATTTTACATGTTATCACTCAAGTATTTAATTTTTGGAGTCATTGAGATGATTTAGTCTTCACTTTAATTCTGACCAAGTTTACAATATTGCACTTAAAAGCCCTTTATCATATCTTTACTTTTTATTGGCGGGTTTGAATAGCCTAAAAGCAAATATTTTTATTTCTAGATGGCATTACAAGAGAAATTAGATAGATTCAAGAAGCAGCAAGAGAAGTGCCAATCGACCCTCACAAGTATTGCTGCATCTAACAAGGCCGAAACACATAAATCCATGCCAGTACCAGCAGCACCTTCAGTTGCAAGAGCCCCTGCTCCTGCTGTCAAATTTTCAAATGATACAGAGAGACTTCAACATATCAACAGTATCCGGAAAGCCCCTGTAGGGGCCCAAATGAAGCGTGTCATAAATCTTCTACTGGAGGTTTGTACCCAACCATCTTATCCTTCATTAATTTGTATATGTTCCTTGATGCAATTATTTGTGTTGCCGTTTGATTTAAAATGCTGAATGCTCTTAATGGATGGTGTTTATTGCTGACTCGAGTTGGGGAAAATTCAGATCCTAATGTGTCTTATTTTGTGCAGTTGTCAGGTCAATGTTAATTTGGAAAAGAGCGAGATGGTCTAGTGTAGAATTGAGTTATTATCTGTGATTTATATTGATCTTTTTAAGTAATTATATTAGTATGCGCATTCACTTAACTGGCCTACTTTTTCTTCCTCAATTAATTGGGATGGGAAACTTGAAACCTTGTTTGTATGACATTGATTTCATGGGAAAACCAATACTACTTAATTGATTGATGTGCTTCCAATTGAAGGTAATTATAAATTATATAGATGCTTGGTGGCAATTTGTAGTTGTATTTTTAGTTTACTGTAATAATGGGTATGTCACTCGTCCCCCTTCTTCTGACTTTTGTGACATTGTTAGGAGAAGGCACATGGTGTTTCCATTACATGTAGCATTACAATCACCGTTTGTGGGCCCCACACACTGTGATTGTGATGCTTCATTTAGCGGAAACATAATCTACTTTTTCCATCTTTAGAGGTCAATGTGAGTTACAGTAGGTAGGACCAGGTGAATGCTATTAAGCGCTAGTTTATTGCTCCTTGTGTTTGCAGACAAGGCAAGCCTTTACCCCGGAACAAATTAATGAAGTCACTTATGTTGATATCAATGCCAACAAAGCTGTATTTGATAGTTTGAGGAATAACCTGAAAGTCAACTATGATGGGAAGCGTTTCTCTTACAAGGTAACCTTAAATTTATGTAGCTGCAGATCTTCATCAGCTGATAGCTTTTAAGTTGCACTCAGCCTTTTTCTTTATACCTCTTTCATGGTAGATGACTTTTTGACTTTTCTTTGTCCGCAGTCCAAGCATGATTTGAGGGACAAGGAACAACTTCTTTACTTAATAAGGAAATTCGTATGGGGCATTGCTGTCATTGATCTTAAGGACGCATACCCTACTGTGATGGAAGACTTGCAGGTAATGCAATATGTGTTGATAATACCATGAGAAATTTGTTTATATTAATCTCTGAAAAGAACTGCTGGCTCTTCTAGCCTAGCATGTGCTTCCTCCATTCTGTTAAACGAGAGAAAAGAGAAGGGGGGGGGGGGGGGGGGGTTGTCTCAGGGACCAGTGGGAGGTGAAAGGCTATTTGATGCAGCACACAATTTCAAAGGGATTGAGAATCAATAAGAACGGGGAAAGAAAGTTAGAAAAAAGGTTGGCCTTGGAGATCCAGGCAGAGTTTCCTTGTTTTTGAAAGAAGCCATTGAAGTATTTGTGTGTTTTCTGACGTTGGATGCTTAGATTAGTTTTCTCAAAGTTGATTTTCCTTGCAAAAGCAGGAGTGGGTATTTGAGTAGTGGTGTGATTTCTCAATGGTAGTATTTTTTATTTTTGTAATTTTGTTTGCCCCTTTATTCTGTGACTTTGTTTTCTTCCTTTTCTTTATCAGCTTTCTCTCTCTTGCTTGCTCTTTGTTTTAGAACTGAGGAAAGTCTTTTCCTTCTAATGATTATCTTGTATCTTGTAAGTGAAAACTATCAGCATCTTCATTTTTCAATAAAAAGTTTAGTGGTGGTCATGTGTCAGTTGTCTGTGTAGTGTAATTATATTTAGACATTGATACTAAGTGAGGATCGCCTTTTGAATTCAGTAGATAGAAGAAACTATTAGATAGATAAGGAGTAGGTGAGTGAGTGAGTCCTCACTGACCCGAGCGGTTTGTTCCCTCTTGCCATAAAAGTTTGTGAATTCATTCTTCCTTAGGCTTTGAAAGCTGCGGGTCAGATATGGCTGCTATCAAACTTCGATTCACAGGAAGACATTGCTTACCCAAATGACCCAAGGGTGCCCATCAAAGTGGATGATGACCTTAAGCAGCTATTTCTGGGGATTGAATTGCCTCGTGATATGATTGACATCGAGAGGGATCTTCAGAAGAATGGGATGAAGCCTGCCACCAACACTGCTCAGAGGAGGGCCAGTTCAGAGGTTCAAGGCATGTCCTCCAAGCCCAAGCCAAAGAAGAAGAAGCATGAGATCACCAAGAGGACAAAGCTGACCAATGCCCATCTTCCAGAGCTTTTCCGACACCTAGATAAAAAATCTTGATGTATTGAACAACGGATTGAAGCTCAATTGTAGGATGGATACAACATGCTCTTATGCTAGTTGCATGGGTTATGTAGAAGGGAAGTGTTCCTAGCAGCTTAACTCCAAATTGATGGCTCTTGCTAGAGTTGTACACAACAGTTCATTACTGTTTTATAGCCTATTCCTATATTATTATTATTACTAGCTTTTAACCCGCGCAATGCGCGGGATCATTTTATGTATTAATAAACTTTACATTCAATATAATCTTAGTTCTCATGCTTCCACTGCATGCATTTAAGTATTTATGTTGCATTTATAATTTGTTATGCTATTAAATTTCTGTGGCCCTTAGCTTCTTTTAAAGTCACACATAATCAAGTATATATGTTGAAGGAATATCTTTTAAGGACCTTTCCCAACAAACAGATTGAGCATATCTTCCGTAAAACCAATTGCTTTGTGGACATTTGCAAGATTTCGATAGTTTAAGACTTATTAATTTATTAACCCTTGATAAGGAGGGTATAATGCTGTCAGAATTTATTAACCCTTGATAAGGAGGGTATAATACTGTCATAATTTATTAACCCTTGGATTTTTTTTTTTTTCTTTTGAGAAGAAGTTTGGATGACATTTAAAGATTAAAAATTACAAAAATTACACCATAGTGTTCCATTAAGCAACTGAGCATGCATTCAATACAATTAAATACACTATATTGACTTAGTCGAAAAATTAAAATAACTAAAAACATAGTAATCAAAGATGAAATAAATCCATCCACTTTCAAGCTACAAATTCCCTTCAAACTTTGATTTTGACAGTAAATACTGAGTTTGGCATCAAGATAAAGCTGCAAACAAAGAAAAGAAGTTCAATATTGTTTACTCAAGGAAGAAGGAAAAAAAAAAAGCCTGAAACTGGGAAAACAATTCCAAAGGATAGATTAAACAGTCTACATAATTCTTTGAAGTATTCCATTATTAAATCCTAATTTATGGTTAAGTGCAAATTTCTTCTTGGCATTCTCTGTACTTTAAAAATAATTTTGAGAGAGGGCTTGGTAATACAATTCATGATGCACAAATTATTCAAGATAGAATATTACTTTGTCCAAATGGTTGTGTTATGCAAGCCTAGATTGATAGTTAAACCAATCTTATGCAGCAGTGGCAACCACTGTTGTTGTTTGGTATAAATCTTTTTTGTTTGGATAGAACCTAAGACCAAACTCTAAAATTCAAACCCATAGCTTAGTTCCCCCTAAAATTTCAAATACACAATCTCAATGCCCATTGTGATTCCATCTTGGTTCAAATTAAAACTTATAAATCCCAAATAGAATCCAATAAGAATTGGAATTTAAAATTCCTTATGAATTTCGAAATTATATCCAAATTTAAAAGCACACGAATCAATGCCTATGGAGAAACTACACTAAAATCAAGTTTCTAAGTGGTAGCCACATGAACCCAGATAAGAATTCACAAAATTAAATCAAAAAAAGAAGAAGAAAAAACATAACAAAAGTAGGACTGAATATAAAATATTACTTAGAAAGAGAGTAGAAAGATTGGACACACATGATCTTAAGAGCATCTCAACTGCATAATGTGGGGCTAGAGTTTGAAGCATTGGTAAAAGTGACTGTTTCCTAATGCTTGCATGTATTAATGTTCCGTACAAACATTTCAAATAATTAGCCCTTGATCAAAACCATATATGAGCTTAAGATAAAGATCAGTGATTAAATTACCCCTTAAATGAATAGGAGTAGTACATAACTACTTGCAAAAGAGACCAAAAGATTGATTATAAAGCAATAACATTTGATACTTCCTAAAAATTTAACAAAAATCTACCAAACAGGAAAAAAAAATTCTAACCAAAAAACAATAATCAACAAAAGAAAACCCAAGAAACTAAAATTAAGAACAGAAACAGGAACTAAACCTAACAAAAATCTACCAAACAGGGGAAAAATTCTAACCAAAAAACAATAGTCAACAAAACAAAACCAAGAAATTAAAATTAAGAACAGAAATTCCAATGATTTGCCTTTCCACCTACAAACCCAAAAAAAGAAAAGCTAAAGAAAAACCCATTAATTTTTTATTATACAGATCGGAATTGAAATCAATCAATAATAAATGAAATCTACAATTGAATCCAAGAGAGAGTTAAAAACAAAAACCTAAATACTCATTCGAGAAGTGTAAAGAAATTAAAGAGACCAAAATAGTCTTTGCTTTCTACTTTGATTGAAAAATTAACGAAAACCAAACGAACAACACAAATACGCCAACCATAAACCAAATCTAATTTAATAACCTTAATCAAAATCAAATGTAACCCAAAAGCCTAAATTGAACCTATACTACCAAACTCCTAAATATAAATCATAGTTATTGCATAATTTTAAAAATCAAATAAGGAAAACCTTTACCTGTAACGGTTCTGGCCGTGTGACGGTGGTGATTTTTTTTTTTTTTTTTTTTCGTCTATTTGATAGGTTGGAACACGCTAGTCCGATCTGTGTATAGGGAGGTGTAGCAAAGAATTGGAAGTTTGAGTGAGTCCGAAACCCATATATCTTTGAAAACCCTAGAAACGAAATTGAATGGAAAACAGATAAAGGGAGAAAAATGCCTACCTTCTGAATTGTCAATTGTTGAAAAGCAGAGACGGGATTGCAGAGCACAAAAAGCTAGTCTGATCTGTGTTTGCTAGTCCGATCTGTGTGTAGCTTTGATAAGTAAAAACGAAATGGTTAAAATTAGGTTCCACCAAATCCGATCTGTGTGTGTATGAAGGAGCAGCGAAGAAATGCAAGTTTGAGTGAGTCCGAATTTTGATCGGCAAATATGATTTGGGTTTTAGGGTTTGCGTTTTGTTTTCATTTTTTTTGGTACGTGGATAAGCGGCTGTTGTTTTTTATAAAGGTTTACGTTTGTGTCTGAAAGTGAGCCTCTCCAACACACCGAGCGAAATTTTAATTTTAAAGAATTAAATCTACTTGTGTCAACATTTTAAGGAGACTTTTGGCTTACGTGTCAGCACCTCGTAAAAGTTTTTGCTATTATATATAGTATTAGATTATTATTATTATTATTATTATTATTATTATTCAAGCCCAATAACAAATGAATTTATCACTTGGATCTGAAGTTAAATTTGGAAAAACAAAAATACAAGTACATATATGCATGGCAAGGAAATGGAAAAATTAAAAGAAGTATAGCAACTAACAAGACCTGTAATAGAAAGAAAGATGATGACTTACCAGTCCAAGACCACGTTCATTAGAATCATTGCAATTAGTGTTACTGTGAGCAATACATGCTTTATCTTTGAATCAGCTTGGAGTGTGGTACATCATTATAGCAACCTTCATCACTAAGTCTAGCCTTATCATATTCATCACGGCTTTGCTTAAGTTTGCAATCTTCTCTTACCATTGTTGAATTGTCAAGATCGTATTCATGAGTAAAACCAACACCCTCATAATGAGGGATGCGGCTACTGTTACAGCTTTGTCCCATCATTTCTTCGATATCTTCAATGTCATGCTTGTATACCATACGAAACCCACATTTCTT